>NC_057711.1:80704427-80745309 GCF_004010195.1 Chiloscyllium plagiosum | reverse complement strand
CACGGCTCTGTGCGATGTCCGACTCTTCCGCTCTGCCTCCATGCCAACTTTTGATTGACAGACCTGGCCGCCTCGCGGACTAGCAGTGTCATCTGTCTCTACTGTTTCCAAAAGATTCAACTTGTTCCTGACAGGTACTTCCCCCGAGGTCTCTTGCACCTGTCTCCTCTCTGCCTTCCTCATCGTCTGCTCTCTTCTGCTCTCTTCTGGCATGATTGGTGTAATAACCACGCTAAAGGTCTTGTCCAGAAAGATCTCGTTCTCTCGGATGAGCCTAAGGTCCTTGAGTTCTTTCATCAGTGCTGCAATATGCTCTGTCAGTAGCTGAACATGCACACACTTTCCACACTTACACAAGCCAGACACACCAGAGTCGTTGACCTCCCACATCAAGCACGTAGCACACTGAACCAGCTTGGCAGTCATGTCTTCACCCTCTTCAACTGTGGCATAATCACTTCACTCAACCTCCTTATCAAAGACTCCTGAGCTAAAGCCTCACTCTTCAATCCACAGGTCAACAAATCAATGTATTGTTTGGTATTTGATGCGTAGGACACTTTCTGCGAGCTAGTGCTACCTCCACGAAAAAAAATTTTTAACAGTGCATTTGCAAACATGTGTCACCACAAATCCATTAGAGAAGTATATTTTGTTGCAAACTATCCTCCATATAATCAATTACCTTAAGAGCCCTTCTTTTTGAATAATGTACCATGCATTTGTGGGGAAAGAGAGATGGCTTGAAACTATTACTGTCATCTAATCTTGCTTGTGTGATGCTTTGGGGGTGTAGGCCTATTCAAATAATGAAGATGAAGAATGTTGAAATGAAACCCATGTGCTGTAACACCTGAAGCAAATATTGCTGATCAGTGCTGAAAAACATGTTTAAAGATTGCTACAATTCCTGCTGGAGAATTGAAGTCATCTGGATGGGAGAAATTTTGATCAGTTTTTCATTTTATTCATTACTGCAGCCACATTATTCTGAAATTGGGTGGCCCCTCTGTGCTAGACTTCTCCTGTTCCTGTTCTATGAATGACCATCTCAGTGAAGTACCTGTTCAAGATATGTTTGATATTGTGCGCCCCTAAATGTTGGTGTCTGCTACTTCCCCCTACACAACACACAGACAAAGCACACCGTTCTTTCTCATTTCTGTTTGGAGCATACAGCCAGCTTGTTGCACTGCACAGTCACTTCAAGATTTGCATGTGGCCATATATACACATATCTTAAAGAAAAGTCCACTTGCATGGGATGTGCTTGCTCCATATGTGGGACATTCCCATTGGAGCAGCTTTGCAAGAATATAGGGCAAGGTGTTTTAAATTTTGAGGTGCAACATTGATTAATTTAAGATATTTGGCCAGCATGGATGAGTTGGACTGAAGGGTTTGTTTCCAAACTGTACAACTCTATATCATACTCTATATCAAGCAAGTGATCTCTTGGAGATGGTTAAGTGGAGGGAAGCATAAAGGGCACATCTGAACTGGAAAGGCACCATCAAACTTGTAACCAGGACGACCGATCATTTGTTTAACATGTTTTACTAATGGTAATGTCCGATTGGATGTATAAGCTTGACAATAGGATGTAACCAGATGTCTTTGAATTTTCTGCAACCTCAATAGAATATATTTACTCAGCAGTAAACCACCAAAAATACCCCCGAAGAAAGACCTAGATCTTTATTGTGTGTGTTCAGTTTTGCTCACAGTGCCATCTGAAATTTGCAAATAGTTTTAAGACAGTTAAAACAAACATTATTAGCAAAATTGAATTCTCACCTTTAATATAATCTCTTTAATAATCTGATTTTGGCTCATAATAATTTTAATTATCATTGTTAATTGAAATAGCTTAAGTTGATGAAGGTTACCTGAACATTTGGTTGCAGGTGCATGTTGGGCACAGCTATTGGGCAATTAAAGGAATGGCCTTGGCTCACTTTGATGTTGTTGGTTCAAAGTGTGAAAGCCCAGTGTGTGTGGATAGGCTTTCGTGGCTGATGAAAACTCTTGTATCTTTGAACCAAATCCAGACAATAGGTATCTAATAGAAATAAAAAATACAAAATCTGAAAGTCATTTGGAGATTTGAATGACAAGTTCAGCATAACTCTCTCGGGATTTTCTCTGTGGCTTAAGCCAGAGAATATAGTAGTATTGCATCACTAGTGCCTGGCTTTATCCATCCATCCATACATTAAGTACATTGTGGGTTTGTTTTGGGTACATAGCTGTTTTTCAAACAAATATATTTACCTGGTGATTGTTGTTATATTGCTGTGTAATTACATGTAGGGGCAGTACATTCTTGACTTTACAGTGTGAAGTTTTATGTCAAGCAAGTGAGAACTTTATTTGATGTTTGAACTTTTCTTTAAGCCACTGATAATCAGAAACTATTGAGCAATAGCTATCTCTTGAACTCCTTCACTTTTCCATTCAGTAGTTGAAATGCAAAAATAAATAGCTCGAATTAAACCCATTCTATGAAAAATGAATGTATAATAAATAAATAACTTTTTAATTGGGAGAGTACAGAACGGAGGACATCAATAAATCCCACGCTTTAATCAGCCTGATGAGGTCTGATGGTACTAACTGCCCTCCAGGTATTTAAGTGTTCACTGCTGGGCCTTCTGCAGGGATTCGGAAGTCCCACAGGCTGAGAACTAGGAATATAAGAACAGAGGTAGGCCATTGAGCCCCTCAGGCCTGTTTCACCATTCGCTGAGATCATGGCTTATCTATGGCCTAATTCAACATACCTACCTTTCGCCTATATCCCTTAATATCTTTGTTTAATAAAATATTTTCTTTCTCAGATTTAAAATTAACAATTCATCTAGCGTCAACTGCCATTTGTGGAAGAGAGTTCCAAACCTGTACCTGTTATAGGAAAGATGTTGTTAAACTTGAAAAAGTTCAGAAAAGATTTACAAGTGCTTTGCTGGGATTGGAGGGTTTGAGCTATAGAGAGAGGCTGAATAGGCTAGGGCTGTTTTCCCTGGAGCACGGAGGCTGGGGGGGGGGGGGGAGACCTGATAGAGGTTTATAAAATCATGAGGGGCATGGATAGAGTAAATAGCTCAGGTCTTTTTTCCCAGGGTAGAGGAGTCCCATAGTGTGGGGCATAGATTTAAGGTGAGAGGAGAAAGATTTAAAAGGGACCCGAGGGGCAAATTTTCTTGCAGATTATGCTGTATGGATGGAACAAGCTGCCAGAGAGGTGGTGGAGGTGGTACAATCACAACATTTAAACATTGTCTGGATGTGTACATGAACAGGAAGGGTTTAGAGGGATGTGGGCCAAATGCTGGAAAGTGGGACCAGATCAGTTTAGGATATCTGCTAGCATGGATGATTTGGACTGAAGGGCCTGTTTCTGTGTGCTATGTGACTCTTTGACCCTAAGTGCTTCCTAACATCTCTCCTGAATGGTCTGGCCCTATTTCTCACACACGGCCCCCTAATTCTAGAATGTCCAACCAGTGGAAATAGTTTATCTTTATCTACCCTGTTAATATCTTGAAACATCGATTGGATCACCCCTTAGCTTTCTTAATTCTCGAGTAAACAGGCCTAATTTTTATATTCTTTCCTTATATCTTAATCCCTGAAGTTAAGGTATAGGTTTTGTAAATCTATGTTGTATTCCCTCCAAAGCCAATATATTATTCTTAAAGTGTTATTCTCAGATCAGCTCACAATTGTCAAAGTGGGGTCTAACCAAGTTTTGTGTAACTGCAGCATGACTATTGCATCCTTATTCTCCAGTCTCTTTTAATAAAGGCCAACGTTCCATTAGCTTTCTTCATTATTTTCTGCACCTGTTCATGACATTTTAAAGATCTAAGTAGCTGAATCCCCAAGGGTCTTTGGATATTCACTGCATTTAACTTTGTACCATCTAGTAAGTACCCTGATCTATCCCTTTTTAGTCCAAAATGGATAACCTTTCATTTGCTTACGTTGAACTCAATCATCACAGTCTATTTGTTGACTAACTGAAAACCAGCAGCTCCTTGTTGCTATCAGTGCCACTGGGAACAGTGGTAACTCTTGCAATGAATTGATCAGAGGCCCAGGATTGCTGAAGGGCCAGAAGTCAATGGTGATTGAGAATGGGAAGTAGATCTCAGGCTGAACAGGGGTGGTACAGAGGGAGTCAAAGTCAAGTACAAGGGTTTTAGCAACACCTTCCCCCTCTAGATGCCAAGTCTGTGGATCAGGCACAGAACACCTGGAAATCCAAATGTACTACCTCAATGGGTTCTTCTTTATCCATATAGCTTGTTGCTTTCTGAAACATGATTCCGCTTTCACAAACCCAGATTGACCCTGTCTGACTGCATTCAGATTTTCCATGCTCCCTCCTATAACCTCCTAAATAGTAGATCACAACAACTTTTCTTTGACAGTTCTGAGATTAACTATTTTGTAATTTCTTGGTTTTCTGTCTTTTGCATTTAGGAGAAAGATTTGCTACGTTTTAATCTAATGAGATTTTTCAAGTCTCTGAAGGAGTTTTGGAAAATTAAAACCATTACAGCACTATATTAGCAGCTATTTCTTTTTAAGGCCCTTTTAAGACATGAACTGCAAAGTTTCAAGAAGGTGATTGACTCTCACTTTCTCAGGGTAATTTGGGATGGGCAATAACTATCCAGTGAATTCCACATTCTGAGAAAACATTTTAAAAACCACTCTGATGAAGCCATGGGGACTTGGGGAATTATTAACCTTAAGTTCTAGTCATATTCTCAGTAACTTCTCCCTGTTACTATGACCTATTCCTGCATTGCAACTAAGGATGGGAAAATCCCACACCTGGACATGGACCGACGGGGTTGGGACTGTGTCTAGAATTTCGGAAAGAATTAGTCATTCAAAAAGGAAACCTGATTTTAAGAGACAGTCGTGTTCCTTTAAAGTGTGTGACAAGCAAAGACATCCCCTGTAGCTATTGTAGAATAAAATTGCCAATTATCTGCCTATGGCCATACCCTTAGCTAATAAGAAATCATTCTGAGCCCCAGTTCTGCCAACATGTACAATAAAGTCTCTCACATGGTGCAGGTTGCCTGAGGAAAATATTAGAAGGTATCTATGGAACAGTTTTCTAGTGCAGAGGTTTCAAGGAAGGAAAATGGTAGAAAAAAAGATGAGAATGATAACAAATTGCTTTTGAAAATGTGATGTAGGAAATAGGAAAAGGATCATTGCAGTTGGTCACAGTAATGACTGAATGGAAAGCTAATGTTTTTGTTTCATAATCAGTAGGTGACTTATCAATGGCAGCAGTGGCTTCATTTAAGGAGAGCTGGCTCTCTCGGATCAAAATGCTATCATTCAGATCAAAGCCAATCAACCCATAATTTGGATCTGCTTCTTTTACTAAGTTATAAAATGTCATATCCTTGCCCTTTCCCCTTGACATTGGTATACATAAACCAGTCCTGCCCGTCTTCTACAGAACCACGTACACACAGTCTTCCACCACCTTTTAAAGTCTCTTTCATTCTGTCATTTTCATAGATTCTGTCATCTTTTCCCACTGTTCCAGTGCGCTAGTGACAAATGGAGATTCAGACTGAGGAAGACCTGGCAATTGCAAAAGTTGAGACTGATTAAGGATACTTCCATCTGATTCAATGCAGTTTGCTCAACTGGACTGATGCACAATGGACTTTGACTGGGTTCCTTGATGTGAGATAACCTGTGACTGAAGAATCAGCTATCACTCGTTGTTAGACATCAACCTCAGGTGAGTTTTGTTGAGAGTCGGTGCCATGCACGTTCCCTTTAGATATTTGTTCACTTTGCTTTTGAAAGTTCCTATTGAAACTGCTTCCACCATCCTTTATGATGAAATTCAACAAGCCAAGAACAAAGAACAAAGAAAATTTACAGTCCAGGAACAGGCCCTTTGGTCCTCCAAGCCTGAACTGATCCAAATCCACTGATTAAAACTGTTGTCCAATTCCTAAGCATTTGTATTCCTCTGCTCCCCACCTACTTATGCATCTGTCCAGATGCATCGTAAATGAATCTACCATGCCTGCCTCTACTACTCTGAATGTAGGTTTGCTCACTGAGCTGGATGGTTCATTTCCAAATGTTTTGTCACCCTACTAGGTAACATCTTCAGTGATGTTTCCTGAAGAAGGGCTAATGCCCGAAACGTCGATTCTCCTGTTCCCTAGATGCTGCCTGACCTGTTGCGCTTTTCCAGCAACACATTTCCATCTCAACATCTTCAGTGAGCCTCAGATGAAGCACTGCTGAAAATTCCTGCTTTCTATTTATATGTGTGGGTTTCTTTGGGTTGGTGATATCATTTCCTGTGGTGAAGTCACTTCCTGTTCCTTTTCTCGGGGGTGGTAGATGGGGTCGAACTCAATGTGTTTGTTGATAGAGTTCCGGTCGGAATGCCATGCTTCGAGGAATTCTCTTGCATGTCTTTGTTTGGCTTGTCCTAGGATGGATGTGTTGTCCCAGTCGAAGTGATGTCCTTCCTCATCCATATATAAGGGTACTAGTGAGAGAGGGTCATGTCTTTTTGTGGCTAATTGGTGTTCATGTATTCTGGTGGCTAGTTTTCTGCCTGTTTGTCCAATGTAGAGTTTGTTGCAGTCCTTGCAGAGTATTTTTGTTTTGCTTGTTGTCTGTATAGGGTCTTTCAAGTTCATTAGCTGCTGTTTTAGTGTGTTGGTGGGTTTGTGGGCTACCATGGTGCCAAGGGGTCTGAGTAGTCTGGCAGTCATTTCCTGTCTAAATATTTTTGCAGCCTCCCCACCACCTCAATACTATCTGTCCCTCCACCTATCTTTGTTTCATCTGCAAACTTAACCAGAGTGCCCTCAGTTCCTTCATCTAGATCATTCATGTATAAAGTGAAAAGTTATCAGGCAACTATCATACTCCTGACTTGTGCATTGCAAATGGTGGACAGGCTTTGGGGCATCAAATGGTGGGCTACTTACAGCAGGATTCAAGGCCTCTGACCTGCTGTTGCTACCAGTGTATTTATTTGCTAGCTGAGTACAGTTTCTGATTAACGGTAACACCCAGAATGATGCTAGTGGGGAATGCAATTGAATGTCAAGGGATGATGTATGGATTCCCTCTTGTTGGAGAGAGTCATTGCCTGGCATTTGTGTGGCATGAATCTACTGTCGATCTTGCTTTGGATGCGGCTTCTTTGCAGATATCACTTTGTATTGCTCTGTTCAATCACTCTATGATCTTTGTATGTTATGATCTGCCTATACTGTACACAAAACAAAACTTTGCATTGTGCTTAGTTACATGTGACAATAATAAATCAAAGCAAATGTTATTTGCTCCTTTCAGCCTAAGCCCAGATATTGTCCAGATCTTGCTACATTTGGATAAAGTGTGCTTCCATATGGTTGGGACATGGACACAAAGCTGAGGGACTGAAGGACTCCTGTAGTGCAGTGACAGTGTCCTTATCTTTGGACATGGAGTCCTAGGTTCAAGTCCCACCCCTCAAGTGGTATATCATAACAGCTCTGAACATGTTCACTAGAAAATATTTGCCCTGAGGAACTCCTGCAATGATGTCCTGGGACTGAATTGACCTCAAACAGTCGCAACAATCTTCCTGTGAGCCAGGTGTGACTCCAATCAGCACAGAACTTTCCCTCAACTCCCATTGACTCAAGTTTTTTTAGGATTCCTGGATGCTATACTCAATCAAATATGGTCTTGATATCAAGGGCAGTCACTCATCTCACCTCTGTAATTCAGCTCTGTTGATGATGATTGAACCAAGGATTCGGGAGCTGACTGGCCTTGGTGTAACTCTGACTGGGTGTCACTGAGCAGTTTGTTGCTGAGCAGATGCTGCTTGATAGCACCGTTGATGACACCTTCCATTGCTTTACTGATGATCAAGAGTAGACTGATGGGGCATTAATTAGCTGGATTAGACTTGTCCTGCTTTTGTAAACAGGGCTGGACCTGGGCACATTTCCACATTGTCGGGTAGATGCCACTATTGCAGCTGTACTGGATCACCTTGACTGGGGGTGCTGCAAGATCTGGAGCACAATTCTTCACTATTATTGCCGGAATGTTGTCAGTTTCTGTAGCCTTTGGATTATCCACTGTTTCTTGATATCATGTAGAGTGAATGGAATTGGTTGAATACTGGTATATGTGATGCTGGGTATCTCTGGAGGAGACTGAGATGGATCATACAATCAGCACTTCTAGCTGAAGATTATTACAAATGCTTAAGCCTTACATTTTGCACTGATATACTAGGCTCCCCCATCATTGAGGATGGGGATATTTGTGGAGGTTCGTCCTCCAGTAAGTTGTTTAATTGACCACCAGAATTCATGGCCGTGGCTGGAATATGGAGCTTAGATCTGGGAAGAATCTATCAGTACAGCATAATCCATGAGACATATCTTAACACAAGCCCCTGACTTCAGAGGAAAGGAGGAAAATTGGTTAAGTGCATGCAGCTTGTTCAACAGAACTGTATAGGAAAGTTTGAATAAACAAAACTTGAAAGAAACATTGCACGCAGAGATGTGTAATTAAACTCATTTTTTTATTAAAGCCATTACCAAATATTTTGGGAAGCAAAAGCCACAGGATGTCTGACATACACAATAAAAACGTGTCTCCATCACAGGTTAAGCAGTCATTCCTGGAGGACCTTTCTGTCTTTAGTCTCTGCTTTCAGTTCCAACTGTTAAACAATGGAAGTCCTAATATAAATTCTGCACTATTCCCTTTAATAATCCTTGCGTGGTCTGTATATTATTGCAATGGGAATTGCAAACCACATAACCTTGATTTATGAGGTCTGTAAAATGACCACAGTTGATTGGCAATCCCTGATTCTTGTGAAATTGGTATGATTCATTTAATCATTATACACTGCCATTTGCGTCTAACTTGGCAAAGCAGGTGTGGTTCTTTCTATTTGTTTGATTGAAACACAATGTTCTTGTCAGAACATGTAAAAACACCAACTATATCCAAGTTAATTTTCTTCTTAGCTAATGTAAGAAAAAATAATTGCTGGAAAAACTCACTACTGTGGTTTTCTCTTCTGTTTTTTACACTAAGAGAGAGATAATTCATGCTTCACCTGAAAAGAGGTTAATTTGGAGAGAAAAAGATGTCTTGGCAGCTCTCTCCTGTTGATGTCAGTTTATTGGTGAATAGCTTGTCTATTTTTTGACCACTATGTTCTATTGGCAGCATCCCAACATAAACCAAAAGTGGCAAAGATGCCCACAGCATTCATGTTAATTAGGTGACCTCTCCCTAATTCTGAACAATTCAACAGGATCAGGGAAGGTGGCCAGTTGTTTTTGGAGGAATGATTCTTGGAATTTTCTTGGAGGAACAATATGAAGAAAAATGTGGAAGTTGACAAACAGAATTGGTATTTGAAAAAACGAATTGTTAATAAAACTTATACAACTGTTTAAAAATAGACATCTTAAATTTCTTACAAGGAAGAAAATCAAAACTGGCATCATGTTAAACCTCTGCGAATTTAAAGAAATAATTGTGTTTTTTGTGCAATCCTACATGGAATTGATCTTAGTAAAGAGGATTAAATAAACTAAGGTAATTGTTTGGATTGTGCTATCCATGCTCTGTTGAAATTCAGCATGAATTGACTTGCTGAGTCAATGAAACATTGGAAATAATTTTACCCTGATATATCTTAGCAAAATTCAAGAAATTTTCAAAAACCTTAAAACCATCTTTGTTCTTATGAAGAAAGGCCTCGTTTCTCTAAAGTCTCCTCATAGGACTTTTAACTCTAATATTAGTACAGGGAATCTCTTTTATGAATTCGCCATGTCTTTCCTAAACTGGAAAATCTAAAACGGGAGAGAAGTTTCACTTTGTCTCCTTGGATGACTTTGACTATTGTCAGTGGTCATTTAAGAAGCAGTGGACAATTATTTATATTATTTTATCTGGAGGGATAAAGTATGCATTATTGTACAAATGCATTTTAATAGTCTATCAGTGCTAAAATTATCTCACAATTGTATCCAGTCTATTGTGAAACAAGAATGACTTTCCCATTCTTGGTGTTGAACTCTTATTAAAAATCTACTGTGATATACAAAAACTGCAGTTGTGTCATGTCTAATGGAATGGCCGGTCACTAATATATCTGTGAATTTGTTGCAAGCAACTTGTTGATAGTTGTTGGTAGGAGTAAGGGTGCTTTATTGCTGCTTTAGCCACTAAAGGTAAAGATGTCAAAGTACATATTGCACAAATGCAGCGAAACTGTCATCGTAGAAACCCTCCAGTGTAGAAATAGGCCATTTGGCCCAATAAGTCCAATACTGACCCTCCAAAGAGTATCCCACCCAAATCCATTCCCTTACCCTAGTGCTCTACATTTCTCCTGACTAACGCACCTGGCCTACACATTCCTTAGCACTATGGGCAATTTAACATGGCCAATTCACCTAACATTCTTGATGAAGAGCTTTTGCCCAAAATGTCAACTCTCCTGCTCCTCGGATGCTGCCTCACCTGCTGTGCTTTTCCAGCACCACACTCGCGACTCTAATCTCCAACATCTGCAGTCCTCACTTTCGCCTACTTGATTTCAATTCATCTAACATGCACATCTTTGGACTGTAAGAGGAAACCGGAGCACCCGGAGAAAACTCACACAGACACAGAGAATGTGTAAACTCCACACAGACAGTCACCCAAAGCTGGAATCAAGCCCGGGTCTCTGGCACTGTGAGGCAGCAGTGCTAACCACTGAGCCACTGTGCTGCCCCAAAATGGCCTGTGAGATGTTCAACTCCAAAATATATTTATAGTTCTAGAATGTCGTTTAGATTAGATTAGATTACTTACAGTGTGGCAACAGGCCCTTCGGCCCAACCAGTCCACACTGACCGCCGAAGCGCAACCCACCCATTCCCCTACATTTACCCCTTTACCTAACACTACGGGCAATTTAGCATGGCCAATTCACCTGACCTGCACATCTTTGGACTGTGGGAGGAAACTGGAGCACCCGGAGGAAACCCACGCAGACACGGGGAGAATGTGCAAACTCCACACAGTCAGTCACCTGAGTCGGGAGCCTGGGTCTCTGGCGCTGTGAGGCAGCAGTGCTAACCACTGTGCCACCCACCGTTGTTGTTTGATCAGAACTAGTATTTTGTTGAAAGTTTGATTTTAGGCGAAGTTTCATGAGGCGAAGAAGTAAGATCATTCCATTTTCAGCTCCTACACTGAGGCCATTTTGTGGTACTCGCTGGTTAGGAGAGGCTCTCTCTGTCCTAAAGGATTGTCCGTACTAAGTGGAAGGAAGTGATAGTTCTCATGCCCAGTTATCATGGGAACAAATGTTAAAGTTCACCAGTCTAAACTCTTACCATTGTAAGAGTTCCAAATATTTGCTTACACAAAGCCTTTAGTCAGATGATGTAATGTACAATTATCTTACTGTTAACCTGGTGCAGCAAGTAAGGCATTTAGATATCTTGCTATGTATGACCACTTTGGTGCAAAACAAATTTTCTAGGTGCCAGTATATATCTAATTTTTATCAAAAATACCCACCCTGGAGAACAAAGAGTACCATTTTATTTTTGTTACCAACCATTCCATATACCATTAAATGCCATACTTAAGCCATTAACCTCAAAAATATTCAATAAACATTTGCTCTCTCGTCCCATCACAAACAATAAATTCAAGGAGCTTGGAAACATTTCTGTCACTGCAGTTAAAACCATCAAATGCCTTGACTGACCTCACACCTAGTGCCTAAAACTCTGCTGCATACATTCCACCCCAATACTTAGTTAACCGATAAACTGTGACTGTCAGTTTCCAGTACCTCAACTTTAACTTGTCACTTCTTTTGTTTCAATCCATTGCTCCAAACCAGTGTTTTAAACTTCTCCAGCACTGCATGCAATTGGCTCCCTACCATATCCCCGACTCTTTCCCTCAGCTGCACTCCAAGAACTGTTTATTCCTCTTTGTCTGGTGATCTGAGCCTCCTCCCCGAGATCCATTACTTTACCATTGATGGTGATGCCTTTATCTAACTTACATCCTAAACCTTGAAAGGCCAGCCTCCTGATACCTCTCTTCCTTAGCACTTCCTTCCTTTTCATAAGATGCCCATATGAACTCACTTTTTAATCCACCTTTTCCCCTTTGTCGCATCTCTTCTTCAGGACCTTTCTAAGAAATAGAAATTTCCTAATTAAAGTGTTCAGCAATATTATTACACACCTCTGAAGCACCTCTCTGATTTGTACATTTAGAAGTAGGGATGCTACCATTGTGCCCTTTCTTAGCTGTAAAGTCGCTTCAAAAATGTACTTCAAAAGTGTCTGTTTCGGCATGTGGCAATGTGCAATTTAAGATACAAGAGCTGCTGTTTATTGATTCTCATTCCATTTGGTTACAAAAGATGCAGGTGTATGTCAAAATCTGAGCTCTTCCAACTTCATCTCAAAACTTCATAGTTTGCTCTGTCCTGATCTGTATAGTTATAAAGGCGGCAGTAACCATGCAGGTAAACATGCAGGTTGAGTCCGTGATTAAGAAAGCGAATGCAATGTTGTCAATTATCTCAAGAGGGTTGGAATATAAAAGCACTGATGTGCTACTGAGACTTTATAAAGCTCTGGTTAGGCCCCATTTGGAGTACTGTGTCCAGTTTTGGTCCCCACACCTCAGGAAGGACATACTGGCACTGGAACGTGTCCAGCGGAGATTCACACGGATGATCCCTGGAATGACAGGTCCAACATATGAGGAACGGCTAAGGATACTGGGATTGTATTCGTTGGAGTTTAGAAGATTAAAGGGAGATCCAATAGAAACTTACAAGATAATACATGGCTTAGAGAGGGTGGACGCTAGGAAATTGTTTCGCGGAGTGGACTCGATGGGCTGAATGGCCTTACTTCCGCTCCTATGTCTTATGGTCTTATGGTAACCCATTTAAAAATTAATAATCACAAGAATTAAAATAAATCAAATTGTAAAATCTTGACTTCCATTTGTTTGGAGGACATTTGTTAACTCCCCTTATTCACTCATGTGCAGTATTCACAGGACCAGAGCAACATAAGACTCTTTGGAGGTTAAAGTCAATAGCTACTGAAAACAAATGTGGGATTTCTGATTTGCAACAAATCCTTAGTGAGCAGCAGGGCGCTTGTGGGTCTGCACAAAAGCGTGCAGCAGTACTGATCGTTTTTACATTTTGGTTGGTGCAATCTCATCCAATGCATGAGCTGGATGCTTGTCCCTGGCACAAAATGTCATTCATGCCAGTTGCCAGCGTGCCCTGCAGTGTGAGTTCTAGTTTCATAATCAGACTGCATCTTTATGGAAGAGGTGCCATGATGGTCGTGATGGGTCAAGCAAATTTTGGATTCTCATAACCGTGAAGGATGGTGCCCATGGATTGTGTTGGAAATGCTGTTTGGTATTGAGTAACATGGAGACTGCTTGAAGCCAGCAACAAAATGAGTTTGCCAGGTGCTCGGCCTGGCTTCCATATCAAGAATTCTTGATGTCTAACCAGCTCAGTGTGTTTGCTAAGATAGAAAGTTGAATATTAATGAAGTGGGTTGAAACATTCATAAAGTGTTTAACATGCTATAAGCCCCTTTAATTGGCAACTCAGCATTGCCTAGCAAGAAACACACTCTGTTGCTTGGCAGTTGCATAAAAGATGTTTCTGACATCAAAATAGGGTGTGTCAAACTTCTCATTCAATTCTGCCATAAATCAGGTTCCTGTAAGATTGTATCATGTGAATCTAAGATCAAGAAGGCACAGTCATGGAGGAGACTCAATAACTGAGGTCAGAATGGGTAATAGCACCATAAGAGGAAATGGGAATGGATCAATATTCATGAGAAGTTAGCCAATATTATGATGGTTCAGGCATCCAGGAAGAGAACATGACCAAGTGAGAAAGAATTTGTTGATTATTTAAGCAATGATTTGTAATGTACAGGCACAAACACACCTTCAAGCAGCTCAGAGGGAACTTCGAATAGGATTAGGGGATTTGGGGAAGCTACAATTGTGATTATCCCTGTAAAATGGGAAACCTAGGGGAGTTGTGAGAAGATGGAACTATTATATAAAGACAATGATTTAAGGGGAGATGTTGATTAAAAAGTTAAAACTTGAATGTGTACTGAGCTAGTGATATACGAAGATTACATGATAATTGAGAGATTAAGAGTGCTGAATGTTGACCTTGTGTTAAATGTGTATAGTCTCAGACTGTTTAGGAACAGCTATGATGAAAAGACCTTAGACTCTAGCAAGGTCTCTTAAATAATGTAGACCAACCAACCTTCTCCAAGATTAACTCTCTAATAAAAGAAATGCCAGTCAACATGCAGGAATCATTGTCAAATATCCTTCCTCCCAAGTAAGTGTGTTGAAGCTGTTTTCAAAGCAGTGCTTTAACACATTATTTGAGCAGCTATTCACAGTTTGTCTGATTGTTAATACAACGGTCATTCTGCATGTCTTTGAAGAGGGAGCACGCAGTGTCCATCACTGCTCTTGATGTCTTTAGAAAGTGGCAGACACCACAGGGAAGATGGTGCTTTATCTGCCCCTCCAACTCCATTTTGAGTTAGTCCCTTTCTGCTCTCTCTAAACCCCTTCATTTTTGAAAATTTGCATTATTAATAATGGGCTTTGCTTGTAAATATTCAATTGGTTACACAAGTGTTTTAATGGTGGTTTGCAGGTTTTTAAAAAAAACAAACAACATAGAATGGTCATTAGGACTCTTCCAGTGCAATGGTTGTATCTCTACCTCTGCTAGAAGGCCTGGGTTCAAGTCCCACCTGTACCAGAGGTGTGTAATAATGTCGCTGAACAAGTTGATTGGTCAATAGGTTAAAAAAAAGTTATTCTAGTGGCTTATGTATGTAGTGGCAGTTTCCCTATCTCTGAAGCAGGAGGCCTGGGATCAAGACCCACCTGCTTGGAAAATACAGATAGACAATCCTTTATCTGAAATTCCGAAATCCGAAAAGCTCCAAACTCCAAAGCTTTTCCTGAAGTTTGTTTTCTCATTAACAAGGTTATTTGGCATGCTAACAGTTAACGCAACTTGACCCACGTCGTGATGTAGCAGCTTGGCCCAGCACTGGCGGGCGTCAATTCTGTCTCAGTGCTCTTAGTAATCACAGGTGAGACTGCTGTTCGGTAACTGTTTTTTATTTTACTATGAAAATGTCATTTAATCCTTTGTCTGAAAAATTCCAAAATCGGAAAGCCAGCTGGCCCTGAGGGTTTCGGATAAAGGATTGCCTACCTTTATCTATAGAATGTCCATGTGTTCTTGTATAGCAAACAAGGGCGGTAAGGGATCAAATGGACACTAGCATGTCATATTCGCTTTCAGAAAATGTAGCATTAAGAAAAATGTACATTGGTGTCTTGTTCTGCTGGCTTATTTTTTCATTTCAAGATTGTGTACAATGTACCTTTCACCTGTAGTAGGTATCCATAGTGCATTGATTTATCAGGCATCACCCATTAAATGGGCTTTAAATGACTTAGTTGCATAAGCACTCAAGTTTGTCATCACATTAGAAGTGGAAATGTTAAACCAGACCTGTGATCCCACATTCCATTTCTTCTTGGCCCAATGCTCCTGTATTCTGCTTCTATAAAAACAGATGTTGTGTTGTTAGGAATACACAATCTTTTATGAGAGAAATCAGTGACAATGAATCCAAGAATGCAATGAGGGCAGGCCAGAAATTGCAGCAAGAATTTAAGTATTAAATAATCTTTAAAAGGAGGTTAATTCTTATAAACAAGAATAATACCATTGAACAATAATTATGTTGAAATACCTGAGATAGCTTAAGAATTGAATTGGCAGTTTGCAAGCAAGACTATTCCATAACATATTTTAGCATATTGATGGGAATACACATTCATTTTTGAGGACTATGATTGACTGGAGTATGAAACTATTTGGATATCCTGGATAGATTAATTAAATTTGGAAGAAATGTGGCCTATGCACTGCAGATTGCCTCACAATGCACCTCAATATATCTTCAAATTTCTCTTAAATTCTAAAAGCTCAACTGTTAAGTCTATTAACTTTCTAAGTCACATTGGTTTGTATGATTATGCACATTTGGGATTAAGGGGATACAATTTACCTTTGCATAGTAGCTTAATTAATAACCAGTTTTGCCACTTATTTTCAGCATAAGTTTGTTTATAATAAACAAGTTATTTTTGAGTTTATTGGATAAACCTGTTGAAAATCACTTTTGGTTAACAGTAATAAAGAGAAATAAAATGACAGTTTTGGGAATTAAGTAATGCATTTACAATGTTGGTGTGGCGAATGGGGTAGTGCAGCTTAATTACCAGTGCATTTGTTTTGTTAGAGTTATAGCACCATTGCAGCTTACTTTTATGTGATTAAGCCTGCACCTTGGAATGATTTCTCAACATTAAAACATTATTATTGCAGTTAGACTGTACTGCATTAGTTTCCTGAAAATCTTTTGTTTAGTTGAGCGAAGTCAACATAAAATTCATCAATGTTATTTGAAACAATATAAGACAGTGGTGAAAAACATCATTGTAAGTAGAAAGATGCAATTCAGAATTTTAAAAAGCTGTACCTTTATTATTACTAGTGATATTACTAGCAACAATTAGGCAATGAATAGTGATCACTACAACTCTCTTTGTCATTTTGAGATAAACGCCCGCACAGTAAATCATTTAGTATTTTAAATATGAATTCATCATTATTTTTGAACCAGGCATTAGCAAACACAGAATCATGTGGATCATATTTGGATCAAGACTTGAGTGAGACAAGGAAGTATAGTTCATGTTTATGTCTGCTTGTTCCTTATCTAAATCATCAAACTTGCAAAATGAGTGGTTTACTTTCTCATTCAGAGTTATCCCTTTGGAGTTTTCTATTAGTATTCTTTTGGCGCCCGTGCTAACCAGACAATCCATATTGGAGTCAGAATTCTTGTTTTGTAGAAGAGCAATGCCTTGTATGACTGCACAGGCTTTTTACATTTGGAATCTTGTGATCTGTGTGGTTGCCAATCATCACAAGATACATACATTACACCAGTCCTGTTCACGGAACTTATCGAGTAAAGTGGATTGCAGGATTTGTCAGCACACTCACATCTGTGCAGCCACAGGCCACTTTTGTCAGTTTTCACATGTTTTTCTTAATATTTTTCATATGGCAATCATAAGATCAGCACGGTGGCTCAGTGGTTAGTACTGCTGCCTCACAGTACGAGGGACCTGGGTTCTATTCCACCCTTTGGTGACTGTGTGGAGTCTGCACATTCTCACTGTGTCTGCATCGATTTTCGTCCACTGTCCAAAGATGTGCAGGTTAGGTGGATTGGCCATAGTGTTCAGAGGTGTGTAGGCTAGGTGGATTAGACATGGGAAATGCAGGATTACAGGCATAGAGTAGGGGGTGTGTCAGGGTGGGATGCTTGTCAGAGGGTCGGTGTGGACCTGATAGGCAAATGGCCGGCTTCCACACTCTAGGGGTTCTATGATGCTTACTCAGAATAAACACAGATCCAACAGAGGTATTATACTTAACTGGTTAGTTTTTAGGTTGACCTTACTGAGACATTAACAATAAATACATATGTTTTCACCATTATCATCGCTAGATCATATGTAATAAAATTAAAATAATTTATTACTGAATAAGCTGCTAACAAAATAAATCCTGTAATTTTATAATACCTGGCACTTTGCATGAATGCTGCAAATTGCCCTTGTTTTTTATTATCTTTTTGATGTCATCTTTTCAGTGTGCATGTTGCGTAACTGTTAAAATTTGATCAGCGATACTCTGGAATAAAATACTGTGATCGCAGATAGTTCTTCAGTACAATCCGCAAAGTCATTATTCTTTATGTGATCGGTGATTGACTCAATAATAATGGAGTGTAGTTTTGGGAACAGTTTGATCCATATGCCCATGCATTTACCCTTGGATTCCATCCAGGACTCTGTAAGAATATTGATTAATGAGGATATGTTTGAAAGAATAACAGATATTTTGCAATAAAGAATAAGGAACAATTGCTGAAGGCATCTGTAATTTCTATCCAACTATGGAACGGCTGTAGCTCAATTGTGCCAACACATCCTGCATTTCTAAGCAGAATAAACAAGTCACCAAATATTCTTTAATCAAACCTTTTAAATCAATATTTGTACTGGAGCTTTCTTTCACTGTTCACGATAAGATTCGAACATTTGATTGAGTTACTGACTTGAAGTTCCCAGCATTACGTTATTTGACAATTTATATTTGGAATCCTTAACCATTTCTGTGCACAAATGGTTAAATGCAATGAACTTTTCAGATTCTAATTCCAAGTTTAAAGATTTTCTTTTTCCTGATATTTTTGGAACAAGTTGAATGATTTCAAAGTGTATGCAATTTGAATACATTGTTCGAGTTCACATTAAGGCAATATTTTCTGAGCCCATGAACACACATATATAAATAGTTGATAAATTATAGCAAGTCCTAACAAAAAGAAAATGGCTGAAGAGTTGTAGTATTAGTCAACTACAGTTTTGAAACTAGATTATTATTAAATTACAAACTTTCAACATTTTAAATTTGCCCAAAAAATTCCTCACAAATTATGCAGAATAATAAAATCTTCCACAAGCTCTTTGGGTTACTTTCAAACAAATACCACAATGACCACAAGATTTAATGAGGCCCAAAATCAGACAGGGGAAATCGCAATTGCCAGCATATCTGTGGTTTCTAGCACGTAAAAATGTTTGCAGGTTTTCACAATCGTCTAGCAATCTCCATTCCCAGATTTGTTCTGTGGTATGGCAGTGGCTTCCAGAAAGTAAATCCACTGTCTACCTTGAAATATAGCAACTGATACTGTCCGTCTGCCAGTGCCATTTCTACCAGGCACCCAGTCCAATACCAACGTAGTGCAGTCCCTCTGGACTTTCTAGGCTCAACTGATCAAGGTCATCCTACAAGGCCATCCACAGTCTCTTCTATTGAATATTATTAGGTTTCCACTAATCATATTGCATTCTCTGGGTGAAAAGGTATTGGACCACTACAAAGACATGGATGACAGCAATTTAGAACAATGCTTAAAGATCGTTGGTTGACGCTTGGATAGTTTGATTTATGCTGGATTTGTGCTGGATTTTCTTTCAGCATTGTGGTCAAGAGGTAAATGTGATGATTAATAATAAAGCGTCTTAACAAACATTTATAGCTATTTGACCTGGAACCATTGGTAAATGCATATTGTGATTGACTTCATTAGTCGGATGAACTAATCGTAGAAAGATTACCAGAAATGAGCTATATTGGTTTCCAGCTTCCCTCTTTCTTTTTCGTTTTCCTACTCTTCCTCGTTCACATTCTACTCCTGTTCCTCACTCACAATTCTGGTGTCAAGAACTGTATCCTATTGATGTTGTGTCCACTGCAGCAGACCATCTCTGATATGCTCTCTGTTGAGTACTTCAGAGATCTGAAACAGTATTCCTCATGAGATTGAGATAGAAGAAGTAATCCTTAATTACCTTGGTAGATTTTGGCTTCTGCTTTTCATCTTCTTGTCTCTTTAAGCAATTTATCCTTCATTCTGTTGTCAATCTGCAACCCAAAGAAATAAGAAATGCTTATATCTGTAGTCGGGGAAAAAAGAAATCACCTAATCAGGATCTTTAGGATAGAACCAAGGTTTTTACCATGTGCTACACACCTCCCAGTAATCTTCAGCATATTGACAGAGGTGGAAAGAAAAACACTTGCATTGAATCAGCAACATGCAGTAGGAATCAGTCTGGGAGGGTCTCTCATATCCTTGTTCTCATCAGATTGAGCATTTACTGTGTCCTGTTTTATTTCATGCAAATAATAAATCACACAATGTTCTACATATTCAATCATTAACCAATTCCCCTTTGTCTCAAGAGTGCTAAATAATGACATTTATTTCATTGAAGGTTCAGAATTAGCTTGCACAACTAGCTTTGTAATTTAACTTTTAATTGCAGTTTACAACATTCTTTCATCATGGCATCAATTTATTGTATGCCTAATTTCTACATTTTCCTACGTCAAGTATATCACAAAAGGCATTTAAAATTCACTGTTGATCATCCTGCAACTCTGGAATGGAACATGAACCCAGAATCTGATTCTTATTTGGTACGTCAGCACCAAAGTGATGGTCCTTCTGTGCTGTAACAACTGGTAGAGGTTTAATATCTTTCATCTCCATTTCAAAGACTTCCCAATGTTATTGCATAACTCCTCTGAACTGTACGTAGTGGATATTGGGTGAGTTGCTATGATGAACACTTAAATCTGCATTGGCAATATCTAAATCCGTCAATAGGAAGCTAAGTACCTGGCATTAATGTTTTAATATGTATATAAAGGTGAGTTAGTCAAAAGGTAGGAGGGTTTTTGGTGTGTGGTTAACTGAAATAGCTCAAATGTACAACATTGGTAGTAGAGGACCATTGAACAAAATATGCACTATTTGGCATGTCTTACCTCCCTCCAGTTTTCTGAGTGCAAATCTTTTGAAGAGTAAAGTAACTACTTGGATCCACATTACTTCTTTACCAAGCAGGAAACAAGAAAAGACCTTAACATTTTGGCTACCATATAAAAGCTGGGTGAGAAGCAATTCTTTTTCAGAATTGGAGATTAATAGTATGGATACAGATTAAACTTTGGATGAGATATTAAATTAATTGGAAAAAGATTGTCAAAAAGATTATGCACTAACTGCTTATTGGTCAGAAAATTATCAAATGGTGAGATTTTGGCACATTTAGGAAAAAGTGGAGATAATGCTGTTGAAGGGTACATAATGAACATCAGTAGGTTGTATGCAAGACTACTAAAATTCCATTTTCAAATTCCTTAATCTGTGTTAGCATTTCAGGTATTAGATTCTGCCAAAGTATCTGGCTTTGATAGACCCTAGTTTTGATGGTAATTTGCAGGTAAGGATGCATGCTAGAACATAAAGAAAATCATTTGAAAGCATTTCTTCCTGCTAGCATTCCCAGCACAAGGGACACAATTAGCTATGTGACAGAAAATGGAGGATGCAATGTTAACGGAATGTCTAGATTAAGTTGTAGGCAATGGTATGAAATGGAGACTGTAACTTAGTGAAATGAAAGCAGCAGTGCTTTTGATAGTTTTGTAAAACAAAGAGAGTTTAGCAGTTACACCAGTAAAGTGAAATATCATGCTATAATTAGTCAACACTTTAGTTGTGATTCAAAGTACCATATTTATAGAATACCAACTGTGTAGAAAGAGGCCATTCAGCCCTTTAAGTCTGTGCTGACTCTCAGAAGGGAATTCCACCCAGACCCAGCCCTCACCTATCCCCATAAACCCACATTTACCACAGCTAACCCACCTAGTACATATCGACAGACACTACAGGCATTTTAGCATGACCAATTCACCCTTCCTGCACATCTTTGGACTATGGGATGAAACCAGAGCACCAGGTGGAAGCCGATGTACACATGAGGAGAACATGCAAGCTCTACATAGGCAGGCACCTGAGGCTAGAATTGAACCTGGGTCCCTGGCACTGTGAGGCAGCAGTGCTAACCACTGAGCCACTGTGTCACTCTGAATTGCCATGAATTGTCCCAAATAGGCAACTTAGAGTAGTCAAAGTTAAACATTAAATAGAACATTTGGAAGCAGAAATGGAGATGTGGATCAATGAGAGGGTATAGCCTCAAGAAGTCTCAGCCTAATAATGTGTTGTTGACAGAATCTTTCAATCATTCAGTGTTAAACAGCAGATGCATATTTACAATGTATGGAATAGTCTGACAAAAATGTTCCAAGACACTCTAAATAATAAGGATGGGAACACAGTTAAGGGATTTGAGATTTCTACCAGATTTGTGGATAATAACATACCACTGTAATGTCTTTAGAAAGAGTTTCCTGAAAATATATTTGTAAAATTTATCTTTCACATTTCTACCGTTTCTGGAATAATTCCTGTAAATTGGAAGGTAGGAAATGTCACCCCACTATTTAAGAAGGGAGTGAAAGAAAACAGGCAACACATGGACCTGCTAGTCTTGCATCAGTAGCAGGGAAAATAGAATCATAGAATTTTACAGTACAGAAGGAGGCCATTTGACCCGTCATATCTGTACCAGCTCCCAAAAGAGCTACCCAGCTGGTGCCACTCTCCATCCCTATTAGAACCATAGCATTAAAATGTAAGGATGGAATAAATAGACACCTAGTTGATAATAATCTTATTGGACATAGTCAGCATGGATTTGCCAATGAAAAATTGTGTTTGACAAACCTATTGGAGATTTTTGAAGATGTTATTCACACAATTGATTAAAGGGGAGCTAATGGATGTCGCGTATTTAAATTTTCAGAAGTTTTTTAATCAAGCTCCCTGCAGGAAGTTGGTTAGAAAGGTTAAAGCACAAGGGATAGGAGATAATGTGGATTAATGATTGTTTTCTGTCTGTTAACTAGAGAGTAGGAATAAATGAGTCATTCTCAAGTGGCAGGCTGTGACCATTGGGTACCAGAAGGGTACTTGGGATGCGCCTTTGCACAAAGTATATCAATGATTTGGAGATGAGGACCAAATGTATTGTTTCCAAATTTGTGGATGATATCAAGTTAAGTGGAAATGTGCATTTTGAGGAAGATGTAAAACAGCTGGGGGAGGATTTGGACAGGTTTAGGAGGTGAGCAAGAACATAGCAGATAGAATATACTGTGGAAGAATGTATTTATCCAGTTTGGAAGTTGTGTAGTGTATTTCTGAAATGGTAAGAGACTGGAAAATGTAGATGTACAAAGGAAATCTATGTGTCCTTGTTCATATGTCACTAAAACCTATTATGTTTGTGTAGCAAGCTATCAAGAATGTTAGTCTTTATTGTAAGAGGATTTGAGGATTGTGTAAGAACTTTCCATATGTATAGAGTTTTGGTCTCCTTGCATTAGACAGAGCACAATAAAAGTTCACCAGACTTGCTCCCAAGATGTCAGAACTGTCCTATGAAGAGGAATAAAAAAAACAGAAACATTCATAGGATGTGGGCATGTTGGATCGGCCAGCATTTATCTCCCACCCCAAATTGCTTACAGGGCAGTCACTCACATTGGTCTGGAGTCATATATAGGCAGACCGGGTGAAGCTGGCAGATTTCCTTCCCTAAAGGACATTAAGTGAACCCGAAAGGACATGCGTATCAACATGAATTGACAATGGTTACATGGTTGCCATTAGACTAGCTTTTGTTAGAACACTTGCTGATTTTTCATTATTTTTATTTTATAAATTTTGAATTATGAGCTGGAAATGACTGATTTATTTTGGGACAGCTTGGATTTAAAAAAGAAGAAAAAATGACTACGCAAGCTTTGCTTGTTTGTGAGGCCTGGTCTGGAGGCTAATGCTGGTTGAGCCTTGATTAAAGGTTCCTAATGTATATGGCGACCCCTGGAGAAAACATTGTGTTTAAACAGGTAGCAGAAATTGGATACTAACAAAGTCAGTAGCTGGGGATTGGTCCCAATAAGTATGAAAGAGATGCCATGTTCAAACAGATGGCAGTTGTTGAAAGGTGACTGAGGCCTCAGGGAGAGTAAATTAGTCTATCTTTGAACAATACCTTCTGAGAGATGGTGTTGGGCTACTGCTGAGACAGCATGACGATTTGAAACCTCCCTTCTTAATCTGATACACCAGTATCTGGAAGCCCAAAGAAAGGAAAGCTACATTTGAAGTTTTGGTGCCTTTGCCTGGGTGAACTGAGAAGGTGACACTGATCGATGCTTCCAGAGAAACAGTCTACATTTGTGCCTATGAACATTGCATAGTGAAGGACATTTAAGTAATCTGGCCAATTTGTTATTTTCTTTTATTTATTCCTTTGTTTGTCCATCTGTCTGTCTTTTGAATGGGTTGAGCTTAAAGCTAATCAGCTTACCGTTCCATTTAATTTTCTCTCTGCTAATGTTTGTATTTAATAAATTAAGTATTTTATTTAAGACACAAAAGTGGTGTCTAGAAATTAATTATTCACTGTCTGGTTTTGGTTAATCAAAAGTCTTGTTAGGAGCTATTAGAGTGAGTATTTGGGAGTGATGGCGGGTTCTTCGACAGTTTATTTTTATTGTGTTGTGAATACAAAGGTGGAAAGACTGCTTTGGTTCGGCTGTTTGTAATGTAACACTTTCAATTCCAAATCTTTATTGAATTCAAATCTCACCATCTGCTGTGATGGGATACAAAATCAATGTTTCAAGGACATGAACCAGTGACATTACCACTATGCCACCACCTCCTCTGAATGGCGGGGCATTCTAAATGGGCTGAATTGCTTACTCATGTTCCTGTGTTCCCAACTTATTAGGATCAATCACTGTATTGGCACAAATGCAGTATCCAGTAAAATATCAGTGTTAAGTACATTGTTAGTGGAGAATGTACAGATAATACCAGATGTGGAAAATCATAAAACTATCATATTTGGGAAATTCATGAATTTGCAGTATATGCAATCAGATATTATATCCCTTTAATTGAACGAAACCTCTCTATTAAGTAAATGTTATTGATATCGGAGGAGGATATTTTGAAGACAAAAATTTAATTGCATTAACACTGAATACTTAACTTGCCTACCCATCCTCCAAAAGATTAAAGATTTTAGTAAAAACTGCTGTATTACGAATAGGGTTAAGAAAGGTGAAATGTATTTGTAGTTGAAGATAGAATAGTCAGGGGAATAAACACTGTTCTGTGTGATCAGGCTCGCAGATCCTGAAGGCTGTGTTGCCTGCATGGTGCCCAGGTTCAGGATATCTCCTATGGGCTGGAATGTAAGTTGGAGTGGAAGGGGAAAGATGCAGTTGTTGTGCTTTATAAAGATACCAATGACTTCCTACAGGTGGAAAGAGGAAAGAGATCCTGCTGAGGGAATATAAGCAGCCAGAGTTCTAAATTAAAAAGCAGAACCAAAAAGGTAGTACTCTGGATTACTACCTGAGCAAATTGGCACAGCGTCAACAAGATTAAATAGGTAAATATACGGCGAAAGATTGACATGGGAGAAATGGGTTTAAATTCGTGAAACATTGGCACCAGTGGCATAGAAAGTTAGAAAGGTAAGGGAGAAGGTAGAATTGCTGGGTAGTGTTGGGGCTGATTGTTGCCCCAAAGTAAAAGGAACACAATGTGTGAGTGTCATGTTACACCAAGGAGCTATAATAACGTAAGGAAATTTGATAATAGAACATGTTTAAAGGCTTCATTTGTTTGTGCATAAAGGAGTCAGAATACAGTAGATGAACAGATGGTCCATCTATAAACTAATATGATGTCATAGCCATTATGGAAAGCTGGTTACAAGGAGACAAAAACTGTGAACTTAACAATCAGGGATATTTGACCTTTTAGCGAGATGGGAGGAACAGAAAAGATTGGAGGGTAGCACTGTTAATAAGCAATGAAATGAGCACAGTTGTGAAAGATGATTCAGGTTCAGATGATGTACAGTCCATTTGGGCAGCGGTTAAAAATACAGCTAGGTAAAGAAGACATTGGGAGCAGTAATGTATAGAACTCCAAGCAGTAGCCACTCTGTTAGAAATGCTGTAAATCAAAAAATAATTAGAGTATGTAAAAGGAATAGAGCAATAATTAAATTATAGTATTATTTATGTTGATTGGGGTAAACAAATTAACAAGGGTAGCTATGACAATGAATTCATAAAGTGAATCAGGAATAGTTTCCCAAAACGATATGTCCATCAGGGAGCAGGCTATCTTGGATCTGGTAATGGGCAATGAGGCAAGTTTAAATAATGACCTCAGATGAAATTATCCCCAAGGAAGTAGTGATCAAAAGATGGTAGAATTTATTATTCAGTTTAAGAATGAAAAATTTGGTCAGAAATAGCTGTTAAATAAGAGGAATTTCAATGAAATAAGGATAGAGTTAGCCACATGGGCCCTTATGCCGAGGAGTGGTAGGTGGAGTTTAGATTAGATTCCCTACAGTGTGGAAACAGGCCCTTCAGCCAAACAAGTCCACAGCAATCCTCTGAAGAGTAATCCACCCTCCTCTGACTAATGTACCTAACACTATGAACAATTTAGCATGGCCAATTCAACTAACCCGCACATCTTTGGTTTGTGGGAGGAAACCCATGCAGACACAGGGAGAATGTGCAAACTCCACACAGACAGTCACCCGAGGCTGGAATCAAACCTGAGACCCTGGCACTGTGAGACAGCATTGCTAACCACTGAGCCACCGTGCCACCCCTGAAGTTTAAATAAATGTGAGGTGCTACATTTTGGTAGGGCGAATCAGGGCAGGACTTATACACTTAATGGTAAGGTTCTGGGGAGTATAGCCAAATAAAGAGATCTTGAAGTGCAGCTTCATAGTTACTTGAAAGTGGAGTCTCAGCTAGACCAAGTAGGGAAGAAGGGATTTGGTATGCTTGCCTTTATTGGTCAGTGCACTGAGTATAGGAGTTGGGAGGTCATGTTGTGGCTGTATGTTGTGGCTGTACAGGACATTGGTTAGGCCACTTTTGGAATATTGCATTCAATTCTGATCTCCCTGCTTTAGGACAGATGTTGTGAAACTTGAAAGTGTTCAGAAAAGATTTACAAGCATGTTGCTAGGGTTGGAGGGTTTGAGCTATAGGGGGACACTGAATAGGCTAGGGCTATTTTCCCTGGGACATCAAAGGCTGAAGGGTGACCTTATTGAAGTTTATAAAACCATAAGGGACATGGATAGGGAGAATAATCAAAGTCTTTCCCTCAAGGTAGGGGAGTTCAAAACTAGAAGGCATGGTTTAACATGAGAGGGGAAAGACTTAAAAGGGATCTGATGGGTAATATTTTGACACAAAGGGTAGTACTTGTCATGAAATGATCTGCCAAAAGAAATGGTGGAAGCTGGTACAATACAACATTTATAAGGCATTTGGATGGATATATGAATAGTAAGAGTTTAGAGGGATAAGAGCCAAATTCTGGCAAATTGAACTAGATTAATTTAGGATATCTGAAAGAGTTGGACCAAAGGGTCTGTTTCCATCCTATCCATCTCTATGATTCCCCAACCGGACACTATGGACGAACCAGGAGATCCACTCCCTGCTGAAGTCCAGGTTTAAGGCATTCAAGTCAAGTGACCCGAACAGGAAATCTAGTACGATCTTCGCAAGACCATCAGGGATGCCAAGAGACAATACCAGACTAAGCTAGAATCCCAGACCAACCAAACAACCCATATTGACTGTGGCTATAATATAACAGGTGACAAAGTGAATTTGAGTAGAATTGCTGACACGAATGCATCCCTTCCCGATAAGCTCTAGTCTTTTATGCTTGTTTGGAACAGAAGGTCAGTGAAATGCTGTCACCTACCCCAACAGCCCTGTGTGTACCTGTACCCACAGTCACCACTGCAGACCTCAGATCGGCCTTCTTTAGGATGAACCCACAGAAAGCGACTAGCTCAGCTAGAGTCCCCGGCTGTACTTTCAGATCCTGTGTAACCAACTGGTGGGAGTATTTGCAGACATCTTTAGCCTGTCCTTATTCCTATCTGAGGTTACCATTTGCTTCAAGAAGACCATTATCATCTCAGTGTCTAATAAAAATCAGGCAACATGCCTTAATGAATAGTGGCTCTGACATCCATCAGTATGAGGTGCAAGATTTGTGAAGGTTTGTGCTTTGAGAAGTTAGTAATGGCACACATCAACTCCAGTGTCCCAGATTGCTATGATCCATTACAATTTGGCTACTGGTCCAGGGCAGATGCCAACTCCAGGGTCCTACACTCATCCCTGGAACATCTGGATAACAAGGACACCTACATCAGAGTCCTACTTGTTGACTTTAGTTCTGCCTTCAACACCATAAATCCAACCAAATTAATTTCAAAACTCTAAGACTCAGGGTACTGCTCCCCCCTCTGCAACTGGATCCTCAACTTCCTGACTCATGGACCGCAATCAGTAAGGATAGGTGACGATACCCTGTCCACAATAATCCTCAACACTGGTGCCCCACAAGGCTGCATACTAAACCTCTTACTATACACCTTATACACTCTGCTGTACCTCCATTTGCAAGTTTGCTGGTTACACCACCATAAGGGATAGGATCTTAAACAATGGTGAGACAGAGTGCAGGAAAGAAATACACAACTTAGTAGCATGGTGTAAACACAACAATATACATATCTCTCCTTCAATACAAACAAAACAAAGGGAGCTGGCCATCAAATTCAGGAACTAGAGTGGAGGACACACCCCTGCCTGTATCAATGGTGCTGAGGCGGAGATGGTCGAGACCTTCAAGTTCCTAAGAGTAAATACCACGAACAACCTGTCCTGGTCCATCTACATCAATGCCGCAGTCAAGAATGCACCCCAAAAGTCTCTACTTCCTCCAAAGGGTAAGGAAATCTGGCATGTCCACAATGACTCTTATCAATGCACCATAGATAGCATCCAATCCAGATGTATCATAGCTTGGTATGGCAACTGTTCTGCCCAAGCCTGCAATAAATTATAGAGAGATGTGAATACAGACCAAATCCTTCACACAAACCAGTCTTCCTTCCACTGACTCCATTTGTGCATCCTACTGCCTCGGGAAAGCATCCCACCACCTCCACCACCCCAATCATACCCTCTTTTATCCACTTCCATCAGGCAGAAGATAGAAAAGTTTGAACACACATACCAGCAGATTCAAGGACAGCTTCTTCCCTGCTGTTATCAGACTTTTGAACAGATCCCTCATATATTAACTTTGATTTTTCTCTGCACCCCGTCTGAATGCGATATTCTGCATTCTGCTCTGTTACCTTGATGCATTATATAAGGTATGATTTGCCAGGATAGCACACAAAACAATACTTATCATTGTATCTCGGTACATGTGACAATAATTAATCAAATCAAAAGAAATTATGGAAACCTGAGAGTTCTTAAGAGTGTCTAATCCTGTGTTTCTTTTTCCTGCTTTGTACCTAAGAATTGAGAATTCCTTTAGTGCAATGTAATGGGCAAATTGTCCCAACAAA
The DNA here is from genome assembly GCF_004010195.1 of Chiloscyllium plagiosum. Taxonomy (NCBI): domain Eukaryota; kingdom Metazoa; phylum Chordata; class Chondrichthyes; order Orectolobiformes; family Hemiscylliidae; genus Chiloscyllium; species Chiloscyllium plagiosum. Next base: position 80,716,059 of record NC_057711.1, on the reverse strand, counting down.
TGTTTTGGGAACTGTATGGGCGTATTAACTCACTCGAGTGTGGCACTTTTTTTAGTTCCTAGTTTAGGATAACATAAAATTCAATGTAATTGCATTAATTTTTATTTCTCTGAGCAAATATCTACAAAAGGCCTTCTTTAGGTGAACAATGTCATTCAACAATGAATTCAACTGAAGATAAGCAAACGTAAACGGAGTTAGAGCAGAGTGTGCAAGGAATATAGTAAAGGCCTGATGGCACTTTAAAGGAAGAATAAAGTTGTTCAAAAAAGAAACTGATTGACATAACTTTATAAGAGCTTGAATCTAATCATAGGTATGTGGCAATGCAGTCCACATAGTGAAATGAAAGACATTCCTTAAGTGTTTTGCTCTACCATCAGTTATCTTTCAGCTTTTTTGGGAAACAAGGGAAGCAGATCGCAAGCAAAACAGGAGGCACATCAGAATTCCTTCTGGAATTACAGCTAGGTCAGGAGGAAACCATCCAACGTGAACAGAAGATTAAGGGTCAATGCTGGGTTGCAGCGTTAGGAAAAGCAATAGTTGCTTGTTATAGCTGTAGCCAAAGGCTTAATTTATTTTAAATAAATTCCATCTGTTACATTTCAAAGTCTTCCTTCCACTTCCTTGTGGTAGCCCCTGAGGACTACTCTATTAGTTTGAAAAACAGCTGCAATTTTGATAAGCCTAGTTGTTCTCTCTTTTGTGGTTAAATGTATCCAGACACTTATGAATATACAATTTCCTGTAGTATAACATGAATCGAGGTTAAAGCAGAATGAAATGTACATAATGTAAACTATATTTTTATAGGATTTTTTTCTATTAGTGGCAAGTTTATTGTCATTAGTTGTATTCCATTCAAATCTGTCACAACTGGAAGGCAGCTGTTCAATAATAATGGGGATTACAGTATATCAGGTGTAAAAAATATATTAGGACAACTACATTTTTTTAAAAGACTATCTAGGAGCTTGGGAACTCCTTTCTTGTATAATGATGGCATTTTGTTAAGTGTCTGCAAAAATGTATGTGCGCCATTTAAGAGATGTGGCATGTACACATATAATAAGACAGGAAAAGACATGAAAAGAAAATTGGTTTACAAGCATTAAATAGTGTTGGTGCTAATGGGTGTTGTTTTGATTGATTGTAAAGCATTGTATTGGTGTATAACTTGGATCAATATGGGTCCACTTTTGTTTTCAAAATGTATACCTCCAAATGATTTGAATAAAAAGTGACAATATCAAAATTTGCTCGTGACAGAAAATAAGCATTTCTGAGAAGAGCAAGGCAATTGTAAAAATCTCAGGAGGAACAGGCAGTCATATAGCAGATTCAATGTAATGTGAACATTTGTGAAGTCTTATATTTTAGGAAGAAAAATAATGAATGACACTCTACACTTCAGGTAAAGTGGTGCAGAGTGTGAATGATTAGAGAAACCTAAGGATTTCCATTAGATATTTCTCTGGAAATGTAAGTTTATGTTCATAAATTCACAATAATGTCAATAATATTTTGAATGTTATGAACTGGCATTGACTACAAGAGTAAAGAAATAAAGTTAAGCTGCAGTGGGCAGTGTTGAACATTGGCACATTCACCAAAATATTGTTGGGGATGGCAAAAAATGCCTTTGAAACATTAGAGACTTTTCTATTGAAGCAGAGAAAGCAAGTGGTGATTAAACAGAATAATTTTAAAGTGTGAAGGATTTTGATCTGGCGAATAAGGAAAAAGGACTTTGTTTGGTTGGAAAATTAATGTTGCAGAACCATCAATCTAAAATGGTGACTAGAATAAAAAGAAGAAAGTTTATGAGAAATTCTTTTAAGCAGCAATTTAGTGATGGGTGGAACTGTTACCCAGGACAGAAGTTGAGGCAACACTATTGTATGGGAAACATGGATAAATGTCTATAAGAGAGGAAAACAATGTGTTTGTGGACCAGTTTGGAATTATTCTAGCAAAGACTAGTACTGAGAGATATGATAGACAAAATAACAGTGCTGGAACCCTCTTTAGTTCTACGTTTCTAAAAAATGAGAGTTCTGTGTTCAACTTCCTAAATATTTGCTTGCAAATGAGCAAACTGACCACAGCACATTGATACAGAAAGCTCTTCAAGTCGGGATTGTGAAAGAGTATGTCACAGTGTTGGAGCCATCATAGTCAGAGAAATGCATACCACTCATTACAGTATGATATGGAGTTCAGAACATTTCAGAGAACATCTCCAGGACACACACACTAAGCAACCCCACCACCCTGTGGCCAAACACTTTAACTCCCCCTCCCACTCTGCCAAGGACATGCAAGTCCTGGGCCGCCTCCACCTCCAGATTCTAGCCACCCAATGGCTGGAGGAAGAACGCCCTTTCTTCCACCTTGGGACCATCCAACCACGTGGGATAAATGCCAATTTCACTGGTTTCTTCATCTGCCCTCCCCCACTTTATCCCAGATCCAACCTTCCAACTCAGCACCGAACTATCACCATCACCCCCCACCTGCATCTACCCATTGCATGTGCAGCTACCTTCTCCCCAGTTCCACCTCCCCCTCCCATTTATCTCTCAGCCCCCTTGGGCCTCCTCCACATTCCTGTGTCGAAATGTTGACTCTCCTTCTCCTTGGATGCTGCCTGATCAGCTGTGCTTTTCCAGTACCACACGCTTTGACTTCTGTCTGCCCCAGGCCAGGATAAGACATCTGTTTATCGCTGGTGGAAAACTTGCAGTGGAACAGGAAGGGGCCCGTTATCATAATCCACCTTGGAAGCAGGGAGATTGGTAGGAATAGAAGCTAAGTACTACTTAAAGAGCTTAAGGAGTAAAATTAAAATGCAGGTACGCTCAGGTGGATTGTTACCTGAGCCATGCACAAACTGACATAGAGATAACAGATTAAATGGTTAAATTTAGGTTGATTAAATGGTATATGTGGGAAAGGTTTCAATCCATGTGTGCTGGCACTGGAATAACTAAGGTGGAACTAATGTTTCAAGTTGATGTAGGAGCTGGAAGGACTTAGTGAAAAGAAAACTCATAAGCAGTAATAGTAACTGGGTAAAAATAAGCAACAGTGGGTCAGAAAGGAAGTGAATTTAACAACAAAAGTAACACCAAATAAAAACAGAAAAAAAAATTAAAAATAAGATACGACTGTTCAAGTTATTCACCGCAAAATGTATAAATGTAATGGTAAGTGGGAAATCAAATGCTGGAATTATTCAACAGGTTTGGCAATAATATGTGGGATGAGAAATTGAGTTAAAATGAGCATGATTTTCCCTTTGGAATTAATAGTATCTTTCAAGGCAACCAGCAGCCTCAGTGATGGCTGCCTATAATATCCACTACCTGCCACCATTCCAGCTCCCACCTGCTTAACACAAAGGTTCACTCCTGGCAAATCCAGTGCTTAGTTGATTTCCCACTGAAAGCTGGTTTTTGATCCAGAAGCAGACCTGATCCCACTTCCCACCTCAAAAAGGACAATACTTGATGTTGAAATATCTTCATTTCACATAAAGTCATCAATGACATTGATATGTACTTCCAGCATGCAGGAGTGATCAATAACCCTATTCCATTTTCTCTTCCTTAATAAGGGACTGCTGAAGTCAGTTGTGATACTTCTTTATTGTATTGATCCATTGAACTATTGGAAGTTCCAGACAACTGGGAATCAAGTCAATGGCAAAGACTGGAAAAGATTAGACTGCTTTTGCCAATATGAAAGCGTAAACTTAGAACAGTATAGTCAATGAATTTTGTTTCTAACCATTTTATAACTTGCTATCAGTTGAAAGTATTCAATAGATTTTCTATCAGTAGGCTTCACAAACAGGTTTGCAATGACTCATCAACATGAGTAGTACTAACACACAACACAAAATTTAGTAATTGCTGCAAAGGGCCTCGCAGCAGATGCAGAAATGGGTGGCATTTTGCTCGTAATCAAAACACTTAGCCAGCTACCATTACACGACAGCCGGCTGGGGCAAGAAGTAAGACTGAATCCTCCAATAGCTGATGGGTTTGGAAATCCAAGTACCAGTAGCACTGTGATCTGCCTGCAGCATTTCTGAAACAGCAACTTCAGTGTTGTAAAGGCAGGAAGGAATCTGACTCCTAAACTGACCTTCAGAATCAACCTTATTTGTCCTGTTCTGTGATAGATATCAAAGAGGCGAACGTTCTATGCTCAGAGTAGAGAAAAGATGCTTGACTGGTTTAGTGAAACCCTCCTGCATACATGCCTTGCCCAGAAACTGCAGGAGGTGCTCTTCCTCATCAACAGCATCCAGAGATCCTATCCCACTGACTGAGGTGGCCTTGACAGAGATTACAACAGAGGTCAGTATCAAAGGAGTCTACAGGCAGAATTGGGTGCAGTGTAGAAAGTGGGGCAATAATCTCATCGGCACTACTTGGGTAAGTATGATGCTAGCATTAATATGACACTAGTAAAGCACAGTAATGGAAAGGACCCATGGTGAGAGGGTGTGATGCATTACAAAGTGATTTGACCAGCACAAGGATTCACATGGGTAGGTCAATTGACAAGCTTTCAAGTTTATTATAATATAATTAAATTAATTTACTCTAAAGAAAAAACAGATCTGTTAATTAGTTTTAAATTATAGTCACTTCAATATACAACCCTATACTTATGACTAATGCTCAATAAATGAATCTAGGTAAAACTTTGTCATTTATAAACTAAATGGTTCTGCATTTTTCAGTAAATTAACATGCAATATTGAAATGATGAATTAAGTAAAATATTTATATTACATAAAGCAATGTCAACACAAGGAAAGCATTTGATTGGTCAGTAACCTACAAGTATTTAATTGTCTTTTCTGTCAACTTAGTTAGTTATCCAAAGAATCAATGCATGGCCGGGAATCTCAGTTCCATGGAGTCAGCATTCTGTTCCTGTGAGCACTCTGGGACATTTCTCTTGTGCTGGACAATATTGTGGAAGACCTGTTATCAGTTGAAATAGCTCAAGCTCTGGCTTTGGAGCATACAAAGTTAAAAATCACACAACACCAGGTTATAATCCAACTGGAAGCACACTAGCTTTCGGAGCGCTGCTCCTTCATCGGGGGATAGTGGAGGGCTCAATCCTCAGGCACAGAATTTTTCGCAAAAATTTACGGTATGATGTAAATTTTTAACTACCCTCTGAAATGGTCGAGCAGCCACTCATCTATGTCAACCATTAAAAAGTCTCAAAAAAGAAATGCTACCAAACAGACAACCTGGCATTCATTTAGGTAATGGAAATGTCAATGGTAAACACACTCCTGCTGACACAACATATCCGTCTTATCAATATTTGAGAACTGGTATGAAAATTGGAAGAGCTGTCTCTCAGACTTGTCAAGCACTACTCTGATGTTGTCATACAGCCAGAGGTAGTGGTAAATATTGCTACCAATGACATGGTTTTTTTTTGAAATGATGTTGTCCTAGCAGAATACAGGAAGTTAGGACAAGTTAGGAAGTTGTGGGTGGCACGGTGGCCCAGTGGTTAGCACTGCTGCCTCACAGCGCCTGTAGACCCGGGTTCAATTCCCGACTCAGGCGACTGACTGTGTGGAGTTTGCACATTCTCCCCGTGTCTGCGTGGGTTTCCTCCGGGTGCTCCGGTTTCCTCCCACAGTCCAAAGATGTGCGGGTCAGGTGAATTGGCCATGCTAAATTGCCGGTAGTGTTAGGTTAAAGGGGTAGATGTAGGGGTATGGGTGGGTTGCGCTTCGGCGGGTCGGTGTGGACTTGTTGGGCCGAAGGGCCTGTTTCCACACTGTAAGTAATCTAATCTAATCTAATCTAATAAATTATATAGAGTCAAGAGTGTGTTGCTGGAAAAGCACAGCAGGTCAGGCAGCATCCGAGAAGCAGGAGAATCAATGTTTCAGGCATAAGTCCTTCATCATATAAATTATACAGTAAGACCTCAAAGCTAGTACCCTCAGAATTACTACAGGTGTCATGTCCTAGTGAGATGGACCAGTTGAATTTGAAGACGGGGAAATGGTGCAGGATGGAGTGGTTCAGATTCCTGGGATTCTGTGACCAGTTCTAGGGAAGGTGGGACTGCCTTTTCCTAACAGCCTTTATTAAATAATAGCACCACATTAGCCAACCTCCAACTTTCCCTCATGTCACCCATGGTTATCGATGATGCAAATATCTCAGAAAGGTGCCCAGTAATCTTTTCCCTTACTTCCCACAAAGTTCTGGGAAACACCTGATCACTAAATCCATGGGATTTAGCTACCTTTATGTGTTTAAAGACCTCCAGCACTTCCTCTTCTGTAATATAAACTCTTCAAGACATTACTATTTATTTCCCAAGTTCCCTAGCTTCTATGTCCTTCTCCACAGTAAATAGTGACACAAAATATTTGTTTAGTATCTCACCCATCTCCTGTAGTTCCATGCATAGATGGCCATGTTGATCTTTAAGGGCCCTATTCTTTCTCTAGTTACTCTTGTGCCCTTAATGTATTTAGAATCTCTTTGGATTCTCCTTAATGCTATTTGTCAAATCTATCTCAATTTCCCTTTTTGTCCTCCTGATTTCCCTCTTCAGTGTATTTCTGCTGCCCTTATCATCTTCTAGGGATTCACTTGACACCGGATATATGCCTCTTTCTTTTTCTTGTGCAGAACTTCAATTTCTCAAATTATCCAGAATTCCTCAGACCCACCAGCCTTGCTCTTCACACTAACAGGAATATACAGTCTCTGAACTTGCGTTATTTCATTCTTAAAGGTCTTCCACTTCCCAACTGCATTTGGGAAGCAATAATGCAGAGGAAAAATAAAGTAAACCCAGAATTGCAAGAGACTAAGACAAAGTAATAGCTATGATCAGAGTAATTAAACAACATCTAAATGAGTCTTCATGTGCATGTATGTCTCTGTAATGAGTGTGACAAATATAGTTAGCAAGTTGCAGGTGCTAGTATCCACTGAGTAGTTTAATTGTGGAGATAGTAAAGATTCAGCTCAAAAATAGAGCAGGACTGGGTACTATGTATTTTTGAATTCAAGGTGTTTGGGAAAGAAAAGAGGAAGTGTAATCATGTTGATTAAGTTATGTTATAGTACTGAGAGGGAGGGAGTAAGAGAGAAGGACTGATGACAGAATCTATTCGGTTGCAGTAAGAAATAATAAAACTATGATTTTGCTGTTGGGTTTATTCTGTAGGCCTGGCAAAGATTGAAAGATTTACAGGAATTAATTTTCAAAGAAATTATAATAGTGCAAAAGCTATCAAGTAGATATAGTGGGAACTTTTGATTATCCCAATGTAGACTGGGATAGTATTTTTGGCAAAAGCAGAAAAGAGTTTATAAACTGTATTCAGGAGAATTTTCCATAAACAGATGTTTCCAGTCAAATGATGAAGGAGACATTGCTGGACCTGATTCTAAACAATTGAGCACAAGTGGATCAACTGTCAGTCAGCGAACGTTTAGGTAACAGTGATCATTGTTGTTATGAGCTCACAGGACAACAGTCTATCTTCTACCATTTACTTATTGAATTGATTGTATGATGGCTGCCTGCAGTTAGTGCATCATGGTAGAGATCACATGACTAAGACAGGCCAAGAGGCACATTAACACAGTATTGCATTTCTATCCCAAACATTCCCCTTGCATACAATAATAGACTGTGAATTATCTTGAGTTATCCATTATGTACACAACAGTTCTCATGCGTTAGCAGCATGTTATTTTCTGTGCACATATATTGCACATGCAATCCATAAATCGTGCTGGTCTCTTAATAGTATGTGTGCATTTAGTCTTCGGCTGCTCCTCTGGGTGATGTACCTTCTCCAGAGAGAACCATTGCAGTCTCATGTGTTGCGAAAGTATTTTTTTTTTCTGTATCTATTCTTAAGGTGCAGTGAACCTCTGGGATTGATGGTTGTTCTGTGGTCTGTATCGATGAATGCACACCTTCCTGGTTAACCAGCAGCAGTGAAGAAACAGCTGCCATGTGTATACTTGCAGTAGGTGGTATATTTCCCATCTTATTTTTCAGGCTGGCCCTAAAGGCAGCTGGACCTTCTGTTGGCTGCTGTTGAATTGGAATTCCACTTCCAACTACTTTAAAATGATTTTGCCTGGGTAGACATCCTAAGCATGTAAGCATGTTGTTGCACACTTCTAGGGTCTGTTCTGCGACGAACAATTAGTGTTCTGCATTATTTAGAAATCTCTTTTGGTACTTGAGGGATACCATCCAATAGTAGTATTGCTCTAGATGAGATGAATGTCTGTGGCTGTGTAAGATCTGGAAGTCTGTATCTTCATTCTTGCCAATATATTGGGTTGTCAGAGTAATGGCGCCATTATATAGCCTCAACCTTACTTTCAAGGCTTGCATTTCTCCAACCCATGTTGAACTACTTTGTACAGCTCTGTGAAGGTCATGACATTGTATGATGCACTGATGTCTATCTGACACTTAATGTTGACTTGATGTTCTCCTCTGCAGTTAACTGTTCAAAAGTCACATACCATTTATTAACCATCAACTTGACAGAACCAATCTGTTCAGCGATTTGCAGTGATTCATCAGAATACTTGGCTGATATCTCTGCAGTGGCCATCTGCACTTGCTTATTGTGTTTTCTTCATGCAATGTTCCCTCTAAGCTGCACAGCCACACAGCCATGCACACCACTCAGCATGTGGATGTATTGACTTTCGGCTCCAGAAGACACAGAGTAGGTCAAAGGTCTGTGCTCTGACAGGAAAATGATTTGGCTTCTTGCAATGAGAATATTGCTTTCCCACACTGGACATGTTTCCTTTTTAATAAGACACACAGGATCCTCGACTTTATAAATGCAGTAGAATACAATTATAGTGAATCTGTATAAAATAATTGCCTAATTCGGGGCACTACACTTTATGATGGCACAGCAGAGGATTCAAGAATGATTTATGAGAATAGGGCTGATAATGAAAAGCTTGGATAAAATGCTGAGTTTTAAGCAGAACATTGAAATAAGAAAGAGAGATGGAGATGTTTAGGGAGGCAATTCCAGAGCTCAGGACATAGACAGCTGAAGACATGGTCATTAGTGGTGAAGCAATTAATATCAGGGATGTTCTCATTGCCAGAATTAGAGGAGCATGGATAATGGGTGAAAAATGATCCCATATTAATGTCTTCTATCACCATCTCCTATTTGATGGGTAACAATGTAAAACACGTAAAACCAATTTGTACGTGTATCTACCTTTTTTTTATGGTAGTAGTTTGCCACTTGAGTTCTACTTCTTGGAGAAATGGGACATTTTATTGATGTAATTAATTCAGGCTTCAACCTGTTTTAAACTTTATATAATTTAACCATTCATGAAAGCTGAAGTGTGGAATGATGCAGGAACTGTCAGTTCCTTAAATTGAATCATTTTTTGTTGAATTTCATGCAGACAAAGAGGAAGAGAAGTTCTTGACCTGAACCTTCAAGGAATACTTGAGTCTCTCTACTCTCAATCATGACTTCTCATGTTTTCTTTGGTGACCTTACCTTGACTGCTGACTCCAACTACCCAGGCACCAATCTGAGGTCAATTTCCCTCCTGGTTGCCTGGAACTCTCTCAAGTGGATGTGGATTCCAGATTTTGGTTTTCAGTCCATAAGACCATAAGACCATAGGAGCGGAAGTAAGGCCATTCGTCCCATCGGGTCTACTCCGCCATTCAATCATGGCTGATGGGCATTTCAACTCCACTTACCCGCGTTCTCCCCGTAGCCCTTAATTCCTTGTGACATCAAGAATTTATCAATCTCTGCCTTGAAGACATTTTGCGTCCCGGCCTCCACTGCACTCTGCGGCAATGAATTCCACAGGCCCACCACTCTCTGGCTCAAGCCATGTATTATTTTGTAAGTTTCTATTAGATCTCCCCTTAATCTTCTAAACTCCAATGAATAATATCCCAGGATCCTCAGCCGTTCCTCATATGTTAGACCTACCGTTCCAGGGATCATCCGTGTGAATCTCCGCTGGACACGCTCCAGTGCTAGTATGTCCTTCCTGAGGTGTGGGGACCAAAACTGGACACAGTACTCTGAATGGGGCCTAACCAGAGCTTTATAAAGTCTCAGTAGCACAATAGTGCTTTTATATTCCAACCCTCTTGAGATAAATGACAACATTGCATTCGCTTTCTTAATCATGGACTCAACCTGCATGTTTACCTTTAGAGAATCCTCAACTAGCACTCCCAGATTCCTTTGTACTTTGGCTTTACGAATTTTCTCACCGTTTAGAAAGTAGTCCATGCTTGTATTCTTTTTTCCAAAGTGCAAGACCTCGCATTTGCTCACATTGAATTCCATCAGCCATTTCCTGGACCACTCTTCCAAACTGTCTAGATCCTTCTGCAGCCTCTCCACTTCCTCAGTACTACCTGCCTGTCCACCTAACTTTGTATCATCGGCAAACTTCACTAGAATGCCCCTAGTTCCTTCATGCAGATCATTAATACATAATGTGAACAGCTGAGGCCCCAACACTGAACCCTGCGGGTCACCGGCTGCCATCCCAAAAAATAACCTTTTATCCCAACTCTCTGCCTTCTGTCAGACAGCCAATCCTCAATCCATGCCAGTAGCTCACCTCGAACACCATGTGCCCTCACCTTGCTCAGCAGCCTCTTGTGTGGCACCTTTTCAAAGGCCTTTTGGAAGTCTAGGTAGACCACATCCACTGGGTTTCCCTGGTCTAACCTACTTGTCACCTCTTCAAAGAATTCCAGCTGGTTTGTCATGCACGACCTCCCCTTACTAAATCCATGTTGACTTGTTCTAATCTGACCCTGCTCCTCCAAGAATTTAGAAACCTCATCCTTAATGATGGATTCTAGACTTTTACCAACAACTGAGGTTAGGCTAATTGGCCTATAATTTTCCATGAGGAGAAAGTGAGGTCTGCAGATGCTGGAGATCAGAGATGGAAATGTGTTGCTGGAAAAGCGCAGCAGGTCAGACAGCATCTAGGGAACATGAAGAAGGGCTAATGCCCGAAACGTCGATTCTCCTGTTCCCTAGATGCTGCCTGACCTGCTGTCCCTAGATGCTGCCTGACCTGCTGCGCTTTTCCAGCAACACATTTCCATCTATAATTTTCCATCCTTTGTCTTGATCCTTTCTTGAACAATGGGGTTACAACAGTGATCTTCCAATCATCCGGGACTTTCCCTGACTCCAGTCACTTTTGAAAGATCTAAACCAATGCCTCCGCTATTTCCTCAGCCACCTCTAGGATGTAGCCCATCGGCCAGGAGATTTATCAATTTTAAGACCTTTTAGCTTTTCTAGCACTTTCTCTTTTGTAATGGCAACCATACTCAACTCAGCCCCCTGACTCCCTTTAATTGTTGGGATATTACTCATGTCTTCCACTGTGAAGACTGATGCAAAGTACTTATTAAGTTCTCCTGCTATTTCCTTATCTCCCATCACTAGGCTTCCAGCATCAGTTTGAAGTGGCCCAATGTCTACTCTTGCCTGTCGTTTGTTTCTTATGTATTGAAAGAAACTTTTACTATCACTTCTAATATTACT
>NC_057711.1:80663522-80704099 GCF_004010195.1 Chiloscyllium plagiosum | reverse complement strand
CTGGAAGAGCACAGCAATTCAGGCAGCATCCGAGGACAGGCAAAATCGACGTTTCGGGCAAAAGCCCTTCATCAGGAATAAAGGCTTTATTCCTGATGAAGGGCTTTTGCCCGAAACGTCGATTTTGCCTGTCCTCGGATGCTGCCTGAATTGCTGTGCTCTTCCAGCACCACTGATCCAGATCTGGTTTCCAGCATCTGCAGTCATTGTTTTTACCTGGCAACATTATTTACCCAGTCCACCTGCATATTAATCCTGGTAGCTAGTTTGCCTGTCAATGTGGCCAGTATCCAGGTAGGAAATAAATGGAAAAGTTATAATGAGGCCCTGCCGTTAGCTTTGGCAAGAACTCCATGTCCCCAAGCTGCTGTATGTTTGACCTTTCCCTCACCCACATCCTCTCCATCTCCCAGCTGATCTTTGGCCCTATATACCTGAAACTCCATTAACATTTTTCTATTTTTCACTGAGCTGAGGTTCTTTTTTCTTCACATGCTTTCTCTTACTTCTTTTTTTTATTATACAGTAAGCCAGAGTTGAGTAGATTCTTGTGAAACAAGGGGTTGAAAGGTCATTGGGGGAAGTGGGAATTTGAGGTTACAACTAGATCAAACACAATCTTATTGAATGGTGTGGCAGACTTATGGGGCTAGAAGGACTCTTGGCTGCTTCATGTTCATCATTGTAATTACAGTTGGAATGTCTCTCTTTGGTTGGTTTTAAAATAGAGGTAGAAGTGGTAAGGAAAGGAGTGAAAGTTTTCAGGCTGAGCATGAATGTGGATTTAAAATTACAATCTGATTTTCCATGATTGTATTGAATGGTATAGTGAACGTGAGGGACTGAATAGCCTATTCCTGACCCTGATTTATAACATCAGGCATGGTGCATAACAGGGATTAACCTTCAGTTAAAATAGATCCCTGCAGTCTTGGATTCACTACCAGCTCATTTCATGGTGCTGGTGTTTACCATTTGACCACATCTTGATCCATGGAAAATTCTGAGGAAGTTTCATTTAGTTCCTTAATTGAAAATGAAAGAACATTGTAGCTGCATCAGAAGCTCACCTGTTAATAAGATAGAGTTTTATTGAATGTAATATTCCAAGAAATTAATACATGTTGAATAGGTAACAGATAATACCATTCTCCTTTGATACTACATGAGTTAAATTATGTACTCTGAAGAGCTGCAGGCTGTCGAGGAAATAGCATTATATTTATTCTTCCTTTTAGCTTTTCCCCACGATCTTGAATCAGACCATTCTGTTAATAATGAAAGTTGAAGTGTGTTTTATGCTAGAAATCGGAGCAGAGAGATAATTGAAGCATAAGGCTCAGCCAAGAGCTTTAATTTGCTGGAGATCCCGCTTTGTCTGGTTTTAGCATCCGTTCCAATCATTAGTAGACAGATGCAATTAATTGTGTCATGACCGCTAAACTATGGCAGTTGAGCTCATTCTAGGAATGTGAGCTTTTGCTGTACGTTAATGCTCCAATGTCTCTTCCAGGATAATCTATCTACTAATAATTGTAGTGCAGTGAACTGTAGTGAATTATCATTTTTAATTTCACTGAACCGAATTATTACATCCTGGACTTTGAGCAGTGAAATGATCTTTCATGTCCTTGTAGTTAAATAACTCTTTACATAAATGTAGATTTGCCCAGTCACCATTCAGTGGAAAAAATTGAACCAACATTAAAGTGTTTTTCTTTTTGAAAGCTGTATAAATCCCAATTTATTTTCACTAATCCTGAAAGAATTGCTGGAATGTAGAAATGACCTTTCTTCATATATGAACCTAATAGTCCAATGGCAGAGATTGAGGCCAGACTAATAAACAGGAAGACATACCAAGGCCCTGTTGCTATAAATAGAAGTCTCTTTCCCTTGTGAGTGCTGTTGATGTCCTTGCATACCCACTCAAGAAATTTACAAGGTTTTCATGTTCATCTGGCTCACCTATTGCTGTTTCCTGTGGTCATCTTATGAAGTTGCTGGTAGTTGCCAAGAATTGCATGTCTGAGATGCCTTATTCAAGAGAAATTATCTTCACTTTCCTAAAGAGGAAAACCCTGTTCAATATCTGCAGATACATTCATCCACAAGAAGACATTGATCAGTGGCAGAAAGAAGGAGCTCAGGATCTCTTCTTCCTAGCTCAAGGAATTTGAAATCTCCACGGTCCTTTTGCTGTCATTTAAGTTAAGTTGATCGAAATCTGATATCATATCTCAAGTTCATTCACTCATGCACAAGGAGACAAACAAATTACAATGCAGATTTTAGGATTACATTTTCATGTTGTCATATCCATAGGAAAAGGTTAATTATCCTTCTGTTTTATTTTGGCTGGTAGTGTTACATAGTCCATTTATATTATGCATCCAAACCTGCTTCAGATGAACTAGTTACTAGACTTAACTAGATTACTACATATATTGCACATTGAATTCTGCTGTAATGGATTACATGTGCACCAGATTCAGAATGCCTGGACCAGGCCTTCAGTAATAAATATGATAACAGCAGCATCCAGTAATTGGAAGCTCCCAAAGATATTTCCTTCTAGCTAGACACTTGCATCACGTTATTACAAGTTGATGTCAATCATACACTGGCCTCAAAGCAAAATTAGGAAATAAGTTGGTTATAATGAATGCTTCCTTTCAGTACACATCCTTTTTTGAAAGAAACAGAACTTAGTTTATTTTGAAACAACCTGTTTAGTAATAGTAATTTAGTAATATTACAATCATTTTTGTAGATCCTCAAAAACAGTTTTGTGGTTTTTACAGACACAAAACCTAATATGGGTCAAAAATAAAATTGTGTAGGTTTACAGGACCAATTTTTCCCATGCAAGCCGAAAGGACTTATTTACATAAGAATCAAGATTTGCCTTTTATAAATTAAACGTTATTTAAATTTTATGTCCAGTAACTTGCTGTTGAATCGAACCCGCAAAGCAACATATTTTGATTGCAGTTCACATGCCATTTTTTTCCTCTTGTCTCAGCCCAAAATTGTTTGGACATCCTTTTGTGTGGGACTTTCACCAGTACTTTTTTATTGCTGGGTTATTTTGTTCGCGTGTCACTGTTAAACTGCAGTGAGCACTGATACAGTGATGGAGTCATTGAATCCCTGCAGTGTGGAAACAGGCCACTTTGGTCCAACAAGTCCACACCAGCATGCCGAGAAGTATCTCACCCAGATCCATTCCCTTACCCAATTACTCTACATATCCCCTAACTAATGCACCTAGTCTACACATCCCTGAACACAATGGGCAATTTAGCATTCTTAATTCACCTAACCTGCACATTTTTGAATTGTGGAAGGAAGTCGGAGCACCCGGAGGAAACCCACGCAGACACGGGGAGAATGTGCAAATTCCACACAAACAGAATTGAACCTCGGTTCCTGGTGCTGGGAGGTAGCAGTGCTAACCACTGAGCCACAATGCTGACCTTGGAAAACAGTGAGAACAGCAATCACTCCACCCTGGGTGGTCTCAAACCACCAAACGTTTAGTTAACAGCCGAACATGCCGACCAATTGCGCCACCAAGACTAGCATTTTAGAGCTGTACGGCATGGAAACAGACCCTTCAATCCAATTCATCCATATCAACCAGATATTCTAAATTAATCTAGTCCAATTTGCCAGAATTTGGTCTTTATCCCTCTAAACCCTTCCTATTCATACACCCATCCAGATGCCTTTTAAATGTTGTAATTGTACCAACTTCCAGCCGTCTTCTGGCAGGTTAGATTAGATTAGATTACATTACAGTGTGGAAACAGGCCCTCCGGCCCAACAAGTCCACACCGACCCGCCGAAGCGAAACCCACCCATACTCCTACATTTACACCTTACCTAACACTACGGGTAATTTAGTATGGCCAATTCACCTGACCCTGCACATCTTTGGACTGTGGGAGGAAACCGGAGCACCCGGGGGAAACCCACGCAGACACGGGGAGAACGTGCAAACTCCACACAGTCAGTCGCCTGAGGCGGGAATTGAACCCGGGTCTCTAGCGCTGTGAGGCAGCAGTGCTAACCACTGTGCCACCGTGTCTTTCTATACACGCACCACTCTCTTTGTGAAAATGTTGTCCCAAAGATCCCTTTTAAATCTTTCCCTTCACACCTTAAACCTATGCCCTCTAGTTTTAGATTGCCCCATCCCAGGGAAAATACCTTGTCTATTTACCCTATCCTTGCCCTTCATGATTTTATAAACCACTAGAAGGTCACCCCTCAGCCTCCAATGCACAAGGGAAAACAGCCTCAATTTGTTCGGCTTCTCCCTATAGCTCAAACACTCCAACCCTGGAAACCTCCTTGTAAGTCTTTTCTGAACCATTTCAAGTTTCACAACATGCCTCCTGTAGGAGGGAGACCAGAATTGCACAAAGGTATTCCAGTGGTAGCCTAACCAATGTCCAACACAATGTCTGTCCTGATGGAAGGCTTTTGCCTGAGACATTGATTTTCCTGCTTCTCAGATGCTGCCTGACCTGCTGTGCTTTTCCAGCACCACGCTCTTGACTCTAATCTCCAGCATCTGCAGGAGTCACTTTCGCAATGTCCAACACAGTTGCAACATGACCAGCACTTGGCTTTTTCAGTCCTTTTTCTCTTAGACACTCCCTTGAGACTGAGAATAACTTTTTTCCACTCTGAGGTTGTGGGTCAGGATCTACACACCTTGTAACAGTGTAGCAGGTAGTGTTGAAGAAGAATATGAGTGAGATCTTCAGGTTTCCATCTGCCCCTTTTGCTGTTTGTTGTTGACCTCCCCTTAGCTTGTTGGGAATGTTCCAGATGCTTGGCTCCATCACAGAAACTTGCTCTCCATTTTTGGGTGGTCTTGTACAAGAAATTCCCACATCAGTGGGGTGTTGCATATTTTTGGGGAGGGTGTGAAAACATCCTGTGTTTACACTGACCTCCTGCTAAAAGCTTGCCATGGTGAAGCTTGCAATAGACAGCTTGATTTTGAAAGTTTATCTGAGGTATACAGAGTATATGATACAGCCAACGTAGCTTATTGACCATAACGATGCATTTAACTGGGGGTGTGAGCCTGAGAGAGAACACAAGTATTGCAGTACCTCTCCTGCCAGTGTTTTTGCAACAATTTGCAGAGGCTTCACTGGTGACTGTTCTCTAGGCATTTTAGGTGCACGATGTACATTCTCCAATTCTCTGACACATGCAGAAAGCAGGCAACATTACTACTGCAGAGCTAGGTGCTAAGTTTGATGGCTTTGTCAATCAACATTCTGCACCTCAGATAGCCATGAACACTGACAATAACTGGAAGGCGATATTGAAAAGAGGCCCTTAAGATATGGGAACTTATCCACATTGTTCAGTGGCTCATTGTGGATTTTGATAGTTGAGTGACAATATTTCATGGTAACAGGAGACTGGTGAAAGACTTCTGTCTTGCAAATATTTAGCCTAAGACCCATTCTTTCATAAGCTTTCATGAATGTGTCAGGAATAGTTTGGAATCTGGCCTCTAAATGTTCACACACACAAACGGCACTTTTATACTGCAGCTCAATGACTGAGATCAGGCAGGTTTTGATTCTGGATCGATGGTAACACAGATTGAAAAAAATTACTGCTCGTCCTGTCGAGATGCTTCAACAGGAAACTTGATGGAGTTGGGGTGGTGTGTTATGCTGAGAAACGTAGAGAAGATGTGAGGACATAGCCTTGTCTGATCCCAGTTTACACACATATATGGTCTGCAGCAATTCTATTGGTGAGGATCCCAGATTGCATATTGGCATGCAACAAGCGGAGATGGTATCAAATTTCTGAAGGCAAGCAAATTTGAGGAGGATGCTCAATAATCCCTCACAGTCAATAGAGTCAAAGTCCTTTATGAGGTTAAAGAGAGCCATGTATAAAGATTGTTGCTGGTCTCTGAACTTGTCTTGGACTCGTGAAGGTTATGTCCATTTGATGGACAGAATCTGCATAGTGACTTGGAAGGAGCTCTTCGGCCATTGGGGGAAGATGGTTGAGGAGGAGTTTTGCAATTACCCTCCCCGTAGAACATACCAAGAAGAACTCTCGGTAATTACCTCAATCTGTCTTATCTTCTTTCTTGAGAATGGTCACAATTATGACATTTGGCAATTTACTTGCATGTGCCCTTCATTCTGGATGAAGGAGACAAACTCATGTATTCATGCTGAGAGTACCAGCCACTGTATTTCAGTATTTCTGAGAGGATTCCATCTTCACCAGTAATCTACTTGTTTCTCAATTGTCAGATGACTTTTACAACCACATTGCCAGGCTGGGGTTGGGCTGAGATGATCTTGGGTACCATGCTGTAGGATGTGGTTGACCACATCCCATATCAAGCTATTTATCAGTACACCACTGGCCACTGTCCCTTATCTACTAGATAAAAAGGTAAAAACAAGGACTGCAGATGCTGGAAACCAGAGTCTAGATTAGAGTGGTGCTGGAAAAGCACAGCCGGTCAGGCAGCATCCGAGGAGCAGGAAAATCGACGTTTCGGGCAAAAGCCCTTCATCAGGAATAGCTCTATTTTGCCTGAAACATCGATTTTCCTGCTCCGTGGATATTGCCTGACCTGCTTTTCCAGCACCACTCTAATCTAGACCCTTATCTACTAGAGACCAGACTAGAAAATTATGAAAGAGATTAGTGCTGATATTTGATTATTGACAGGTTACATCTTCATCATGGAAGTCTGGATGAAACATTATAACATCTCTTTCAATTCACATTGTATACTTTACCAAAATAAAATTAAGCTGGTTTAGTTACGTCAGCTAAATAGCCAGCATATACTTCAGAATAATGTATATAGTGCAGGTTTAGCTCCTGTGACTGAGTTAGACTTGTGACCAGCCTCTAAGAACAGAAGGCAATAGCAAACCCTCATTGCCTCAAGATGCCTCAGGATGAAGCGTCAGCAGCCAACAAGCCAAGGGCCTGGGTTTGGGCAATGGACTCATGGAATGAAAACATGGAATTAACATTTAAGTAGACAAAGATATATGTTTTACATGTGCTGCATTTCCCTCTAATGTGTGATACTTTTCTGTAATTGTACAGTGCTCCCAATGGATGAGTAGATTAGTAATATGTATGTCACAGCTGCTGGTTTTCACGTGTCTGGTAAAGTGATTCAGTGTTAACAATTGAAGAGGAAAGTTTTTCAGGAAATTTGGAATGGATGTGCTGAATTAGTGACTGATGTGCCATAGGTATAAGGCGGCAGTGGCCTGTGAGACTATAAATGCTATCTACACATTTACCCACTCAGGTGGCAGACAACTAATTTTTCTTTTCGACGACTGCCTGCTGCTTGCCATATCTGTTCCTTTGCACTATCTCTTGTCACAGACTATTAGGTACCAAAGAAGATTGGTGGGAAATTGCCTCAGTGTGCAGGAAATTGTATCTGCAGCCTCTCAGAAACTCTCTTGAGTCTGACACCATTCTGCTACAGCTATTGGTGCAGTAGAGTAAAACTAGTCTTTATCTCAAAATTAAATTTCTAATGTATGCTGTTAAATGAATCGAAATATATGTTAAAGATAAGTTCGAAAAGATTTTCAGAATTAAGCAGTAATGGCAAAGTGATTGCACAATATACCGTAGTGCTGTGGCAGCAGTGCCACAGGGGTGCAGAACATTGATTTTACTCTCTGACCTGCTTGGCTCATGATTTCAACCATGTTAATGTTTTGAAACATTTTTGGGAAGAATTCAAACACCCCTGGAGTGGAGACAGCAATA
The DNA here is from genome assembly GCF_004010195.1 of Chiloscyllium plagiosum. NCBI lineage: Eukaryota > Metazoa > Chordata > Chondrichthyes > Orectolobiformes > Hemiscylliidae > Chiloscyllium > Chiloscyllium plagiosum. Next base: position 80,696,284 of record NC_057711.1, on the reverse strand, counting down.
ACAGGCTTGTAATTTGTCTCCATCAACTTTTTTTTCTCAATCCTTGCTGCAGCAGAAACTTCCAAGGAAGGCAGGCAAAGTGAAAAATGCAATTTACATCTGCATCACTCTTCCTTCAACCTCTGGGTACCGCATCTTTTCCTAACTTCCTCTCTCCTCTCATTGTCCTCAAGACAAGGTGTTAAACTTGTTTAATGCAAATTCTCCTCTTCCCTTGGCAGTCTTGCCCATTATACGGCCTGTATGGAAGAAAGGTGTTTAAAAGCATGTATAGTTTATATATATCAGATTTGGAGTTTAGATTTCAAAACAGAAGCTGATGTCTGTTCATTATTTCCTTGAAGAGTTTGCTTTTTAAGAAGAAAACAAGGTCTGAAAGTCTTGCCAGAACAGTGATTAAATACAGCTTTTGTAATAAAGCAGGTAACTCCACATCCCTGCGATATTAATGGAAAGATGGTTATGTTGTCGAGTTTATGATTAGATTCCCTACAGTGTGGAAATAGGTCCCTCAGCCCAACGAGTCCACACCAACCTTCCAAAGAATAACCCACCCAGACCCATGCCCCTACATTTACCCCTGACTAATGCTCCTATCATGATGGGCAATTTAGCATGGCCAACTCACTTGGCCTGCAAATGTGCAAATTTCACACAGTCGCCCGAAGCAGGAATTCGAATCCGGGTGCATGGTGCTGTGAGGCAGCAGTGCTAACCATTGAGCCACCATGCCAACCATAAAAATAGGCAAATCATGAAAACCCATTAGCTTCAGTTTCCAGTTCTGAAGAAACTAAGGTTGAATTCAGAAGCAAGTTTACTTTCTCTTCCTAAAAGGAGTTCATGACAATTCAGGGAATAATTTGCCTCAGCAGAACAGTTTAGTTTGTAAAATTTCCAAGCCATTTTTTTTGCTATATTTTCCTTCCAGTTAACTCATTAGCATGAAATGCAAAGGAAAAAAAAACTTTGTTCTGTAATGTGACCACCACTGCTCAGGAGGTGGTAGTGAAGTGGCAATGTTACTGGACTTATAATAAAGAGCTCCAGGCTAATGCACTGTGGACATGGGTTTGAATCTCATTAAGGCGGTTGGTGAAATTTGAATTCAGTAATTCCTGGAATTAAAAGCAAACCATATTTAATTGTCCTAAAAATCCATCTGGTTCATTACTGTCCATTAGGAAAGAAATTCTACTGTCTTTATCTGGTTTAGTTTACATGTAATTCAAGATCTACAGCAGTGTATTGTACAACAGAAGCTACACCCAAACGATTTTTCCAGCGTGGAACATTGCAAGATCCTCATTTGAGCAATCTGAGTATCAGAAGCTGCATTTCAGCACTCTAAAACCTAATAATTATATGTCTTTGCTTTGGTTGAGTATGGTGATTCTCTAGTTGAAGATACACATCATGACTTTAGTCTTGTTTAAGTTAGTCTTTCATACAACTTTCTCCTTCATACACATCAGTTACATTGGATTATCCCAGAATGAATGTCTTATATATCATGACTTAGATATGATAAAACACAACCAGCTCAGTCAAGTTTGCAACATGCTCCTCACTAGCATGTGGGACTTGAACCTGGTAGAACTGTATTGTGGACTATTCATGTAAGTGCCTGGCATAGTCACAAAAGTAAATGATCATATCTTTCAACCAATATTCTGGACTCTGCACTAGGAAACCACCTGATGAAGGAGCAGCGCTCCGAAAGCTAGTGCTTCCAATTAAACCTGTTGGACTATAACCTGGTATTGTATGATTTTTAACTTTATGGGAACAGTATGGTTATTTTCTGAAAAACACAACGTGGACACCTGATCCTGAGCAGCATATGGCTCAGGTTTGTAACTGTGTTTGTATTCCTAATTCTAATTATTGTTGCAAAGTCATGCTACATGATGGACCCATGCCTTAGTTGAGAAGAAAACTTACTCCGCTCAATAAATTCAGGTGTTCTAAGGTTCAGCTGCTCTGTGCCTTGTGAGCAAACATATAAAAGCAAGGATTATTGTGTCCAAAGAGATAATGGTGATTGACATGAGAAATAACGGCTTAATTATGTAAGGTTAAAATTGTTCTAACTGTTTTATATATTAAGTAGTTACATTATATGGATGCATTTTTATATTTATCCACCTTTGGCACAGCATATCTGCTGTTGAAATCCTCATTCGTGCTTTTTTTTAACTTCAGACATAACTAGTCCAATGAGGTGAAATTCAGTACTGCAAATGCTGGAGATTAGAGCCAGGAGTGGGATGCTGGAAAAGCACAGCAGGTCAGGCAGCATCCGTGGAGCAGGAAAATTGACGTTTGGGCAAAATAGAACATTCAAAGCTCTCTGACACCTATGTTCTTGCTGATACCAAATCCTGTTCAGTCAATTACTCCAACCCCAATGACCAACATTAACTTGTCGAGTATCAACTGGATATTAAAAGTTTCATCCTTGTTTTCAACTCTCTACATGATCTTGTCACCTATATCCTTGTAATCTCCTCTGTTCTATCTGCACTTCTTCAATCCTGGCTTCCTAACCATCCCTGCACCATTGGCAACCTGGTCTTTAGATTCCAAGAGCTAAAGATTTGGAATTTCCCTCTCTAAATCTCTCTGCAAGCCTTCTCATTTCTCATTTTAACACTCTTTAAAACCTAACCAAGCTTTTCATCATAGCTCTAATATTTCTTCATGTGCCTTTGTCTACATATTTTCCCCTGTTAATTCATATCTGTCTGAAGTAAATGTTTATAAGCAGTTATATTGAGTCAGTAGAAAATCATAGTATCATAGAATCCCTATAGTGTGGAAGCAGGTAATTCGGCCCATTGAGCCAACCCACTGAACAGCATCCACCCAGACTAATCCCCCACACCCTATCCCTGTAACTCTGCAATTCCCATGGTCAATTCACCTAGCCTGAATATCTCTGGACACGATGGACAAGTTGGCATGGCAAATCCAACTAACCTGCACATCTGTGAACAGACTGCATATCAATGTTTCAGTGTTCTGTTCTTTCAAGTATCGATTTTATGTATTTTTTCACAAAGTAAATTGAGAGAAAAGCCAATTTATGAATTCATGCGCTATCCAATTAGGACCTCATTACTGTATAAGCTCAATGCAGAAATATAATTTAACAACAGAAAATGCAGCACCTGATTCTAGTTTGGTCCTCAAAATTTGAATGCTTTGCAATTCTCCAGGCAGTAATGTGTCCCAGTTGCAAGGCTGGGGTGGGACATGATGCTTTTGTTTTGAGGTAATCAAATGTAACACCGTTGTTTAATAGTGAAAGAAAGATGGATCTTTGGGCCCTTGGAGACTAGACTACACTGAGGCATCATGGATGATGACACCATTGCACAATTTTCATAGAGGTCTCATATGACAAAGCACATAGGAGAACCAGAAATTAAAAAAAAAACAAATGATGGAGAAACTCATCAGATCTAGCAGAACCTGTGAAGAGAGAAACAATGTTAATGTCTTGAGTCCAATGTGACTTTCTTTTTTTGGATCTCAAGCCTTAACTCTATTTCTTTTTCCACAGATGCTGCCAGGCCAGTTGTATGTATCTAGCCTTTCCTGTTTTTATTTCAGATCTTCAATATCCGTCGTATGTTGCTTTTATTTCAGGAAAACCAAGCCCTTGTTTCAATTTAATTTGGAATACTAAACTATACTTTACACTTCTAAAACATGTGGAGAGAAAATATGGTGAACTTCTTTAATAGATGAGCCATTATATAGTTCTTCGTGCCTCTCTATACTGATCTGGGCAGACGCCTCACCGTGGGTCAACTGAGAACCAAGCAAGAGTAGGATAACAAAATGAATCTGTCATCAGTTCCCAATCAGCTACTTTAGGCAGGAGGACAGATGCTTGAGATCGCTCACTTCTTCCAAGAAACTCAAAAATGAGGTATGATTGGGCATGTTTACAATTACAGACCTGTTGCTTGTTTTGTCTGTTTATCTTTTTGAAGGCACCTGCATATGTTGCATAAGTTTGTTTTTAATTAGAATCAAAGAGTAATTGCAGGATTTTTTAAAAAATGAACTAATTTATCAATGTCTCTGGTGGTTATGCCTTTAATGTGTTTGCCAATTTTCTTCGTCTCTTGCATGACATGAACCGACCTTAGTTATTGTGCATGAGTTTGTTCAGTGACTCCCCCAGTTAAAAGAGTAATACTGGATTCATATACCAGACAGCAAGCTGAAAGAGTCTTGTGACTGATACTGGAGCGTGTTCATGTGTTTGCTGTGTCTTTACTGTGTTCTCGTCTCTCTGTCAGAATGTTGGGATTCAGGCACTAAGCACAAAAATCCAGGCTGACACATCAGTTTATTTTTTAGAAAGGGCTGCATTGCTAGAAGTAAAAACAATTTTCATGGTAGTGTTTTGAAGAAATGTTATCCATGATGTCTTGATCGATATTAATCTCTCAGTCAATGCCAAAAAGCACACATTAATTGGTCATAATTACATTCTTGTTATAGAGCCATAGAGCTGTATAACATGGAAACAGACCCTTTGGTTCAACTCATCCATGCCAACCAAGTCTCTTAAACTAAACTAGTCACCATAGGCCAGTGTTTGGACCATATCGCTCAGAACTTTTCCTATTCATGTACTTTTCCAAATATCTTTTAAATGTTGTAACTGTACCTGCATCTACCACTTCCTCTGACATTCCCCATACATATATACTGCTCTCTGTGTGAAAAGGTTTCCCCTCGGGTCCCTTTTAAATCTTTCTCCTGTCACCTTAAAAATATGCCTCCTATTTTTGAACTCCCCCACCCTAAGGAAAAGACACCTGCCATTCACCTTAGCTATACCCTTTATGATTTTATAAACCTCTGTATGGTCACCCCTCAACTTCCTATGCTCTGGAGAAAAAAGTCCCAGCATATCCTTGTAACTCAAGTTCTCCATTCCCTGCAATATCCTGTTAAATCTTTTCTGAACCCTGTCTAATTTAGTAATACCCTTCCTATAGCAGGGTGACTAAAACTGCACACAGTACTTCAAAAGTGGCCTCACCAATATCCTGTACCTCAACATGACATCCCAACTCCTATACTCAATGGTCAGAGCAATGAAGGCAAGTATGGAAAATGCCCTCTTAACACCCTGTCTCTACCTGCAATGCAACTTACAAAGAATTATCTACCTGAACCCCTAGGTGGGTCTGTTTGACAACACTACCCAGGTTCCTTTCATTAACTGTATAAGTCCTTCCCTTGTTCATTTTGACAAAATGCAAATACTTATCCAAATTAAACTCAATCTGCCACTCTTAAGTCCATTGGCCCAATTGGTCAAGATCCCTTTGTAATCTTAGATAACATTCTTCACTGTCAATTCTACCAGCAATTTTGGTGTCATCCACAAAGTTACTAACCGTGCCTCCTAAATTCTCATCCAAATAGTTTATATAAATGACAAATAATAGTGGGCCTAGCATTGATACCTGTAGAATACAAGCCTTCAGCCCGAGAAACAACCCACCACCACTATCCTCTATCTCCTACTGTCAAGCCAATTTTATATCCAATTGGTAAGCTGTCCCTGAATCACGTGTGATCTAACTTTTCTAATCAGTTTACCATGCAGAACTTTGTCAAAGGCTTTACTTAAGTTCATGTTGACAATGTCTACTGCTCTGCCCTCAGCATTATTTTTGGTTATACCATTTACCTTGCACAAACCATGCTGACTATCCCTAATTAGTCCGTGTCTTTCCAAATGCATGTAAATCCTATCTCTCAAAATCCCCTCCAACAACATATCCATCACTGATGGCAGACTCACAGATCTATAGTTCCAAGGGTTCTCCTTACAGCCTTTCTTAAATAAAGGCACAACATTAACCACCCTTCAGTCCTCCAACACCTCACCCATGACTGTAGATGATATTTCTTCCCTAACTTCCCACAATGTCCTGGGATACACTTGATCAGATCCCAGAGATTAATCCTCCTTTACGTTTTGTCCGACCTCTAGCACCTCCACTTCTGTAATATAGACTATTTTCAAGCCATTAGTATTTATTTCCCCAAGTTCCCTAACCTCCACTTCTTACTCCACAGTAAAAACTGACACAAAATATTAATTTATTATCTCTCCCATCTCCTGTGGTTCCACACATAGATGACCTCATTGACCTTTAAAGGGCCCTATTCTCTTCCTAGTTGCTCTTTTCCTCTTAAAATACCAGTCGATTCTCTTTGGATTACCCTTAATCTTATCTGCCAAGGTTACATCATATCCCCTTTTTGCTCTCCAAATACTCTTCAAGACATTCATTTGATTCCAATTGTCTATGCCTAACAAATGTCTCTTTCTTATTCTTGACCAGATCCTCAATACTTTATTCATTCATTGTTCCCTACTCTTACCAGTTTTACCCTGCACTCTAACAGGAACATAATGTCTCTGTACTCTTCTAATCTCACTTTTGAAAGCCTTCCACTTGCCAGTCCCTTTACCTATGAGCAGATTACTCCAATCAATTTTTGAAAGTTCCTGTCTCATGCAATCAAAATTTGCCTTACTCCAATTAAGACCATTAACTTTTATAAAAGGTCTATCCTTTTCCATAACTATTTAAAAATTAATAGAATTATGATCACTGGTCCTAATGCGCTCCCCACTTACACTTCAGTCACTTGCTGTACCTTATTTCCCAAGAGAAGGTCAAGATTTTCTCCATTTCTAGTAGGCACATCTATATATTGATTAAAAAAAATTCTTGAATGCATTTAACAAATTGCTCACCGTCTAAGCCCTTAAATATGATGGCAGTCCTGGTCTACATTTGGAAATCCCCTACTATTACAATCTCATTATGGTTACATATATCTGAGATCTCTCTACATATTTCCTCCTTGGCTGTTTGACTATTGGGCGGCCTAAAGTACAATCCAATCAAGGGGATCTTCCCCTTTCTTATTTCTGAGTTCCACCCATACAGCTTCACAGGATAATCCCTCAGAAATGTCCTAAGTACAGCAATAATGTTATCCCTAATCAAAAATGTCACTCCCTTTCCTTTCTTGCCTCCTTTTCTATCCTTCCTATATCGTCACCTAGGACATTGAGCTGCTAGTCCCTCCCTCAGTCAAGTTTCTGTAATAGCTGTGATGTCCCAGTCCCATGTTCCCTTATATACTCTGAGATCATCCGCCTTAGCTGTAGGACCCCTTACATTGGAATAAATGCAGTTTAATTCTTCAGTTACAGCATTCTCTGACTTTCCCTTGCCTATTTTGTCTAATTAACTTGTTCTCTTTAACTTCAGAACCATCCTCATCTGAATTTCTATTCTATCTACTACTTATGATCTCCCCTACTCCCTCCTTACTAGTTTAAAGACTTCCAAATAGAACTAGAAAATCTCCTCACCAGGATATTAGTTCCTTTCAAATTTCGGTGAAATTCATACATTTCAAACAGGTCTCTTTTGCCCCAGAAGAGATCCCAATGACCCAGAAATCTGAATTCTTGCCTACTGCACCATCTCCTCAGCCATTGATTTCTCTATCCTATTTTTCATTCTTACTCTCACTAGCCTGTGGTATTAGGAGTAATCCAGAGATTACTACCTTTGAGGTTCTGCTTTTTAACTTCCTACCTAACTTCCTATTTTCATTCTGCATAGCCTCAATCCTAACTATCTCGTTCTTACCAATGTGTACAACGTCCGACTTCTCACTCTCCTCTTTGGCAATAAGCTGCAATCGCTTTGAGACATCCTTGACCCTGTCACCAGTGAGGCAGCATACCTTCCTGAAGTCAACCTCACAGCTGCAGATTCTCCTATCTGACAGGAGACTCCCCTATAACAATTACTGTTTGAATCTTGACAAACTCCTTTAACATAATATTCATTCTTGGTGCCCAAGATCTGGCTGCCATTTCTATTTTTCTCTGAGAAATTTGTCCCCACCACTCCACCCCCCCCTCCCCCCCCACCCCCATAGCAGTACCCAAAATAGTATAGCTGTTTGAGAGGGGAATAGCCACAGAAGACTCCTGCACTGCCTCCCTTCTCAAAACTCGCTAACCTACCTATCTCTCCTGACAGTCACCCATTTATCTGAGGAACCATCTGGTGAGACCACTTCTCCAAATCTACTAACCATAACACTCTCTGCCTCCTGTATTCTCCTCAGTAACTCTGTCTCTGCAGTCAATCCAAACGGTTCGATATGAGATGGGGAAAAAGTGAGGCCTGCAGAGGCTGGAGACTAGAGTCAAAAGATGCTGTGCTGGAAAAACAGTTGATCAGTTAGCATCCAAGGAGCAGGAGAATTGACCTTTCAAGCATAAGCAGTTCATCAGGAATGTGTGATGAAGAGTTTATGCTCGAAATGTCAACTCTCCTGCTCCTCAGATGCTGCCTGACTGCCTGTGTTTTTCCAGCACCACACCTTTTGACTCTAGTCTCCAGGGACAGTCAACTGTTTCCTAATCTTCCACACACAACAGGAGGATCATACCACTCCATTGACTGCCATAATCACTCCTTAAAAATTTGCTAATGTTGACTTGTCTAAAAAGACCCACACTTTCCTCAGTCCAGTGTTTATAGACTGATTGTTGCTGTGACACTATACTGGGAGAATATAAAGCCTATATTCTATAATATAAGGTCTAAAAGAAGAAAATGTAAATCCAAACATTAAAAAAAATCACCCTTTCCTTCCATACAGTTTTTAACACTAAGCATGCAAAAGAGAAAAAAAATCTTAAAATCCAACTCTTAACTTAAATTCCCAGCAACTGAAAACAGTCTCCTCCTCAGAATTTCTATCAGTTGGCTCTCAACTCTCCAGCTCTGACTAAAGGTATGTTGATCCCTTCGACTCCTAGATTCAGCCTTGTAAGCATAAAGGACCCAGGAACATGCTTGCTGTTGTTATTTAAACCACTAGTAACGAAACCTCGACAAACAAGTTGAAAATGTGAATCTTCGGAATTCCATCCACAAAAGAAAATCTCTCCCCAGAGCTCTTGACTTCGTGACAAACACAAGCACAGGCCTCTCCTAAACTTTGTTTATTACCAATTTGTTTTATGCACAAACTTACCTCTCCATTCTTACATTATAACCGTGCTTATATTTGTTTATAAAGGGTGTAAAATCTTTGAAAAACCTAGTGGTCACGAAAGCTGCCATTAAAAATACAAAGTTAAAAATCACACAACACCAGGTTATAGTCCAACAGGTTAATTGGAAGCACACTAGCTTTCGGAGCGCTGCTCCTTCATCAGGTGGTAGTGGAGGGTTCAATCCTAACACACAGAATTTATAGCAAAAATTTACACTGTGATGTAACTGAAATTATACATTAAAAATTGATTGTCTGTTAAGCCTTTCATCTGTTAGAATACAGTGATAGTTTCACTTCTTTCATGTGTAAATCACAAAACCATTTTTTAAAAAGTTACATTCTTGGGTTAGCTATTAACAATGGTGATAGCTAGACAATTTGTTGAAGGTGTTGGCCCCCTGTGTTCTCTGTCTATGTCATGATGTTTAGATTGATTCTAATCTAAAAAGTGAGATAACGGAGTTTTACATGAATTCATGCAGTTTTTGAGCTGAGTTCTACATGAATGCATGCAGTTTTTGAACAAAGTACAATGTAACCCTGAAAGTACAAATTCACCCCACAAAATATATGTGTGGGTCTTTGTCTGTCTGTGTGTGTGAAATAAAAATGCAAATCACTTTTACACTTGCATTAGCAACAGTGAACTGCTTGAGAGGAAGTTCTTTCAAAACTAGCATCACCTTTCATTTACCCAAATCTCTGTGATGCTACAAAATTGCTGCTGGCTGAATCGCCAAGTTGTTTCTGTGCTACTTCATGCATGCCACTCTTCTATATATCTGCCCAAAAGATGTAATAATTTGTTGACATATCGACTGTGGATATCTTTGAGTTTCTGAAATGTCTTCTTGTTTGCTGTAAACATGACAGAACCTTGCAGTTTGGATCTCATTCATGAGATTCTGTGACATTGCATTGATTGATACTGACCTCCTCCACATCACCCAAATCACTTCATAATGTTGTGTTCATAAAATCAAGTGGCTGTTTAATTAATTTGGCACTGTACCAATCTCCATATGAAAGCAAGCCATCTAACCCCAGGCAAATCAGGAAGGCTTTCAGCATATTGTGTCTTTGCCTTGCCTTGTATCTCTGTTCTTCATCAATCAGCATCACTGCTGCTCAATTCTCATTGTGTTTGACGTCAGGATTAACAATAAAGTCTCTTGCAGAATGTACACCTTGACTGATGTCCAGTTCAAGATGATGTGTCATACTGTCACCCTTTATGTTTAGATCAGGATGAGTGGGATCTTCTACATTTGTCAAGCAATTAGGTGCATTAGGATAGCTTTATCTTGCACATATCTTTAACATCTTCTGCATTCCCACTAGACTACATATACATGGCATTTCTCATCTAAAACAATGTCCGCACCTTGCCAACAAGCTTCTTGCTAAATGATCTAAATTCTCTGGAACTCTAGGTCTGCAGATTAGGCTATCCTTTAATTCTTCTCCTTTGTATTTTATTTGCATTGCTGAACGTCCTACCAAATGTCTGGTAGGTTTTAGTGTGACCAGTGCCTTCATGGCTTGGACTAGCCCTGTCACTGGCCCATTTTCCACAAATAAAGAGCATTCCATAGCTAAGAGAAAGTATTTCAACATTGGTATCAAGTATTATCATGATCTGGCAAACCAATATTTGCTCCCTTCAGTTACACAGTTGTCCTAAGACCTTAAGAGCCAACCACACAGTACGGAACTGGGACTTTGTATGTTAGACCAGGTAAGGATGCCCAGTTCCTTGAAGGCCTTGAAGGATTTAGCAATTAAGTTGGGTTTTTGCAATAGTCATTGAATCACGCAATTATTATAGGACAGAAGAAAGGCATTCAGCATGTCGTACCTGTGCTGTCTGCAAAAACAATTCATCCAGTCCCACTCCTCTGCCTCTTATCTATGTGTATTTCTTATCAGCTTCTGATCCAATTCTCTTTGAAGGCTGCAATTAATCTGTTTTAAACAATCTCTGAGGCAGTGCATTTCAGATCTACACCATTTGCTGTTAAAAAAAGAATTTTCCTCATATCACCATTGATTTTTTAGTCCTTAAATTGATGTCCTCTGGTTCTTGATCACCAGTGGAAACAATTTCTCCCTATTTATTCTGTCCAAAATCTCAACTTTCTCCTCTTTCACAAAGACTAAGGCAACATCTTCTTCCTTGGTAAAGAGAGATGACAAGAATTCATCTAGTGCCTCAGCATTCTCTTCTACTTACATATGTAAATCCTCTTTTTAGATCCCTAATCAGGCCTATTTCTCCTTTTACTCACATTTTGTTAATTATATGTCTTTAGAAGACTTCAAGATTACTTTTTATTTTTAGCTATTAGTCTCTTATCATATTCTCTTATTTGCATTTTTCTTCATTCTTCTCTGAACTGTCTGTACTCAGCCTAATTTTAGTTGTACTATCAGCTCGACATCTATCAAATGCATCCTTTTTCTGCTTTATTTTCCCTCCACCTCTTTCGTCATCAAGGGAGTTCTCAATTTGATCACTCTATCGTACCCCTTCAAGGGAATATACATGGACTGCACCAGAACCATTTCTTCTTTAAAGGCAGCCCATTGTTCTGAGACAGTGTTGCCTGATCATCTCTGATTCCAACTTACTGTGGCCAGATCTGTTTTCACCCCACTGAAGTTAGCCCTCCTCCAGTCTTATTATATATTTAACACTGAATTGCTCCTTGTGGCTTTCTATGTCTAATCTAAACTTAGGATGCTATGACCATTATCCCCTAAATGTATGTTCATTAACTTAACTCACCTCATTCCTCAAACCAGGTCCAGCAGAGTCTACTTCCCTACGAATTACTGATGTGCAAACTTTTCTTGATCGCACTGTGGAAATTGTTGCATAAAATAAAACAGATAACCATGTATGCCGGAATCTGAGTACAGAAATGCAGATATTGCTGGAGAAACTCAACAGTTCTTGCAACACCTCTGGAGAGAAAACACGGTTGACGGCTTGAATCCAGTGACTCATCTTCAGTGCTGATAGCATCCAGTACTTATGCTGAAGGCAGGGAGGAGGTAACGGAAAAGGAAGAAGAGGGGGGAGTGAGTGGATAGATGGAGACAGAGCTGATGGCTGATAATAAGCAAGGGAAGAAGATAAGCTAGAGAGGAGGACTATGAGTGGTTAAAATGGGTAGGCTGTGTTGAAAAAAAAACATGTCATGACAGGACCTGGGGTGTGGGGTTGGGTTAAGGACACAGAAGAAAGTGTTCAGGCTCTAAAATGATTGAACTCAATACCAAATCCTGAAGGCTGCAGGGGTTCCCAAATTGAAAATGAGCTCCTGTTTTCCCAGCTTGCACTGAGGCTTGCTGGAGCATGGCAGCAAGCCCGAGGCAGGGAACATGGCGATGTGTTAAAATGGCAGGCAACTGGACTGGATAAAAACAAGGACTGCAGATGCTGGAAACCAGATTCTACATTAGAGTGGTGCTGGAAAAGCACAGCAGTTCAGGCAGCATCCGAGGAGCAGTAAAATCGACGTTTCAGGCAAAAGCCTTTCATCAGGAATATAGGCAGAGAGCCTGAAGGGTGGAGAAGGGTGGACTGGAGAATACACTGATCTATGTAACGGTACCTCCACTTTTTCTCTCAGCTGTAGGTCTTTTACATCCTTAGCCTGTAAAGGATATTCTTCCTCTCTACTACTGTATCTGCTACACTAACAGCTCATTTAAGATTATCAGGTGAATTTACAATGTGGCTACCTTATACATGCTAGAAACTATATATATTCATATGCAAGGATCTATGCTTTGCAAGCAAAACGTCCATAATCAGGCATGACACCTTGTTTGAATTAAACAAAAGTGTGTGATGTAATAATTCAATGGTGTATTCTTTATGGCAATATGTCAACTTGCTTTGTTGGACCTTTCTTTCATTCAGTATAAATTGTTGCTTCTTTTGAAATTTGGCATTCCTGCATTTGTCCTGATGAATACAAGGTGAAAAGAGGAACAAAAATATTTTTTCAGCAATATTTTATTTAAATGTAATTTGTTTAGTTATATAAATGAAAGCAAATCATATTACTGAAGTATTTTTGAATTTTTCCTGGCATCAGTGTCTTAATCATGAGGTTTTATCATTTATATATGCATTTTTGAAGCAATGTTTAGCTTGGGAATTAAAGTTGTAAATGGAAAAACCTGGTTAAGAAACTGAAACTCTAATGCAAAGACAAGCTCTTTACAGGAGGTTAACTTACATAATCAGTTAACTGTGAATGAAAACATTACAATGAATGTCCAATATTTAAACTTGTAACGCAGACAGAAGGTGTACCTTTTTTTCAAAATAAAATATTTAATTTGTTTATGTAGTTCCCAGATGAAAACCTGTGGTATAGTTCACCTAGTTAATCACTGATCTTTTAATTTTTATTCAAATATAAGTGGTCTATAACAAGAGAATAGTAATTTGACCCATTTTCCTATATACACCTGAGATCAGTTTTCTCTATTCCAATGTTCCTATTCCTGTATCAGTTGGATGTAAAATTGGTCTAATGAATCAATTCTGAAGTATGTTTCTTTTATCTTTTCTGAACTACCCATATTTGTGGAGATTGCAGCACATGTAGCACATGCCAGATGAGGATACAATCCTTGCTAGGGAATGAATTAATCCCTTCTGTTGGAACAAATAGTCTGTTATAATTACGAATGTTAACTTTGCCTCTGCGTCTGCAAACAATACAGAATTTTCCAGAACCATTTATCATCCTATGTATTTATACCTTCGTCATCTGTTTTTAAAGGAAACAGGTCAAATCTTTCTATTATCTCCCCATACTTTAGTCCTCTAATTCTGGAGGTTAGTTTTATGGCTTATCCCTATACTTTCTCCAAATCTCTCTCATCGTTTAGTCAATGGAGTTGAATACAAATCTCAGGGCAATACTTCATCAAGGCACATTTTTGAATCTCAACCATGCATTCATAATAGTCTCAGCTATCAAAACACACCCTTGCAACTCTCGACAATGGAACCTTGGAAACTGAAACACGAGATGTGCTTTTTTTTAATTTCAAACCAGATGGCCTGTCAATTAAAGAAGTGCAATAGGTGGTTGGATTTATTCTAAGTTTATGCAACAGGGCCATTGAAAAAAACTTTAAGTACTTATTTACATTTGACATTGATATCCTTATCCAAATCTTTTCTAGATCTTGGCAAGAACATATTTTCCTCCAGTTTTCATAGAGTTGTAAAATTCCTGTAGTGTGGAAGCAGGCCAATTTGATTTTACCATGTTAATATTTCCAATGGGAAATGCTGATCAATCATCAACTTTGCAAAAGAAAGCCCTTTGATTAATCACTGCAGTAAATATACATTTGTCTTGAAATGCAAAATATAATATTCACATTTTAAGTCAAAACATTTTTAATATGCTGTTAGGAATGTTCCTTACAGGCTTCCCCCATTGCTCATGAACTCTCAGATAAGAGGGGATTTAAAAAGACTTGCAGATATGACCAGACCCAACAAAGATGTTATGATATATTAAATATAAATTCGCCAAGGGCTGTCAATGTGATCCAGATGACAGCGGATGTCCATGTCAAGTCGTGATTCAAACTTAGACCAAACCTCTTCCTGCCTGTGTAGGATAGCTCGAGTCAGGGTTATACAGGAAATTTAAGTTTGCTGTGAGGAAACTAATTTTTGGCAATTTCACCTTTGACATCAGGAGTACAAAAAAAAATCCAATCTAAATATTTTTCCCCTGGAGATATGCTAATGGCAGGCCAATTTTTTGTCAATTGTTGTTGGTCACAGTGGATTTCCAAAGTGGATCCAGAAGTGGCAATATTGTGCATTGTCAAACTATATTAAACCACCTGTGTATATTAAACAAATGAGTTAATTGAAAGCTAAATACCACACAGGAAGAAGCAAGTTCACCTGAAATGCTGCTTAATCAGGAACAGAAGCCCCAGTAGACTACTTAGAACTTAATCTGAATGCACATTTTTGAACAGTCTCTGAGTAGGAGTGCCATGATCAGCAACCTCCCAACTGGCCATGGCTGCAGCTCTTCAGTTTCACTAACCAAAGTC
This sequence comes from Chiloscyllium plagiosum, assembly GCF_004010195.1. Lineage (NCBI taxonomy): Eukaryota > Metazoa > Chordata > Chondrichthyes > Orectolobiformes > Hemiscylliidae > Chiloscyllium > Chiloscyllium plagiosum. The sequence continues at coordinate 80,681,029 of NC_057711.1, read as the reverse complement.
TTCCCAGACTGTCAGTTTCAGTGAAGAAAGCTCCCTGTTGTACCGTCACCTTGGAGACCATAGTGAGTTGCTGACAACTCAGGAAGAAGTCCCATCGGTTGATAAAACAGGGTTTACTTGCTTGTTTGCAAATATAAGTACCTTTCACTCTCAAGAAGGTTCTCAACTCTCCTTCAAATGTGCCTGGTGAAACCTAGAAGTGTATGGGATGATATCAGAATTTGATGACAATGCAGCTTCTAGAGGATCTACTGCCTTGTGGGCACACAAGCTGGTCTCTGCCTAGGGAAAACACTTTGCATAGTTACCATTTCAGGTTGACCTTCCATTAAAAGATTGTTTAGTTCAAGAGGAAGTAATCGTTTTTGAGCAGAATGTAATTCTGCAAGTACAAATTCACTCCACAAACGTGTACGCACGTGCGCGCACATGTGTGTATGTATGCATGTATGGGGAGGTATGAGCGTCTGTGAGAGAGTGTGCATATGTATGTGAGTGTGAGTGCAAAGGGGTATAAGTCTGTGAGAGGATGCATGTGTGGGTGTGGGACTGTGTGTGAGCGAATTTTAATTTGCTCAAAAACTGCATGAATCCATGTCAGATTCTGTAGATCATTTTTAAAAAATGGAATCAGTCTGAACATTGGGGCACAGACAGTCTCACACAGGACACCTCACACCTTCAATGCATTATCTGAGACGACATGGCACCTATTGTTAAAATTCACTTGAGAATGTAGCTTTTAAGAAAGGGACTGAAACCAACATGGTCATTCTAATAGATGAGAGATTTAACAAACAATCCAGTCTTTTTCAATATATAATTTCAGTTACATCACACTGTAAACTTTTGCTATAAATTTTGTGTCTTATGATCTTATACTTCATAACCATCTGATGAAGGAGCAGCGCTCTGAAAGCTCATGCTTCCAAATAAATCTGTTGGACTATAACCTGGTGTTGTGTGATTTTTTACTTTGTACACCCCAGTCCAACACTGGTACCTCCAAATCATAATTTATAATATTTACTGAGAGACATCTGACCTTTACAGCCTTTACATTTCTTCATGCTGTATAGATCTTGAAAGTATTCTGGATCCATCAAACTGCCTGTCCTTGCAAGGTTAAAAACAAATGCTTCAATAAATTTGTGTGCTCTGTCTCTCCCCACTGCCTACATATTTAACTATCATCCCTATCACTAGCCTAGATATTAAACATAAAAGAAAAAAAACATTTTAACCTGCAGTCTTTGACTCCCTGAGGCAGCTTATGTGGGTTGCTAAGCAACTAGTGAATACCTGGTACAGTGAGTTTGTGTACCCTCTCCCTCTTTCTGCTTTGGATTCAAAGTCAAATATAGTTCATGTTCACACCAGCAGGGATCTCTGTTGACCTGAAGCCATGTTATAAGTTGTAAATTATTTTTAAACTGTTTCTGGTAGTTTATTTTGCTAATTGTGGTCAAAAATAAATCGATCTTAAGCTTCATACTCATGAGATGTCTAATTAGTGAATTACGGCTGCTAAGTGTGAATTATCTTAACATAGCACCTTGAGGAATTTATACTGTTTGTTTCTGGAAGTCTGTGATATGAATATTCCCATCATGCCAACAGGCAGCTAATCAGCTTCTGGCATTTCCTAACTGCATTATTCCAGGACATTCACAGCAGATATTTAAAGCACAGGAGTGTTATTTGTTACAACACTGATAAAGAGTATTTAGCTGTTGCCATTTTTTAAAGCCTGTTATGCATGGGAGTTAAATGCTTTTGTTGTTTTTTTCTAACCTATTAAGCACCCATCTTGAAGCTGATCTGGTGTGGGAAATATATCAAACAAACCACATGGAAAAATACCTTGAATTTTCTACACACGTGCTATTGGTTTGTATCATAGCATTTATACCAGAGCATTAGAAATTCAAAAATTTGTAACACTTCCCTTGATCTCTCGGTATTGAAAATCACATTTCCACTAAAATGCGATGCATAATTATAATTCATCGAAATTAATGGGGCACAAATGAAGTTCCAGGAACGTACATAATTGATTAAATAATTTCTTGAGAATGTACTTGCGCATCAAAGTATCAAAAATTATCAGCATATAATAATATGTCTGTAATAATGATTCCTTAGCACTTCTCAGGTAGCTAATAAACCATTTAGCCAGTATGAATGCCCGAAGAGTCATTTATCCAGCTGGACCATGCCTAATAGGAATAAATAATGTTTCAGCATTCAGTGAGAAAATATCATGTTATTAGCTAGGCACTCTTAAGTCTTTGTGCATGATGAATTTAAGTATCTTTTAGGTCGAGGATGATGACCTGCAAGTATACAAGGAGAAAAGGCATATTTTGAAACATTTAATGGACATGGCAACTGCAGACTCAATGTGAACAAAGTCATGACATAAGTTTGTAGAAAAAGGTTCTATTTCCTAAGTAAGAGCACAAAGGTAAGGCTTAAATAATTTTGTAGGATCTGTTATAATACCTGATAATGGGAATGCAGAACAAATCAGATCCAAGTATAAAAGCTGGCTTGATAGATCAAATGTTTTATTTTTAAAGTTGGTTACCATGGTAGTTAGTTATTGGACATAGTCAAATGCTATTTGCTCTTGTCAAAACATCTCCATATGATTGTCCTTGGTGGAATTGATCATATGTGGAATGAACTGCCAGGGAAAGTGCTATATACAGATACAGTTCCAATGTTTAAAAGACATTTGGATATGTAGATAAATAGGAAGGGTTTAAAAGAGTATGGGAAAAACACAAGAAAATGGGACTAGTTTTGTTTGTAAAACCTGGTTGGCATGGTCTAGTTGGACTGCCGGATCTGTTTCTGTGTTGTATGAAACTCTATGAAACATTAACTATTTTTAAGTGAAACTCCAATGAAACAGTGTTAGATTCTGTCACATATGCTCCCCCCCCAAAAGTAACTAAAATGATATGTTTCATTTAAATAACAATTTCCTAAAGATTTTAGATATGCAAATGTAGCAACAGGAGTAGCACATTGAATCTGTCATGCCTGCTCCACCATATAATATAATCATAGCTGACTGAATACCTCAATGCTTTTTACTCATATCACACCAACTGATGCAATTGACAACTAGAAATCAATCATTCTCCACCTTAACATATTCTGAGCTTCCTTGGCCTTCTGAGAAAGAGTATTCCAAAGATTCACAACCTAGGTAAAGCATTTCTAATTATCACAATCCTAATTTTTAAATTGTGCCCCCAATTCTAGGACAAACAAGGGAAGCATCTTACGTGAATCTACCCTATCTATCATCAAGTGAATTATCTTACCTGTATCTAATGTACCTATCCCTTTAAGTATTTTGTTCTTCCCAGATTTTGCTGAATAGAATATTGTCATTTTATGATAAATCCAGTCCAGTGTTTCTATAATTAATATTCATTTGGCTGTATCAGTAAATGGAACTTTCCAATATCCTTGTGATAAGTCAATTTTTGTAACAAATCATGCTTGTCCTATCCTCTGAATGCAATTCACCAATCATGGAATTAGACGTGAATTTGTTAGCATGTTGACTTTGTATTAAATACCACACAATATTTGTGATTCATTTGGTATAAGTGATGTTCACCTCAAATGAGCTCCACTTCAAGTGTTGATCTGTAAGGCTCAGTGTTGGGATCACAACTTTTCACTTTATACATTAATGATCTAGATGAAGGAACTGAGGGCATTCTGGCTAAGTTTGCAGATGATACAAAGGTAGGTAGAGGGCAGGTAGTAATGAGGAGTCAGGGAGGCTGCAGAAAGATTTGGACAGGTTAGGAGAATGGGCAAAGAAATGGCAAACAGAGTACAACATGGTAAAGTATGAGGTCATGAACTTTAGTAAGAGGAATAGAAGCATGGACTATTTCTAAATGGAGAGAAAATTCAGAAGTCTGAAGTGCAAAGAGATTTGGGTGTTCCAGTCCAGAATTCTGTTAAGGTAAACTTGCAGGTTGACTTAATAGTTACGAAGGCAAATGTAATGATGGCATTAATTTTGAGACAATTAATATAAAACTTTTGAGGCTCTATGTGGCTCTGGTCAGACCACATTTGGGGTATTGAGGTATTGAGTGCAGTTTTGGGCCCCATATCTCAGGAAGGATGTACTGGCCCTGGAACATATTTAGAGGAGGTTCACAAGAATGGTCCCAGGAATTAAATTCTTAACATATGAGGAATGTTTGAGGATTCTGGGTCTATACTCGATGGAGTTTAGAAGGATGAGGGCGGATCTAATTGAAATATAAAGAATACTGAACAGCCTGGACAGAGTGGATGTTGGAAAGGTGTTTTCATTGGTAGGAGAGACCTGAGGGCACAGCCTTAGAGTAAAGGGAATACCTTTTAGAACAGAGATAAAGAGAAAGTTATTTAGCCAGGGAGTGTTGAAGCTATGGAATTCACTGCCACAGACAGGTGTAGAGATCAGGTCATTGAGTATATTTAAGACGGAGATAGATAGGTTCTTAGTTGTCAATGTGATCAAGGGTTACGGAGAGAAAGTGGGACAATTGTGTTGAGAAACTTATCGGTCATGGCTGAATGGCGGAGCAGACTCTATGGGCTGAATGGCTTAATTTCTGATGCTTTATCTTATAAAACCATAAGACATAGGAGTGGAAGTAAGGCCATTTGGCCCATCAAGTCCACTCCGCCATTCAATCATGGCTGATGGGCATTTCAATGCAACTCACCAGCACTCTCCCCATAGCCCTTATTTCCTTGCGTGATCAAGAATTTATCAACCCCTTCCTTGAAGATATTTAACGTTCTGGCCTCCACCGGGCTCCATGGCAATAAATTCAACAGGCCCACCTCTCTCTGACTGAAGAAATGTCTCCTCATTTCCATTCTAAATTGACCCCCTCTAATTCTAAGTCTGTGCCCACGGGTCCTAGTCTCCCCACTAAACAGAAACAAATTCCCAGCATCCACCCTTTCTAAGCCATGCATCATTTTTTAAGTTTCTATTAGATCTCCCCTCAACCTTCTAAATGCTAATGAATACAATCCCAGGATCCTCAGCCGTTCATTGTATGTTAGGCCTACCATTCCAGAGATCATCCATGTGAATCTCCGCTGGACACGCTCCAGTGCCAGTACGTCCTTCCTGAAATGTAATACCCAAAATTGGACACAGTATTCTAAATGGGGCCTAACTAGAGCTTTATAAAGTCTCAGTAGCACATCGCTGCTTTTATATTCCAATCCTCTCGAGATAAATGACAATATTACATTTGCTTTCTTAACCATGGACTCAACCTGCAAGTCAATCCTTAGAGAATCCTGGACTAGCACTCCCAGATCTCTTTGTACTTTGGCTTTATGAATTTTCTCACTGTTTAGAAAATAGTCCATGCCTGTGTTCTTTTTTCCAAAGTGCAAGACCTCACATTTACTCACATTGAATTTCCTGGACCACTTTCCTAAACTGTCTAAAGCCTCTCCACCTCCTCAGTACTACCTGTCTGTCCACCTAACTTCATATCATCAGCGAACATCATCAGAATGCCCCCAGTTCCTTCATCCAGATCATTAATATATAAAGTGAACAGCTGCGACTCCAACACTGAACCCTGCGAGACACCATTTGTCACTAGGTGCCATTCTGAAAGAGAACCTTTTATCCCAAAAAAGTGGTCTTATGGTCTTTTAACTCAGTTCAATAATGTTATTGTCCATCATGAACTTAATCACTTCCCTCAATGTATCTGGGTTGCGTCTGTACTTTTTTTTAATGGATAGCGCAACTCCGATATAATCATTTTATATAGCCAAAGATGTATTTCTTGACATAATTAGTCAAATCAATTCATGAATTTGTAAGTGATTTTGTTAGTCACTCTGATAGTTTTCTTTTTTTTATGCACGTCTCTTTTATCCACTGACAGAACATTTACACAACAGGTGGCTGTAAATCAGGCACAGAAATAAAATTTGTTATAAAAGCACAGCTGGTCTGGCAGCATCAATGGAGAGAAATCAGAGTTAATGTTTCAGGTCTGAGGAAGGGTCACATGACCTGAAATGTTAACTCTGATTTGTCTTCACAGATGCTGCCAGACTTGCAGAGCTTTTACAGCAATTTCTGTTTTTGTTTCTCTTTTATCCAAACTGATTATTAAATTTCAATTTTTGAATATTCAAGTTCTGATTAATTCTCAAATTGCTCTTTTTTAAAAAAATTTCACTTCTTGTTTCTTTCTTTGCCATAAAAACGCACTCCCCAAATAACCTGCTTGTCATAGCACCATTTGAACATAGTGAAGTAACACACTCTGATTTTTCTCTTATCTGAAGTATTCACTTTATCATTCATTTCACAGTTTTTTTTCCATTTCATAAAACCAGTGGGGGCCTCACTTCTCAAGCTTCCTCAGAGGCAAGTAACAATACTAATACCTTGTCTCCAGCAACAAAACTTTGAGCTTTTTCTTAGTCTTCTCTAATTTTTCTTCTGAGAACTTTTCAGGTGCTTCTTGAACAACTCAAATGCTTTGCATAGATTTTCTCCAGAATGTGATGCCTATGTCAGAAATATATCACCTAGGCATTGACTTGTAAATTTTCTGTTAATCTACTTCAGAGTGTCTTTTGCCTGATGTCCATATATCAGTTGAAAAGGACTGAATCCTGTGAATTCATTAAGGACATCCCTAATGTGAATGGTAACAAATGAATTCCTTTATTGCAATCATTAGGACATTGCCGACAACAAACTCCTTTTGGTTTGATTTGCTTTATCATTGTCACATGTACTAAGATATAGTGAAAAGTAATGTTTGCATGCTAACCAGACCAAACATAGCTTACATAAGTACATCAGGGTAATAGAACAGAATGCAGAATATAGTGTTACAGTTACAGAGAAGGTGCAGAGAAAGATCAACTCTAATATATGAGAGGTCCATGTATAAGTCTGGTAACAGCTGGGAAGAAGCTGTTTCTAAATCTGTTAGTATGTGTTCTGGCAGAGGAAACTCCTGACAGTTGTGGCAGAGCAGGTGATATGCTGGAACATAATATTATGGATTGTTGTTGAATAAAATTCAGGTGCTACTGATGGTCTTTGGTGCCTCTTGGATGTCTAGGTTAGAGTTGCTGGGTCCATTGGAATTCTGTCCAATTCAACACAATGCCACATAAGATGATGGAAGGTATCCTCAATTTAAAAGTAGAACTTTTGTCTCCACAAAGACTGTACGGTGGTCACTATTACCATTAATTTCATGGAAGCATCTATGACTGGTTACCAACTGGGGATGGGGTGGGGTAGATGGTTATCAGCAGGAAGTTTCCTTGTCCATGTTTGAGCTATTGACATGAGATTTCATGGTTTGTGGACTCAATGTTGTAGACTTCCAGGGATTAATTCCTTCTTGACTATATAAAATTGGGTCTCCACCTCTGGCACACCTGTCCTCCAGTCTGACAGGACATGTCCAGGGATGGTGATGGTTTTGTCTGGGGTATAGTCAATAGTGTACAATACTGTGAAAATAATATATGTTTTGTCGAGCCCATGAGAAAACTATCCCAACTTTGACACAAACCTCTAGAGGTCGGAAAGGAGGATTCTGTCAGGTCAACAAGGCTGGATTTACAGTTATTATTTCTGGTATCTAATTCAATATTGAATGTTCCCTTTGGTGTTTCATTCTTTAGACTTTGTAGCAGTTCAATACAACTGAATGGCTTGCAATGCCATTTCAGAGGGCATTTTAGAGAAAACCACATTATTGAGGGTTTGAAATCATATGGAGCTAGACAGGGTAAGATTTGGATATTGAAACTAATTCTAACATTCTTTTATTCAATTACTATCACAATGCTTAGATGTCATGATTATGACTGTAAATTTTAAAATAAAAGTTATCTTCATTGACCTTATCGGTATACTCTAAGAACTAGGCACACAATATTGCTTGAAAGAGTAGCTCAGTGAAGAGTAGGGTTACATTTTCCATGCCATTGAGTTTGCAGCACCACACAGTATTATAATAATAATTTTCAGTGACACACAAAACATTCCATATTTATGCAAGCGGAAGTGTCTCCTGTAAATCAGCAGACAACTGTGGCTCAAAATCTCGCTAAAAATAATGCTATAAGATGTTGTTGCAGTAAGGTATCGTCTTGGCAGACTTTAGACAATCCTGGAGTCCTTTGGGCTTGTTTCTGAAAATTATTCTGTTGCCATTTCAAGGAAACATGCTCCAGGACAATGACCTCGCTGACTAAAAATATCTCCTGTCACTCAGAACATTGAAAGCTACGTCAGCTCTCAACCTCTCCTTATCAATAAGCAGTCAAGTAAGTTCCCCTCCAAATCTCTCACTGCCCTGACTAGGAACTATATTTCCATTCCCTCAATTGTCACTGGGTCAAAAGCCTGGGACTCTATTGTGCAGCACTGTGGCTGTCCCTACAACCCAAAGACTATAACAGTGATTGCCACCATCATTGCCAGGATAAGTCCAACATGAAAACCAGCCTTCTTTCCATTAACTCTGTCTACACTTCTTGCTGCCTTGGGAAAGCAACCAACATAATCAAAGATCCCTCCTGACCCGTTAATACTCTCTTCCCCCTCTTATTTCAGGCAGGAGATATAAACATTTGAAAACACATACTAACAGATTTTAACAGCTTCCACCCTGCAGTTAATGAGTTTTGGCAGGGCAAACCAGGGTAGGAGTTATGGAGTTAATGGGAGGGCCCAGGGCTGTGTTGCCCTCGGGGTGCAGGTGCACAGTTGCTTGAAAGTGGAGTTGGAGGTAGACAGGATGGTGAAGAAAGTGGTACACTTGCCTTCATTGGTCAGTGCAAGGAGTTGGAAGGTCATGTTGTGGCTGTGTAGGACATTGGTGAGGCCACTTATAGAATACTACTTACAATTTTAGTCTTCCGGCTACAGGAAAGATGTTTTAAACTTGAAAGGGTTCAGAAAAGATTTACAAGGATGTTGCCAAGGTTGCAGGGCTTGAGCTACAGAGACAGGTTGAATTGGCTGGGGCTTTTTGCTTTGGAGCGTTGGAGGATGAGCGATGAGGTTTATAAAATCATGAGGAGCATGGATAGGGTGAATAACCAAGGTGTTTTCCCCAGGGTAGTGGAGTCCAAAGAGTTCATACATTTAAGGTGAGAAGGGAAAGATTTAAAAGGGACCTGAGGGGCAATTTTTTTCACACAGGAGATGATGTGTGTATGGATCGAGCTGCCAGAGGAGGTGGTGGAGGCTGATACAACATTTAAAAAGGCATCTGGAATGGGCACATGAATAGCAAGGGTTTAGAGGGTTACAGCCAAATGCTGGCAAATAGGACTAGGTCAGTTTAGGATATCTGGTCAGCACAAATGAGTTGGGTCGAATGGTCTGTTTTTCCATGCTGTGTAAATCCATGACTCTATGACTCTAAGTGGTGTATTTGCCTTTCCTAAGGATCAGGTAGATAGGTTGGCAGTTTCTCCTCCGAGGAAATGAATTCCATGATGCAAAGCAATAAAACTCATAAGACTTAGGTATATCATATGAAACCATAAGAGTCTCCTGTACAATAATGCATGTGAGTCCACACAAATAGGTTGAACATTTGTCATATTCCTCTTATTCCCTGGCTACATTATTGCGCATTGAGAAATTATGCTAATTGTCAAAACTATGAGGTAGATTTTAACCCTGGGCATGGACCAAGTGGACCATGGGCGATATGCCTGCCTGCCTCAGAAAATTGCCAGGTATTTGGAGGACCGAGTCAGAGGAGTGTGCAAAGGTATGTGAAGACATTCAGGCCACCAGCTGCTGCTGGCTGTCTCAGGCTAGAGCAACAGCAGGTAGCTGCCCACTGAGGACACCAAATGCTAATTTGATGGTCCACTTTGGGGAACATCTCTTTTCAGTCAGAAGTATGAACTGAGCTTCGAGCCACCTGTCATTTTAATCCTTCAATTTGCCTGAATGCTTTCCTCTTTATCTGCAGGCTTTGTTTCCTTTGCCTTTACAGATTTCAGTTTTATTCTCACATTTTTCTCCTGTTTTTACTTCTGGTTGGCAACTGTTTATCATTCTGCTGTTCACTACTCTTGTGATGCACTCTATATTCGTTAACTTGCCCAATTTCCCCATTCATATTGCTCCTGTACAACTCTATCACTTAAGCTCTTATATTTTACCTTTCCATAAATCTTCCACTTTGCTGAAGGATCATTGACAAGAAACACTGACCATGTTTTTGTCAGCTTCTGGAGAGGGTTAGCAGCTGGAAAAATTGGCAAACTGGTAGCAGGAGCGGTTAGGAAGGAAAGCTGATGATTTCCAGTTACTTTGGGATATTTCTCTGGGTGGAATAACAGTGACCACTCAGTTGGGCAGTTGACAAATCCTGTTAGATGAATTGTGGACTGCATTTTATGAGCCCACTAGTACTGGAGAGACCTCTGCCACAAAGTGAGCCTGTCCTGTACATTGTGATGGTCTCATAGGGTTGTGGTCCTTTCTTCCTTCAGGCTTCATTTTCTATAGTTTCAGAGAATTATATATTTATACCTCAAGTTTCTTTGTTCCTGTATCCCATTAAAAACTTCCAATTTTATTTTTATTGCCACGTCATATTCATTTTGTCAAGATTAATCATTTCACTCTTCTCCTATTTAATTTTTTCATTGTTCACTTCAGATCTGACCTTCTTATCATCTGCAAACTATAACATTTTGCTCTGTTTACTCCGGTCTGGTCATTGATATGAATGGAAAAGATCAATAATCCTAATGCTGTCCACATGAACCATCATTTCATCATTCCTTCTGTATGAAAAACAAATGTTCACTACTACTCACTACTTCCCATCCCTTATTTTATTTAATTTGTATACTACCATGAGCTTTAATTTTACTAAATGTCATCATGTGCCCCCTTATCAAATGCCCTTTTCAAAGTTCATTTACACTACATCAGCCAGACTACTCTCATCAAAGTCCTGATCAGGTTTGTTTAACATAATTTATCTGTTACAAATCTGTGCTTTTTTTTCATATATTAGCCCATATTCTTCCAAATATTAATTATTTCCATCTCAGATTATTGTCTCTAAAACTATATTCAGCAACAAATATTATCTTGTCAGAAGTGCCTTTCATAATTTTAGGATGTCTGAAAGAACTTTGTGCTCAGTGGAGTATTTCTATTATTTAGTCACTGTTGTGATGTAAAAATACAGTAACCAATTAATGCACAAGGCTTCAAAAACAGCAAGAAGTGATATTTTCTATTGCTTCATTTCCCTTATTGTGGAGCACTTCCTCTCCCTAAAGAGTGTGAATGCAAAAATTTTAGTGATTGACACTTGATGGACTTCTCTCTCTGGTAGGAGGGGTTATCTTCTACTTGAGCAAGAATACAAAAAGTGATAATTAGTTTTGTTTATTAAAGCATGCAGTGATGTTCAGGCATCAACGTGTACCTCATTATATGTGCACAACTGGATTCCATGAGATATTAGAAAGCTGATTGACATGTGAAGAAAACTCCCATTAAAAGCTGGAGGTGTAACAGGCTCTATGCTATTCCCTGTGGAAGCATTGCAAACATTTGCAGCACTTTATTTTCTTATCGGAGAGATAATTGTAAATAGTGGAAACTGTTATTTCAAGGCCCAGCTGGTCCCCTACTTTACTTGATCTGATAATGTTTCAATCCTTCAATGCTTTTAGTTAGAGTCAACCAAGAGACAATATAACTTATCAGAACCATGTTAACAAGCAGTCAAAGTTAAGATAACTATTAGAAACAAAGAGATATTGCAGGCTGAAGATGATTACGAACACCCTGAGTAAATGTGGACCAAATTTACTGGATGTCCAACTGATTATGAAAATCAGTTTAAAGAATTTACATTATATGAGCAACACCAAGAAGAGTCAATCTATCAGTAGTTTCAGGAACAAAGATGGGGACTGCTCTTTTCTGAATCTAAGATGTCTGGAAGAATGACCGAGCTGCTAATTGCATCAACATTCTTTGAAAATTTTCAATACAATTTCCTAAAAATGTAAAAACTCTTGAAATTGAAACTTTATAAATGATGGGCTAAATATGAAGTTGCAGTATGTCAGAGTTTGCAAGCACTTGATCTGGCTTCAACGACTGGGACAATAGGTAAGATGTTGAAATTGGGCAGCTCTTTGCAAAATGTGGAATTCTTCATCCACTGAAAACCTGCCAATGGATCCAGATCACTGTAAGACATGTAATATTAAAAGGCATTGGGCATATCAACTAAGAAACCTATTCAGAAGCTGTGGCAAGATGTCATGGTAAACCACAATCAAGAAAGCAATATATAAATGTTGAAAGTGACAGAGTATGTTAGGCATAGACCCAAGTGCCTACAAAGTAGACAGAATGGAAAGCAATGATAAGTAGCAAGTAACATTCACCCCATTCAAGTGTCAGACAATAGAGAAGCATTGACTTTCAAAGATATTACCATCAGTGAATTCTCCGCTATCAACATATGTGGGGTTACCATTGACCAAAAACTGACTGAGCTGAAAATGTGTTGCTGGAAAAGCGCAGCAGGTCAGGCAGCATCCAAGGAACAGGAGAATCGGCGTTTCGGGCATAAGCCCTTCTTCAGGAATGAGGAAAGTGTGTCCAGCAGGCTAAGATAAAAGGTAGGGAGGAGGGACTTGGGGGAGGGGCATTGGAAATGCGATAGGTGGAAGGAGATCAAGGTGAGGGTGATAGGCCGGAGTGGGGTGGGGGCAGAGAGGTCAGGAAGAAGATTGCAGGTTAGGAAGGCGGTGCTGAGTTCGAGGGATTTGACTGAGACAAGGTGGGGGGAGGGGAAATGAGGAAACGCTCCGCAAGTAGGCGGCCTGTCTCCCAAATATAGAGGAGGCCACATCAGGTGCAGCGGATGCAATAAATGATGTGTGTGGAGGTGCAGGAGAATTTGTGGCGGATATGGAAGTATCCCTTGGGGCCTTGGAGGGAAGTAAGGGGGGAGGTGTGGGCGCAAGTTTTGCATTTCTTGCGGTTGCAGGGGAAGGTGCGGGGAGTGGAGGACTCCCTCGTCAGGTCCACAAACACTCCCTCCGTGACTCCCTCGTCAGGTTCACACCCCCCACCAACCCAACCTCCACTCCCGGCACGACGCTTACGCCCGAAACATTGATTCTCCTGTTCCTTGGATGCTGCCAGACCTGCTGCGCTTTTCCAGCAACACATTTTCAGCTCTGATCTCCAGCATCTGCAGTCCTCACTTTCTCCTCAGAAACTGACTGAGCCAACGTTCCAAGAGAGGGAATATAGTAGGAATTTTACTGGTTGGCAATCTGGGGGATTAATCTAATGCTCTGGGCATATTGGTTCAAATTTCAACACGGCCCTTGGTAGAATTTAAATTCAATTTACAGTTTGAGTTGAAAGGTGGTCTCAGGAATGGTGACTGTGAAACCAATGTTGAAAGAACTCATCTGATTTACTAATGTCCTTTGGCGTGGAACATTTTCCTGGTCTGGCCTCCAAGTGATTCCAGATCCATCGCAACGTCACTGATTGCAGTTAGGGATGGGCAATAAATGCTGGCTTAGGCAGTGATACCCACGCTGCATGAACAAATACAGAAAATGGAGATGAAGAGTCACCGGACTCAAAATAGTAACTCAGCTTTCTCCCCATAGATGCTGCCAGACTGCTGATTTTCACCAGCAATTTCAGTTTTTGTGTAAAAAATGCAGATACTTCTCATCTGGATGAGTAGAAAAGTTATTGGTCAAGGAGTACAACTGACAGGAATTGACTTGGATGTTCAAGTTATAAATATGAGGCCTAAGTTTAGTACGTTAATTGTAAGTAAACAGATTAGAAAATTTACTTAAGAAACATGAATTGGGTAAAATACCTACACTCCAGTGTATGTAGCTTAAAGTAAGAGGATGGAGACTCAAGGTCAAGGTTCATAGATCAGCAAGTTGCTGATCTTATCTTTATTATTGCACTGAAATAAAATAATAATGTAGATAATAATAATGATAATAATAACTGGAGAAATATATGTCTGTTGCTAGAATTCACTGAAATTATATATCCAGAAAATCAGAATAGCACCTTCCTAATTCAACATTTGAGGATTTTATGGTAAGTGTTTAATTCCTTTGTTTGGCTGAACTATTATTTAGTTGAAAGAAGTGCTCTATGTTTGGACTTGCAGATTGTTATGGATAGGAATAGGCAACATTTGAAAATCCTGCTTCCTTTCAGTGCTGTTTGTAATTACTGTGTTTTTCTAAAGGGAGAGATGTGTGTTTCTTAACCCCTCAGTGGGGTCAACCTGAACACCGACAGCTTTCTCACGTGTTTAAATAAAGAGGATATGATTTCACTCGTTCACCCTGAAAGTCTAATATTGCATCACTCACTCACCATTTACAAACCACATGCAGAAAACAGATATGGTTAATGAGGATAGTGCACTTTTACAAGTTACAAATAATACAACCGTTCCTAAGTCATATGATTAGCCCAACCAGTGCAGGCCTGGAGAAGAAAGGCTTACTTTCCACTCATAAAATGTAACTAGCTGAATTCAAAGTTGCATGTAAAAGTTCAGGAGTTATTTGGCGAAGAAGAATTTTTAACAGGTTGCAAAGTTAATTCTTACAATCCTAGAACTAGAAAGTTGGTGATAGTGGACTTTAAATGGCAATCTTGGAGATTTTATAGTGTTGCACTCTCCAACTTTAAGCCACATGTATTGGCTGCTCTTGGTTTTTCACGCTGGATTGTTTGTAGGCTGAGGGTTCATTTCATGTTACTTGGAGTAATGACAGTCGCTACCTGCGATCAGTTTTGGTCAGCTAACTACCTGAACAATACCTCTCCACCCAGACTGGTTTGGGAATGGATGGTGGCCATCACACCTAAAACTCTCTTTATCAAACTTCTCTAAAACTCTCTTTAAACTCTGAGACAATAAGAAGTCTATAGATTTTGACTTTTGGTATGAATTTCACAAATAGCTTTGTCCTGGTACATCCATTCAAGGGATGCACCGCACCAATATTCATTCAATTAGGACTTTTGTACAGCCTTGAGATACTTCTCAGTCTGGGCAGAAATCACAGAAGACACCCTAGCCTCAGCAGCCACTTCAACAGCCTTTTAACAATCCTTTTGGAACATTTCACTCCCTGTCACTAATTAAGAGCACTGTTTCTTGCCCTATTTTTTAAAAATGTACCACGATATACACTGCAAAAATTTCAAATCTAATTAAAATACATATAAACAAAACAGACCACCTGACATCTCAAATTCAACTCACAGGAAAATTTAAACATGTAACTGAACCACATCTTTCTCTTCTTAACACACAAAATACAAAATCAGCTTAAAATTATACATTGATAGAAAGGCAAACTGATAGAAAGGCAAAATCCTTAGTACTGAGCAATTGCTATGGAGTTGTTCAGTATTATAGCTCCACATTTAGATCTACTGTTCATATTTTACCATTACTGATACATTAAGCAATCTAACTGTGGATAACAATAGTCACATTGACATCTGAATAAGTTATTAATCAATTTACATTACTGAACTATATACATGACTGGAGAGCTAAAGTTAAAATGCTAACTGAATAATCTTGTGTGACTTTAAACAATTCTTTGAGTATTTCTATAATGTATTGTCAAAAACTATAGGCAATATAAGAAAAACGTAAATATTGCTGGTGTGTTAGTTTGTTAAATAATGAATATCAATTCATTGTTATTTAAAACAATTATTTCAAGCTGCCCAGACTATGTTGAAATTCTTGCAGCCTTAGTGAGGAAACTCACTTGTTGGCATATCAAGGACAGTTGTTTTTGTTCAAAACAGAAAAATTGCATTACATTGGAATTATAGCCTATTTTGGTTCACTGGTGAGTAACTAAAGTGGACCATCAAAAGAAAAATTGGATTTTGTTGAGGAAAGTAGTAGTGTATGATTAGTACAATTGAGCTTTCTTCAAATAGTTGAATTGGAATGGTGAGGTGGGGCTGAGGAGAGTGCAGTCACATTTGGGCCCTCTCGAATTCCATCACAATTAACTTATGAATCAACACCCTGAATATATGGCTCAGAATGGGATTGGATGTTTTATAGATAAGTTTGGTATGCTTTCCTTTATTGGTCAGAGTATTGAGTACAGGAGTTGGGAGGTCATGTTGCGGCTGTACAGGACATTGGTTAGGCCACTGTTGGAATATTGCTTCCAATTCTGGTCTCCTTTCTATCGGAAAGATGTTGTGAAACTTGAAAGGGTTCAAAAAAGATTTACAAGGATGTTGCCAGGGTTGGAGGATCTGAGCTATAGGGAGAGACTGAACAGGCTGGGGCTGTTTTCCCTGATGCGTCGGAGGCTGAGGGGTGACCTTATAGACGTTTACAATATTATGAGGGGCATGGATAGGATAAATAGGCAAAGCCTTTTAACTGGGGTCGGGGAGTCCAGAACTAGAGGGAAGGTGGGACTAGATTGGGTTGGGTTATCTGGTCAGCATGGACGAGTTGAACTGAAGGGTCTGTTTCCATGCTGTACATCTCTATGACTCTATGACTCTAAGTGCAGACTGAGATAATCAGATATTTGAGAGCCATAATCCTTGCATAATTGTCAGGGTGAGGAGTTATTCAGATTTTTGAAGGTTTAAATAAATATTTTATTCGTATTAGGTGGATAGGTTAGAACCCTTGCTGAAGTCGATTACATATGATCTTTGGTGGATTAGGTGAAATAGGCTGAAACATCCTTTGTTGTTCTTTGTTAATACAGAGGCATGTGGTTAATATTGCACCCATCTGGGTGGAGCCTGGCTGCTACGAGGAGTCCAGTGTCTTCCTCTGACAGGACCAGCTGAACAAATGGGTAGGCTGGAGACTTTCTGACTACGTTTCTGAACAGCAGCCAGAAACTTGAAAGCCCCGCAGTCATTACCTTTGTGCATGCAGCTGAGTCTGATATTTGCCGCCAAATTTAGGCCTGTCAGGGATTTAACTAGTGCCTGAGCAATGCTGAAGAGCTCTGCTCGAATTGCATCTGCCGAATATCCGACATGTTTTAACAGAAATCCCTTTTGCAGTGCAGCAGCTGATGCCTAGATATTGTAATATTAAAAAACTTTGAGTTCAGAATACCTGTGACCAGATGAAATTTTACAACACAAGTCCCACTTTCTATTTTAAATGTCATCATGCATACAAGTAGCCTATTCACAGACCACACCCTGTAGCTCATCTAGCTAATTATGGTAATTTTGATTGAAGGAACTGCTCTATAAAGGCTTCAACTCAGGCAAAGTTAAAAGTCACACAACACCAGGTTATAGTCCAACAGGTTTAATTGGAAGCACACTAGCTTTCGGAGCGACGCTCCTTCATCAGGTGATAGTGCAGGAC
>NC_057711.1:80657668-80660138 GCF_004010195.1 Chiloscyllium plagiosum | reverse complement strand
CTGCTGCCTGTCCCGAAGTCCACGTTGGAGGATGGTCACCCGAAGGTCCAAGGTCAAAGCCCTGGACCACTGAAGTGTTCCCCAACTGGGAGGGAACCCTCCTGTCTGTTGATTGTTGTGCGGTGCCCATTCATCCGTTGTCGTAGCCTTTGCTCGGTTTCCCCAATGTACCATGCCTCTGGGCATCCCTGCCTGCAACGTATAAGATAGACAACGTTGGCTGAGTCACATGAGTACCTGCCATGTACAAGTGGGAGCTGTCCCCACGCGTAATGGTGATATCAATGTCCACACTCTGACACGTCTTGCAGCGTCTACCGTAACAGGGTACCGTGGCGGCCAACACCTTCAACATATTGTCTAGCTATCACCATTGTTAACAGCTAACCCGAGAATGCAACTTTTTAAAAAAAAGTTTTTGTGATTTACACATGAAAGAAGTGAAACTATCACTGTATTCTAACAGATGAAAGGCTTAACAGACAAGCAATTTTTCAATGTATAATTTCAGTTACATCACAGTGTAAATTTTTGCTATAAATTCCGTGTTAGGATTGAGCCCTCCACTATCACCTGATGAAGGAGCGTCGCTCCGAAAGCTAGTGTGCTTCCAATTAAACCTGTTGGACTATAACCTGGTGTTGTGTGACTTTCAACTTTGTACACTCCAGTCCAACACCGGCATCTCCAAATCATGTCAACTCTAGCAAGTGTGAAACGACATAACAGGGAGGGGTCTATGCAAGAATCCAGCCAAGAGGGACCTGTTATATTTACCTGAGCTGTAATACAATGCCATTGTTTAAACTCTTATCTGAAAGACAGAATCTCTCACAACACTGCACCTACTCAGTACACATTGAAGTGTCAATTTAAATTACATGCTGACATGGGTGAGAGGCTAGGGTGATTTGAACTCATGCCTCTTGGGTCTACTACAAGTGTGTTGCTGACATTAGGAGGAAATCAGAGATAACCATGCTTTTCTATTTTGTCCACATTTCTTGTGAGCTATAATTATGCATACATTTAAACTGGAAACTGCTGTCCACTTGAAGAGCTGTCTTTTCAAAAATTACATGTAAAAATTACCTTTTCAACAGCCTCATTAATAATGCTTAAGTTGCATGAGACACATTTCTTAGAAGTGAAAAGTCGGCAGCCAAGGATAATTGATCAGATGATGAGAGCTCAAGGGTGAGATGCTACCTTGCAATCAGGAGTTTCCTCCATGCATCAACAGACAGTGCAGTATGAAATGGCCTCGACTTTCCAAGAGCTACATATCAAGAATGAGATTAAAATAGTTAGCTGCATTTTTTTTCCCATTCATTCACCAAATGTGAGTATTTAATGCCCATTGTAACTGCTCCTGTGCTGCCTGGACGACCATTGTATTTATGACGAAAGCACTTCCATAATGTTATTAGGTAGGAAGATATAAGATTTCAACCTAGCAATGGTGAAGGAATAGAGGGTGGTGCTGTGGTTAGCACTACTACCTCACTGTGCCTGGGTCCTGGGTTTAATTCTACCCTTAGATGACTGTCAGTGTGGAATTTGCACATTCTCCCCATGTCTGTGTGGGTTTCCACTGGCTGCTCTGGTTTTGTCCCATAGACCAAGGTAGATGGATTGGCCATGTTAAATTACCCAGTGTCATAGATTCATAGAGATGTACAGCATGAATAGTGTAGGTTAGATGGGCACTAGATTAGTTTCACAGGCTGGTGCAACATCTAGGGCAGAGGGGCCTGTACTACGCTGTAATGTTCTTTGTTCTATGGAAACAGACCCTTCGGTCCAACCCATCCATATCAACCAGATATGCTAAATTAATCTAATCCCATTTGCCTGTAAACCTTTCCTATTCATGTACCCTTACAGATGCCTTTTGTTATGGACTAAGCCAGACCACTCAGAACATTCTGAAGCATGCAGCTCAGACCATAACTTTGCAATTTGTTTCGGTAAGTGTACAGTGATAATAACCTGGATAAAGTTAGCTAGGGTGACTACTAGATTTTAAAAAAGACAAGAATTGATTCACAAAATAACACAATGACACACAAGCAACAGAATAAAGAAGCTGAAAATGTGTTGCTGGAAAAGCGCAGCAGGTCAGGCAGCATCCAGGGAACAGGAGAATCGACGTTTCGGGCAGAAGCCCTTCTTCAGGAATGAGGAAAGTTTGTCCAGCAGGCTAAGATAAAAGGTAGGGAGGAGGGACTTGGGGGAGGGGCGTCGGAAATGTGATAGGTGGAAAGAGGTCAAGGTGAGGGTGATAGGTCAGACTGGGGTGGGGGCGGAGAGGTCGGGAAGAAGATTGCAGGTTAGGAAGGCGGTGCTGAATTTGATGGATTTGACTGAGACAGGCTGGGGGGAGGGGAAATGAGGAAACTGGTGAAATCCGAGTTCATCCCTTGTGGTTGGAGGGTTCCTAGGCGGAAGATGAGGCGTTCTTCCTCCA
>NC_057711.1:80547037-80656863 GCF_004010195.1 Chiloscyllium plagiosum | reverse complement strand
AAGTTTGTCCAGCAGGGTAAGATAAAAGGTAGGGAGGAGGGACTTGGGGGAGGGGCGTCGGAAATCCCCCCACCTTGTCTCAGTCAAATCCATCGAACTCAGCACCGCCTTCCTAACCTGCAATCTTCTTCCTGACCTCTCCACCCCCACCCCACTCGGCCTATCACCCTCACCTTGACCTCCTTCCACCTATCGCATTTCTAATGCCCCTCCCCCAAGTCCCTCCTCCCTACCTTTTATCTTAGCCTGCTGGACAAACTTTCCTCATTCCTGAAGAAGGGCTTATGCCCGAAACGTTGATTCTCCTGTTCCTTGGATGCTGCCTGACCTGCTGCGCTTTTCCAGCAACACATTTTTAGCTCTGATCTCCAGCATCTGCAGACCTCACTTTCTCCTCAAAGAATAAAGAACCCCTACAGAACTCAGCCTATCCAACTAGACTTAATTATGTTGTTCTGAAGATAAACAACAGTCCCAAAAAGCAAACTCCCTTTAAAAAAACAGTATAAATGGAACACATATTTACAGGTTGAAGTTGAAGGGCAGAAAAGAGAGAGAGAGTTTCCACACAGCTCACTGTTGAACTTCCAACCAGCTCCAGACTGAATTAAATTGCTCAAGTCAGCTAGAGATTTGACCACTCCACTTTCATTATACAGGTCACTTCTAAACACACTTTCCTCATTCCTGAAGAAGGGCTTATGCCTGAAACGTCAATTCTCCTGTTCCTTGGATGCTGCCTGACCTGCTGCGCTTTTCTAGCAACACATTTTCAGCTCTGATCTCCAGCATCTGCAGTCCTCCCTTTCACTTCTAAAACATGACCACTATGGCCTGAAGTCTCATCTGTTTACAGATAAACAAAAGGCCTCTCAAAATTCTTTTCATCTCTGTACCAAACCAGACTGCTTGAAGCCCAGACCATGCTGAGAAAAGTCAAGGACAGCATATCTTTGAGCCAAGGAACAGCTTTTATATAAAAAAGGACCAGGTTTGTGACACCTCCCCCTTTAAAAAATAGAACCATCTGTACCAAAAGATGGCTTCATGTTTAACCTTTCAAAACCTGGTTAGTAGTCTAAACACACATATACACTATACTAGCTATAAACATGCAAACATGTACAACCACGTGCAAATCAGACCGCGGTACACGCACTATCGAATGCCTCCATATTTCATTCTAGCCTCGGTAACGCATCAGCAATCACGTTTTCGCGACCTGCCACATACACATTTGTCAAATTGAACGGCTGCAACAACAAGCTCCATCTAAACAGTCTGGCATTTTTGTCCTAAAGTTGTTCCACAAATGTCAATGGGTTGTGATTGTCTCAGATGCATTGCTGGTAATATAAACACTGAAACATTGTAATGCCAACACCAAGCTTAAAGTCTTTTTCTCCACCATTGCATATTTCTGTTGACGAATGTTCAACTTCCTGGAAAAATACCTGATTGGTCTTTCAATCCCCTCGTCATCCTCCTGCAGGAGCACTGCACCGACACCCACATCACTGGCACCGATAGCCAACTTGAAAGGCTTCATGTAATCTGGTGTGGTTAATACTGGGGCAGTGGTTAACACAGTTTTTAGGCTGTCAAATGCCTTTTGACAGTCTGCTGTCCACTGAAACTTCTTGCCTTTTTTAACAATTCGGTGAGTGAAGCAGCCACACTGCTAAGGTTTGGCATAAACGTTCGGTAAAATTCACTCAACCCCGGTAACCATAGTACTACTTTTCTCATTGATGATGTGGGAAATTCCCCAATTACTTTTGTTTTCGCATCCCATGGAGCCATTTGTCCATGTCCAATAACATGGCCCAGGAAGATGACTTGGGCTTTGGTAAATTCACTTTTAGCTAGATTTACCACCAAGCCTGCCGTCCGAAGTCGATCGAACAAGTCCAATAAATGCTATAAATGTTCCTTCCATGAGTGACTAAAAATCACCAGGTCATTAATATACACCATGCAACTGGGTAATCTGGCAATGACCTTAATAGTCAGTCTCTGAAACGTGGCTGGAGCATTTTTCACATCAAGTGGCATGATTGAACTGATAGAGTCCATTTGGCGTAACAAAAGTCAAAATTGCCTTTGCTCTCTCTGACAGAGGTATGTGCCAGTAGCCTCTAAGCAAGTCCAACTTTGAAATGTAAGTTGTTTATCCCACTTTTTCGATACAGTCCTCCAACTGTAGAATTTTTATGCATCAGTTTTTGTAACGGCGTTGACTTTGTGATAGTCCACACTTAACTGTTGGGTACCATCTGGCTTTGGCACCATGACTATGGTTGAGCTCCAGTCACTATAACATACTTTGATTATGCCATCTTGGAGCATGCGCTTTATCTCCTTCTGAATCTGTGCCAACTTTAGAGGGTTATGCCGGTAAGGGTGTTCCTTAATCGGAACATCATCTCCCATGTCTACATCATGCACAATTGGGTTAGTACTTCCCAGTTTATTTCCGCATATCTCCCATGTGATAGTAATAACTCTTTCGGGTCATTTCAATTTTTTTGTGGAAGGTAACTCAATAATTTATCCCAATTTTTGACAACTTCCTCATTGTCCAATTTGAGTTGAGGAATGTCCAATTCAGAATCCTCTGGACTTGCTTCTTCCTTCTGTACTGTAATCATTAATACCTTCTCCTCTTGCTTTCCTTCCCTATCAAAATACCTTTTGAGCATATTCACTTGACACTCGGTGAGATTTCTTCCTTTCTGGAGTCCATATCAAGTAGTTCACCTCACTCAATTTCTCTTCAATTTGATACGGTCCACTAAACCTTGCTTTTTTTAAAAATATATTTTTATTGAAAAAATAGATTTTTTAATAATACAAGTACAAAACAATACAATTCAAAACAGTACAAAAAAAATCCAAGTAAAAAATAATCCCAACCCACCCTCATGTACAAACCTTGCTTTTAAAGGCTCACCTATTACTGGAAGTAACCCCCATTGCAAAATTGTGAATTTGTGATGTCTTATCTGCTTCCTGTTCCATTTTATGCTGTGATACTTTTAAATGCTGTCTAGCCAACTCTCCAGCTAGGGGCTGTGAGGCAGCAGTGCTAACCACTGTGCCACCGTGCCGCCCAATTTGTGATGTCTTATCTGCTTCCTGTTCCATTTTATGCTGTGATACTTTTAAATGCTGTCTAGCCAACTCTCCAGCTCTATTTTATCTATCTCTAAAATTTGGCACATAGTCCAAATGGGTGGTCTCTGAATTCTGACTTATTAATTTCTCCTCAATCAATTTAAACGTCCTCTTACTTCAAGCCCCAAAATTAATTCAAATGGACTGAATTTGGTCGATTCATTTGGTGCATCTTTGATCACAAAAAGTACATATGGAAATCCCTTATCGTAATCATATGGATAATCCTGACCATACATGGTCTTTAGTGTTTGATGCCATCTCTCTAGTGCTCCCTGTTATTCCAGATGGTATGCAGTAGATTTGAATTGCTTTATTCCCAAGTTATCTATAACCTCCTTGAATAGTTTGGATGTGAAGTTTGATCCTTGATCTATTGGTAGTCCATTTCTAGTAAAAAAATTAATTCTTCAACAACCCTTTTAACTGTGATGGTGTGTAGTGCCTCTGGAAATCTAGTCGATACTTTCATTATTGTTAATAAATACTTATTCCTACTTTTTGTTTGAGGTAGGGGACCGACACAATCAATCAAGACTCTTGTGAAAGGTTCCTCAAATGCTGGAATAGGTATTAAAGGTACAGGTTTTATTATTGCTTGTGGTTTTCCAATTAGCTGACATGTATGACATGTCGGGCAAAATTCAACTACATCCTTTTGTAGTCCAGGCCAGTAAAAATGTTTTTATATTTTAGCCTGTGTTTTTCTCAATCCTAAATGACCTCCAAGTAGTAGCTGTTGTGCTACTCGCAGCACCTCCCTTCTATACCCTTCTGGCAAAGCAATTTGATGAATCTCTGCCTATTTCTCATCTGCTTAAGTGTGTGATGGTCTCCATTTCCTCATTAAGACATAATTTGTTAAGTCATAACACACTGGAATGTATTGACTTTCTTTCTCTGTAAATGCCTTTTGATATAACTGTTCTAACTCCTCATTTTTCTGCTGTAATTCAATCAGCTTAGCCGAACTAAAGATACTGGCATGTTTACCTAATTGTTCCTTCTCTGTTCCACTTATCTGATCAAAGAAAGTTTTAGATAACACTATGTCAGCTTCCTTATCTTTGTGTTTTGATCTCTCCTGCTTCAACTTGTGCCTCTGTGATCTTGTGACCACACAATCAGGGTAAATTCCAGGATAAACATTCTCCAGGTCATCAGTTGCCTGCGTCTCCACTGGCATTTCAACTAGAGTAGGCAGCATGCCTACCAGTGAATCAGCTATATCATTTGCAAGGACATATTATATTCCTGGAGCTGAGAGTTCGTCCAGTACTCCTACCACAAATTCTCCACTCTTCTCTGGACTCTGTAATGTCACTTTACATAATTGAACACTTTTTGTCTCACCATGAATTCCTGTAATCAGTACCTTTTCTGACAATAGTCCCTCAGGAGTGCACATCTGCTCCTCCTTCAGCATTACAGACTGAGAGGATCCTGTGTCCCTTAATATTGTAACCTCCTTATGTGTTACTCCTGGCCTATGTGAATAAGCTTTACCCTTGCATGCATATTTTTTAAGCAGATCTGGCACTTCCTCCTCAACCAACCTCTAATTATCTTGTACACTCTGAGGCAGTTGTCTAACTTCCCTTGTGTATTTTGTTACTAGTCCAACAAAACTCCCAGGCTTGTCCAGTTTTCCTACAGCTGGCTTTTCCCTCGCCCACCAACACTGTGATTTTGTGTGGTCTACTTTATTACAATGAAAACACCAAAGCTTTTTAACTTCTTTGTCCCCCTCAAGGGTTTCGTTTTTACCCTGTGGTAAGTTATCCTTATGATCTTCACTGAGATCTACCTTTCCCTTTCCATGTGAGGATTTCTATTTGCCCAATTTATGTCCCTCATGGACTGAAATTAATTCTGGAAGCCAAACCATGTTTTATGGACCAGCTCATAATCATCAGCCACTTCAGCTGCGAACCTTGCTGTTTTAAGTTTCTGCTCTTCCACATGAGTTTGCACTACCTCAGGCAGTAAATTTTTGAATTCTTCCAAAATAATTACCTCTCTTAGAGCATCATAGGTTTGCTTGATTTTTAAAGCTCTTATCCATCTATTGAAATTACTCTGGTTGATCCTTTCAAACTCAATATTTGTTTGACCAGGATCCCCCCTTAGACTCCTGAAATGTTGTCTATAAGCTTCTGGTACAAGCTCATATGCACTTCAAATGGCTTTTTTCACTTCCTCATACTCACTAAATACCTCCTCTGATAGTGATATGAATACCTCAGTAGCCCGACCTACAAGTTTCATTTGGATCAACAAAACCCGCATTGCCACTGGCCACTGCATTTGTTTAGCTACCTTTTCAAATGTAATGAAAAAGGCATCCATATGCTTTTCATCAAATTTAGGCGATGCTTGAACATTCTTAAACAGTTTCTCACTGGGCTTCTGACCACCAGGGCCTTGCTCTCCTCACTCTCTTCCTCACTAAGCCTACCCTCAGCCTTTAACTCCAGCCTTTTAAGCTGCCTTTCCTTTTCAAGTGTTAGTTTTGAAGTTCAAAAGCTCTCTCTTTTTCCTGTTCTGTTCTCTCTTTTTCCCTCTCTTCTGCTTCTAATCATAATTCAAACTGTTTCACTTCTATTGACCTTTCCTTACCTCTCACCTCTAACTCAAACTGCTTCATTTGCAATTGAATTCTTGTCATCTCTATAGATTCTGATGGTTTCCCCAAAAAATACTGAGCTACTGCTGTAATTATCTCTCCTTTCCTCACAAAAGCAGACAGTTTCAATTCCAGCTTCTCTGCTAATTCTTGCAACTTGGTCTTTTGTAAAACTTGTAAAATCACCACTTCCAGAAAACTTTTAGTGACTGAAAGAGCCATTCCCATCCCGAGCTTTGTCTACCCAACCAACCAACACCTGAAATAAAGATACTAGCATCTACCACTCACTGTCTACAATCCCACAAATAGTCCCCAGTCTGTTATGGACTAAGCCAAACCGCTCAAAACATTCTTAAGCAGGCAGCCCAGACTATGTATCAAGCACTAGGAAGGAAATTGAAGAACAGGTTCTCGAGGGTCATAATCTCTGGATTACTGCCCAAGCCATGTGCTAATTGACATAGGGATAGGAAAGTTAGGGAAGTAAACATGTAGCTAAAGATTAGTGTGGAAAAGAGGGATTTCATTTCATGGCACATTGGCATCAGTTTTGGAACTGGGGGGTTTGTACCGATGGGACGGTGTCCACCTGAACCAATCTGGAACCAGTGTTCTAGTCAAAAGGATACATAGGGTGGTCACTAGGATTTTAAACTTTTAGTCAGGAGAAAGGGAAAGCAACAGGGAGTATGGAGTCAAGTAGAAAGATAAGCAGCAGGTTAGCATGTGTGCAGGGTTTAAGTTCAAGGCAGACTAGGAATGAAGCAAAAAGGAAGGATAACTTTAGCATTAAGGCGCTTTACCTGAATGCTCATAGTATTTGCAACAAAGTAGATGAATAAACGGCAAAAATCATCGTGAATGATTATGATGTGGTAGGCATTACAGAGACATGGTTGCAGAGGGTTCAGGACTGGCAGTTGAACATACAAAGATTTACAACTTATTGAAAAGACAGGGAGGTGGGCAGAGGGGGTGGGGTTACCTTGTTAGTTAAGAATGAGATTAAATCTATGGCACTGAATGACATAAGGTCAGATGATGTGGAGTCTTTGTGGGTGGAGTTCAGGAACCACAAAGGCAAAAGGAAACATAATGGAAGTTATGCACAGACCTCCAAGCAGTGGTCAGAACCAGGGGCGCAAGATGTACCAGGAAATAGATAGGACATGTCAGAAAGGCAAGGTCATGGTGATCATGGGGGACTTCAATATGCAAATGGACTGGGTGAATAATGTTGCCGATGGATCCAAAAAAAGGGAATTCATGGAATGCTTACAGGATGGCTTTATGGAACAGCTTGAGATGGAGCCCACAAGGGAGCAGGCTATTCTGGATTTAGTGTTATATAATGAGTCAGACTTTATAAAAGATGTTAAAGTAAGGGAACACTTAGGAGGCAGTGATTATAATATGGTAGAGTTTAGTCTGCAGTTTGAAAAATAGAAAGCAACGTCGGGTGTAATGGTGTTACAGTTAAATAAAGGTATTTACAGGGGCATGAGAGAGGAACTGACGGAAATTGACTGGAACAGAGCCTAGTGGGGAGACAGTAGAACAACAATGGCAGGAGTTTCTGGATGTAGTTGAGGACACAGTACAGAGGTTCATCCCAAAGGAAAGAAAGATTATCCAGGGTGGGGGGCAAGGGGATTAAATAGCCATGGCTGACAATGCAAGTCAGGAAATATTTCAAAGAAAGAGAGAGAGCCTATAAAGTGGCCAAGAGCACTGGGAATCAGAAGATTGGGAAGAGTAACAAAGAGAGAAATAAGGAAGGGAAGGATCAAATAAGAAGGTAAGCTAGCCAGTAATATTAGAAATGATAGTGCAAGTTTCCTTCAATACATAGGAAATACACGAGAGGCAAAAGTAGAAATTGGGCTGTTCCAAACTGATGCAGGAAGGCTAGTGATGGGAGATAAGGAAACAGCTGAAGAACTTAATAAGTACTTTGTGTCAGTCTTTACAGTGGAAGACATGAGTAATATCCCAACAAATGAGGGGAGTCAGGGGGTAGTGTAGAGTATGGTAGCCATAACAAAAAAGAAAGTACTAGAAAAGCTAAAAGGTCTGAAAATTGATAAATCTCCTGGCCCCGATTGGCTATATCCTAGAGTTCTGAGGGAAGTGGCTGAGGATTTGGTTGTGATCTTTCAAAAATCACTGGGGTCAGGGAAAGTCCCAGATGATTGAAAAATCGCTGTTGTAACCCCCTTGTTCAACAAAAGATCAAGACAAAAGATGGAAAATTGTAGGCCGATTAGCCTAACCTCAGTTTGTAGGAAAAGTTCTAAAATCCATTGGTAAGGATGAAATTTCTAAATTCTTGGAAGTGCAGGGTTGGATTAGAACATGTCAACATGGATTTATTAAGGGGAGGTCATGCCTGACAAACCTGTTAGAATTCTTTGAAAAGGTAACAAGTAGGTTAGACCAGGGAACCGAGTGGATGTTATCTATCTAGACTTCCAAAGGCCCTTGATAAGGTGCTCATGGGAGGCTGCTGAGTAAGGTGAGGGCCCATAGTGTTCAAGGTAAGGCTACTGGCATGGATTGGGGATTGGCTGTCTGAAGAAGGCAGAGAGTAGGGATAAAAGGTTATTTTTCGGAATGGCAGCTAGTGACAAGTGGTGTCCCACAGGATTCATTGTTGGGGCCACAGCTGTTCGCTTTGTATATTAATGATCTGGATGAAGGGACTGGGGGAATTCTGACGAAGTTCACCAATGATACGAAGTTAGGCGGACAGGCAGGTAGTTCTGAGGAGACGGGGAGGCTGCAGATTTAGACAGTTTAGAGGAGTGGTCCAGGAAATGGCTGATGAAATTCAACGTGAGCAAATGCAAGGTTTTGCACTTTGGAAAAAAAATACAGACATGGATTATTTTCTAAATGGTGTACAAAGGAATTTGGGGGTGCTAGTCCAGGATTCTCTAAGGATTGACTTGCAGGTTGAGTCCATGGTGGTTAAGAAAGCAAATGTAATGTTGTCATTTATCTCAAGAGGGTTGGAATATAAAAGTAGTGATGTGCTCCTGAGACTTTATAAAGCTCTAATTCAGCCTCATTTAGAGTACTGTGTCTAATTTTGG
Organism: Chiloscyllium plagiosum; assembly: GCF_004010195.1. Classification (NCBI taxonomy): domain Eukaryota; kingdom Metazoa; phylum Chordata; class Chondrichthyes; order Orectolobiformes; family Hemiscylliidae; genus Chiloscyllium; species Chiloscyllium plagiosum. The sequence continues at coordinate 80,647,962 of NC_057711.1, read as the reverse complement.
GCCCCACACATCAGGAAGGACAAACTGGCACTGGAGCGTGTCCCGTGGAGATTCACACAGATGATCCCTGAAATGGTAGGCCTAACATACGATGAACTGCTGAGGATCCTGGGATTGTATTCATTAGAGTTTAGAAGGTTGAGGGGAGATCTAATTGAAACGTACAAGATAATGCATGGCTTAGAAAGGGTGGATGCTGGGAATTTGTTTCTGTTCAGTGGGGAGACTAGGACCTGTGGGCACAGACTTAGAATTAGAGGGGGTCAATTTAGAACAGAAATGAGGAGAGATTTCTTCAGCCAGAGAGTTGGGCCTGTGGAATTATTGCCACGGAGCACAGTGGAGGCCGAGCCGTTAAATGTCTTCGAGGCAGAGATTGATTAATTCTTAATCTCGTAAGGAATTAAGGGTAACAGGGAGTGTGCTGTTAAGTAGTGTTGAAATACCCATCAACCATTATTGAATGGTGGAGTGGACTTGATGGGCCGAATGACCTTACTTCCACTCCTATGTCTTATGGTCTTATAACTTTGCAATTTGTTTTGGTAAATGTACAGTGAAAATTACCCGGAGTAAGTTAGCTTGGTTGACTACTAGATTTTAAACTAGACAAAAATTGATTCACCAAATAATATAATGAAACACAAAGAACAGAATAAAGAACCCCTATAACTATGTTGTTCTGAATACACACAACAGTCCCAATAAGCAAACTCCCTTTAAAAACCAGTATAAATGGAACACATGCTTACAGGTTGAATTGAAGGGCAGAAAAGAGAGAGAAAGTTCCACACAGCTCCCTGTTGAACCTCCAACCAGTTCCAGAGTGATTGAAATTGCTCAGCTCAGCTAGAGAGTTGACCACTCCCCTTTCATTATACAGGTCACTTCTAAAACATGACCACTTTGGCCTGAAGTCTCATCTGTTTACATATAAACAAAAGGCCTTTCAAAATCCTTTTCATCTCTGTACTAAACCAGACTGATCGGAGCATGGCCCGGTTTATTACTCCAATGAAAAAAAATCAAGGATAGAGTATCCTTGAGCCAAGGAACAGCTTTTAGAAAAAAAAGAACTAGCTTTGTGACACTTTTAAATGCTGTAATTGTACTTGCCTCCATCGCTTCCCCTGGCAGCTCATTCCATAAATGCATCACCCTCTGCATGAAAAAGCTGATCCTCAGGTCCCTTTTAAATCGTTTCCCTCTCATCCCAAAACCAATGCCGTCTAGTTGTGGACTCCGCCAACCCAGGGAAAAGACCTTATCTAGTTACCCTATCTGTGCTCCTCATGATTTTATAAAACATTATTAGATCATCCCTCAGCCTCCGACGCTCCAGGAACATAGCCCTAGCCTATTCAGCCTCTCCTTATAGCTTAGACCCTCCAGCCCAGGCAACATCCTTATGAATCTTTTCTGAAGAGTCCAGGTTATGTGCATTAGCCATGGAAGTGCATGGTTACGGTGATAGAGTATAGGGATAGATCTGAATGGAATGCTATTCGGAGGGTTGGTGCTGACTCGTTGGGCCAAATGGCTTGTTTCCACATTGTAGGGATTCTATGGAGAGAATACCATGTGATGGGATGGGGTGAAGAAAGTCAAGGAAACCTTTGAGGTTCCCATGTGTCTAATGCTCTTGACCATCTATGGCACCGTTTTTTGGCCTTGAAGTTGCAGACAAAGACACCTTAGCAAGTTGTTATAGTACATCTTGTGCATGGCACACAATATAGCTATGTTCACTAATGATGGGGGAATGAATACTTGAGGTGGTAGATTGGTTGACAATCAAGGGGATTCACTTCTCCTGAATGGTGCTGAGCTTCTTGATTGTTGTTGGAAATGCATTCGTCCAGATAAGTATTCCATCGCATGTCTGACTGCAATTATTACGACTCCCAGCTGATGGTGCTTCTGGAAAATCAGATCCCAAGATGAAATTTGGCCTGTAAATCAATTTTTCTTTTTGTTTTTGTTGTTAACGTTGTGTTCTGTCACTGAAATATAGTCATGCAAGCCTGCTGAATTCCTTTAGCAATGGAACAAAAGTTATTTGTACCTGAGTTGAAAATAAATTATTTGGATGTGAGCATAAGAGGTGTAATTAGTAAATTTGCAGATGACACCAAAATTGAAGGTGTAGTGGACAGCGAAGAAGGTTACCTCAGTGTACAATGGGATCTTGATCAGATGGGCCAATGGGCTGAGGGGTGGAAGATGGAATTTAATTTAGATAAATGCGAGATTCTGCATTTTGGAAAAACAAATCTTAGCAGGACTTATGCACTTAATGGTAAGGTCCTAGGGAGTTTTACTGAACAAAGAGACCTTGGAGTGCAGGTTCATAGTTCCTTGAAAGTAAAGTCACAGGTAGATAGGATAGTGAAGAAGGCCTTTGGTATGCTTTCCTTTATTGGTGAGAGTATTGAGTATAGGAGTTGGGAGGTCATGTTGCAGCTGTACAGGACATTGGTTAGGTCACTTTTGGAATATTGAGTGCAATTCTGGTCTCCTTCCTATCGGAAGGATGTTGTGAAACTTGAAAGGGTTCAAAAAATGTTTACAAGGTGGTTCCAGAGGAAGTGGTGGAGGCTGGTGCAATTGTGTCATTTAAAAGGCATCTGGATGTGTACAGGAAGGGTTTAGAGGGATATGGGTCAAGTGCTGGCAAATGGGACTAGATTAGGTTAAGATATCTGGTTGTCATGGATGAGTTGGTCTGAAGGGTCTGTTTCTATGCTCTATATCTCTATGACTCTCTGACTCTATAAATAAACAAATAAAGCTACATGGTTACAGAAGACATTTTAGAAAAATATTACACTGCACAACAAAATAAAGAGTTGTTGTAGAAAGCGAGGACTGGAGATGAGGAGGTTGGACAGTTCATCAACTTATGAACACCTTCCACCCTGATCTCAAGTCCACCTGGACCATCGTGTGCACCTCCCTCCCCTTCTTGGACCTATCTGTCTCCAGGTCCGGCGACCGACTCAACACAGACATCTACTTCAAACCCACCAACTCCCACACCTACCTGGATTACACACCCCCAACAACCCCTCCTGTAAAAATGCTATCCCTTACTCCCAATTCCTCTGCCTCCACTGTATCTGCTCCCAGGAGGAGCAATTCCATTCCAGAACATCCCAGATGGCCTCCTATTTCAAGGACCACAATTTTCCCCTCCTGCGCATTTCCTTCACTTGCCACACCTCCGCCATTGAACCCCACCCCTCCAATTACAACAAGGATAGAACTCCCGGTCCTCACCTTCCACCGCACCACTCTCAGGATATGATTTAGAGATGCCGGTGTTGGACTGGGGTGTACAAAGTGAAAAATCACACAACACCAGGTTATAGTCCAACAGGTTTAATTGGAAGCACACGAGCTTTCGGAGCGACGCTCCTTCATCAGGTGATTGTGGAGGGCTCGATCGTAACACAGAATTTATAGCAAAAATTTGCAGTGTGATGTAACTGAAATTATACATTGAAAAATTGATTGTCTGTTAAGCCTTTCATCTGTTAGAATACAGTGATAGTTTCTATTCTTTCATGTGTAAATCACAAATCCTTTTTTGAAAAAAGTTGCATTCTCGGGTTAGCTGTTAACAATGGTGGTAGCTAGACAATATGTTGAAGATGTTAGCCCCCTGTGTTCTCTGTCTATGACCTGATGTTTAGATTGATTCTAATCTTCTGCCATTTCCGCCAACTACAGTCAGACCCCACCACCAGAGATATATTTCCCTCCCCACCCCAATTTGCGTTCAGTAGCGACCATTCCCTCCATGGCACCCTCGTTAGGTCCATGCCCCCCCCCGCCACAAACCCACCCTCCACTCCCGGCACCTTCCCTTGTCACCACAAGAAGTGTGAAACCTGTACCTACACTGATCCCCTTACCTCCATCCAAGGCCCCAAAGGATCCTTCCACATCCGGCAGAGATTTTCCTGTACCTCCAAATACCTCATCTACTGTGTCCGTTGCTTTTGATGTGGTCTCCTCCACATTGAGGAGATAGGACGCTAGCTTTCGGAACATTTCAAAGAACGTCTCCAGGACGCATGCATCAAACAACCGCACTGCCCTGTGACCGACTACTTCAACTTCCCCTCCCACTTCGCCAAGAACATACAAGTTCTGGGCCTCCTCTGCCACCAAATCTTAGTCATCTGCTGCACGGAGGAAGAACGCCTCATCTTCTGCCTTGGAACCCTCCAACCACATGGCATGAATGTTAATTTCACCAGTTTCCTTATCTCTCCTTTCCCACCCCATCCCAGATCCAATTCTCCAACTCAGCATCACCATCTTGAACTGTCCTATCTGTCCATCTTTCTTTCTACCTATCAGCTCCACATTCCGCTCTGACCTATCACCGTTACCTCCAACTACTTCTACCTATCGCCTTCCAAGCTACCTTCCCTCCAGCCCCCCTCCCTATTTATCACTCAGCTCCCTTTCCCCACCCCACATTCCTGATGAAGAGCTTATGCCCGAAAAGTTGACTCTCCTGCTCCTCAGATGCTGCCTGACTGGCTGTATTTTTCCAGCGCCACACGTTTTGACTCTGATTTCCAGCATCTGCAGTTTTCACTTTCTTCAACAACTCTAACAACATCAGCTTTTTCAGTTCTAATAAACTGCAGATTCCCATTTAAACTCCTCTGGTTTGTAAATTTCAAGTACTATCCTTGCACAGAGATGACTGTTTTCGCAGAACTATCATATACTCTTCTAAGGAAAGAAACATAAACTTTGTTTCTGACTCAATCAGGTCTCCTCCAAACTGCCTGAAAAAATTCAATCTCTGGTTTTCAAAATTACATCAATTCTTGATTATTCTGAACTGAGAACAAAGCAATGGCCATCAATAGTTACTCAGCTTGTCATAAACCATCACAAAATGAGTAATTTTCCAGAGTCTGTTTCTCTTTCTAGCTCTGCTTCTTGAATAAAAAGGCAAGATAATGGGTTTTATTCATTGTTGGAGCTGCACTTGTTCAGGCAAGCATATTTGACCGCATTCCTGACATGTGCCTTGTAAGTGGTGGAAACATTCCCTGGCTTTGGGGAAGAATTTGCATGGAAAAATTTGCAAAAATTGCTTATTTGCAAGCATTGGCATCCATGTGAAACTAGATAGTGAAGTCCCAACATGAAAGTTACAATGGTTACCTGTTGACTTCGGCTTGCAATTGCTACTCCCTACATCCATCTTAAACAGTCATGGCCAGCATCTCTGAGCATGCTCCATGGGCAGCAATAACCTCCACCCATTGAGTCTAAACATTGGCACTGGACATGTACATCCTTCACTGCACCTCATGGCACAGCTTTGATTCATTTGCAATATGGTTCTGCACTTTAGTATTGTACTTTGGAGCATATAAACACCTATCATTGTAACATTGTTGACAGAATATATTGCATGAAGGGACAAGTGAAATCTGACCAGAATGCATCTCAGGGCCCCTCATTTTCTCTTTTAGTGGTGATTCACTTTGCCTCTATTTTAATGCCTGGCAGCATCTCTACCAGGTCTTGCTGTGGTAGGGAGGTCACCGAAGTTGAATCTAGTGATTGGGGGCAGTTTGCTGGGACACAGACGGGATAATATTTGAGGGGGAAACTCAGCATATAAATAGGGGAGACGATAGTAGATTGGACGAAGGGAGGGGATCATCGAGAGTTGCATTCACCTTAACCTTAACAGGAGACAGTCCTGCATACTGTTTGGCAGAATTAACCTGTTAGGCTGAGGCTTGGTGTAATGTTGAGAGATGGAGTCATAATTCAAAGAATTGAGGGGAACACTTGGAAGTTCAGAACTGTTGTTAGATTTCACCTGAACTATTTAATTTAAAGCCCTATCATGATACCGACATGGATATTTTGTTCACCTCAGGCAGGAATTCTGGACTGTTTCCTTATATTCATTCTGGATTAGTAGTGCTGGAAGAGCACAGCAGTTCAGGCAGCATCCGAGGAACAGTAAAATCGTGTTTCGGGCAAAAGCCCTTCATCAGGTATTCTTGATGAAGGGCTTTTGCCCGAAACATCGATTTTACTGCTCCTCGGATGCTGCCTTAACTGCTATGCCCTTCCAGCACCACTAATCCAGAATCTGGTTTCCAGCATCTGCAGTCATTGTTTTTACCTCCTTATATTCATTGCCTTGTCCAGATTGAAACCATCTGTAAATCTAAACAATTTGCACTGAGTTTCAGAATCGAGTCATTAAGGTAGTGTCAAAGACGTAATGGTTTCAACACTGTTCCCTGGCATCAGCCCACCCTGATATTATCTTGTTAGCTAGTATTGTTTTTCTGTCCTTTAAACAGTTCTTATCCTGACTCGAATTTTACCTCTGATTCCCCTAGCTTTGAGCATCATTCAACCTTCAATATGAAGATTTTTTTCAAATGCATTTGGAAGGTAAAAAAAATCAACATGACAGCATTATAATCAACATGGATTATCACTTCATCAAAATAATCAAAAACCTCATCAGATAGTAACTGTTTCTTCTCAAACTGTTTATTGTTGTTTGATGGATTGTGGGACAGATAATTCTCAAATCTATTTGCGGTGATTAATTCAAATATATTGCATGAAATTGACATAGAACAAATGGGATCAAATATGGGATTGTTCTAACTTCTACAAGTCAGGATCACACCCTGTATCCCATTTCTCATACTGAGAAACCACCTTCAACAGTTAACAGTGAGTCTCTTGAGTGCCCCAGTAATGCAAAACTGAACAAAATCAATTTGAAGCACAAAAGGAAGGAAACTGCAAATTTAGTTGATGCAAACCAGTCTATTTCAATCACAGGCTTGTTTGCCACTGCTCATATTGTCCTTGATCTGGGGAAATGCTAATTAAGCATGTGCACAGCTCTTTTTGCAGGACTCTGAGAGATTAATGTTTTTCAGCTTGATTTGGAGGGTTGTTTCTCATTAGCATTCTTTTAGCTCCAGTAGGCCTTTCAGTATTAATCTTAAGACTTGTTATCTTAATTTTCTGAATTAATTAGTCCCATTATCAAGCAATGTGCCTGATTTATTCTCTGCTGAAATGGAAGGTAAATTCTATTTGTACATTGCTATGGTAAATAGAAAAGGAAATAGTAGTGTCAAAAAAAAGAGAAAAAAAAAAGCAAAAAAAATGTTCAGAAGGGTGGAATCATTGCCTTTCAACATCTCGAGAATCTATTAAAATTCTAATTGGAGCTCCTCCTGTGAACTGATCCATCCAGTTTATGCCTGAGTGTTTTTTTTTATATCCACATTAGGCCGTCCTCACCAATCAACATTATTATTACTGAGTGCTCAGTGCATTTACTTTGCTTTCAGAAACCGTCCTATTCCACCATCTGTTTTTTGTGAAACATCAGTGCAAATCCTCCTCATCTGTTTGTTTACACACCAGCTGCCCCCCAAATCCCAACTGCCTCACTTAATCAGGCAGGCAGCGATTAGGAACAGAGCTACAAATTGCTAAATAAAAACACAATTGTTTAATCTGCTTCCCAGGGCGAAAACTAAAGCTTTGTGTCTTCTGTCTGTTCTGTTGCGCACAATATGAGCCATTGGCAATTACGATAGTTGCCAGAACACTCTTCAAATGTCCTGAAGATAGTGAATGCAAGACATGTTTGATTCAAGATTTACACTCATTTGCATAATGTTCCTCTTTTCAGTATAGTAACATACGTGTATAATTTAACTAATCAAGCTTGCCTCAGGGAATTATGTATTTATTATGGAATTCTACACTCCAATAAATTATCTAGGGATTCATAATAACAACCTGTCAGACATCATCCACTATTGGCCGTCTTTGCATAATTCCTGCAAAGACAAAATGATCAATCTACCGTCCCAAAATATGCGTGGTCCGATTTAATGCAAAGAATTTCCAACCTTGGTTGAAGCTTCAGTTCCACTGATGCTGACTGGTTTAACAGTTGGACTCCTGAAATTCCATTGTGCATTAAGTCATATTGTTGCATCAAGTAAACTCTGCATAAAATTCAAATGCTAATTAACAACTTACAGTGAGTGGAGATATTAAATATGAAATATCCTTTATGTTGTTACTTAATTTAAATACTATAACAGTATACACAGTGGAGAAGGGATAACATGGATTCTGGAACTTAGCACTGAGGCACAAAAGACCAACAGCAGATGGATTCTTACCAAATACAAAAATGTCATAACCTTTTGTCCAAATCAGCCAAAAACCCATCATATACAAACTGCAATCTGGTAGCAATATCCTGTTAAATTGATCAGAAGCACTGTAACATTAACAAAGGAATTTTCTATTTTAGACACAGCAAAACAAAAAGCTACTTACTTCAATTCAACATAACTGGTATGATATAAGACAAGAATTTGATTACTTTCTTTCAGCAGGTACATTTTGGTCTGAAAAGCTAAAGAAAAGGCTAAGCCCCAGTAACAACTTAAAAACCTGACAAGAGTGGATCTCGTTTAGGTTAGATGTCTGACTTACATCAGTTGAAATTCTAACAGACGTAACTTAGTTATCCAACAAGTATGTTTCATTAGATATTTAGATATCTAATTATCTAAATAATTTAGATGACATTATTTATGTATACATAACATGGTGTGTGATGCTATAAAGTTTTGTTGCTTATTATCACGAACTATGTTATGATGCACAATTTTCACTCCATATTTCATTGAGCTGATGTTCTGAGGTAAATTTAGGCTGAATGCAGACAACTGGTGAGGGACCTACACCCCACAGCAGCTGTCATTTTAGTTCCAAATGATCTGTTCTAATGACGAGAGTTACCCTGGGGACTAAGGGCACACCAGGCGCAACATGGTGACTTCAATTATGTTCCACACTTTGATTTAGCTTGAATCTTGGTTCTGTCAAAGTAATGATTAAAGCTTTCATTTTAAAATATCCCCTTAGAACTGATAACCCCCTTCATGCAATATCAAAATGTGTTTAAGGATAAAATGCATTAACAGATATTTTGATACTGCTTTTCCATAAAATCAAATAAAAGTATGTTTAGTACTGGCCGCATCGATTGAGCGGACAATATTTTTTTCCTCCTGCCTGTTTCTCTCCTCTTCTTATGACCTACTCATTCTGGGGTACAGTTTCAGATGTTTGGCAACCAAGGGGACATTCATCCTGTGTAAATACTCAAGGTGAATCTTGAAAAAGGACACAGCAGAGGTTAATCCTGCCTTTGTCTGACAGATATGGATACAATGGGCTAGATTTTCAATCTGGAAATGGATAGTGAGAGTTGGATGATTCCCAGTCCACCTTGTGCACCTCCAGAAAAGTGCCTACAAAGGCAAAATTTTCATTTTGAGGCATGTGCCCATTATCCCGGAAACAGTGTGAAGGTATTTGGGCTCTAAGGTGGACTGTTTAAAAGGCCTATGCCAGTTCTTTGTTATCACGAAGCTAACAATGCCCAAGCCTCACCCAAACACTTGCTGTGCTTGGCACTGATGTTATTTGAAAGGCTAACCAATTTGAGGTGAAATGCTTTTCAATGACTTCTTTTCCTGCTGGAGATAGCGGAAGTACAACATTTTGTGATAATGAAGGGATTTTACAAACATTTTTACTTTCCCAAACAGTTATGTATATCTTGACAAAATGCTGAGAAGAGTTGGTTGTTTTTTGGAGGAATTCCTGCTTCAGTGATGAGGTTATATTTCCAGTCTAACTTGAATTATAGCACAACTTGGAAATCGAACACTGGTAGCAGAGGGTAGAGCTGTGTGGAGAGTGGGAGAGAAAGTGAGGTCTCTATAAGAGTACAACTCACTACAGGTCCTGTTGAAATACTTCTCCTATCTCCACTTCGGCCAGGACCACTATCTGATGTATTTGTGCTTCATCAAGTGACATTGTCAGCTCCTTTGAACCAACCTGCACAGGCCATCAATATTATTGTTCACCAAAATTTCTACACCAGTAGATCATTCTAGATGGGAGCAAGAAGCAGTTGCACTACCTCACATTTTATCATCCAATGTTGGTATAGGGAGACGACAAGATAACTGTATAGAAGGAGAAGAAACTTCATGTAGATTTCAATGTCTTCTCTCTGAAGACATTGTAAGTAGGAGGGAGGAATTGTGGATTTAGCAGGCTGTTGATGCAATCAATGGCACAACAACTTGGATATTTACTTCCAGTCTATCCACTACTTCTGTAGCTAGTTCCTTTGGCCTGCTAGGATGCAATTAGATTAGATTCCCTACAGCGTGGAAACAGGCCCTTCAGCCCAACAAGTCCACACCAACCCTCCAAAAAGTAACCCACCCAGACCCATTTTCCCTCTGGCTAATGCACCTAGCACTATGGGCAATTTAGAGTGGCCAATTCACCTAGCCTGCACTTCTTTGGACAGTGGGAGGAAACTGGAGCACCCGGAGGAAACCAGTGCAGACATGGGGAGAATGTGCAAACTCCACACAGACAGTTGCCTGAGGCCAGAATCACACCTGGGTCCCTGGTGCTGTGAGGCAGCAGTGCTAACCACTGTGTCACCATGCTGCCCCAATATGTGGGTCTTACACATTAACAGGGAGATGTTCAATTCGCTTGCAGTTGGTGTGCAAATATGCCAAGATAATCCTTTTCATGAATACCTGCTGTGTTGGCAGCAATCAGAAAGTATCAATCAGCTAGTCCCACCACCTTTAATTCTCATGCCTGGCTACTGGGTACATGAGATGTCCACTCTACACCTTGCTATTGGTATTGATTCCCCTTTGCCACCCAACCACAAAGTACAGAACACTAATAATGAGAATCCTACAGCATAAAGTAAATAGTGGTGATGAAGCTATGATTCTGCTACCTGAACCACTCAGTGAAATGATTAGTTCCCAGGATCTGATTAGTTGTATCCTAGTCTGCTCAAGGAGCTAGCTACAGAAATAGTGGATGCATTGCTTGTAATCTTCCAAGAATCCTTAGATTCTGGAAAAGGCTCAGAGTATTGAAAATTATCCAATATAATACACTTCTTCAGAAATTGAGGTGGACAAAAAAACATTATCAGACAGTTAGCTTAATTTTCATTAGAAAATTATAAATATCCATTATACAGGATATAAAAGGATTTCTGAAAGATTTAGAAATTTATGGGGGGAAGCATAGTGACAAATTTATTAGAATTCTTTAATAAGCAAGATAAAAAAGGGGGAACCAGTCGATGATATATAGTTGGCAATTTAATAAAATAAGAGCCCGGAGGGTTGTAGATAATATATTAGCATTGGGTAAGGAATTGCTAATTGAGATAGGGAAAGGGACAAAGGGGGCACTTTAAGGATGACAATTAGTGGAGTACCACAGTGATCAGGGCTGAGGCCACAATTACTAACAATGTACATTAACGAATTAGATGAAGGAAGAGAATGCATTATCACCAAGTTTGAAGATGACAGAAAAATAGATGGGAAGGCAAAAAAACGGTGAGGATGACATGAAGTGAGGGCAGCGAGAAATAGACGGGCTAAGTGTTTTGGCAAAAACATGGCAGATAGAATATGATGAAGGAAAATATGTGGTTATGGAATAGAGGAGGCGGATGTTATTTAAGTGAAGAAAAACTGCAGAAAGCTGCAGCACAGGGGAAGTTGGGAGTCTTCATGCTTGAATCACCAAAAGCTGGCCTTCTAGTTCAGTGGGAAATAAGAAAGACAAATGGAATGTTGGCATTTATTTCAAAGGAAATGGAGTATAAAAGTGGGAAAGTCTTGCTAAAATTATATAAGGTACTAGTTAGAATTTCTCTAGAATACCAGAACTGTTTTGGTCCTTTTATCTAAATGAAGATATACTGGCAGTGGAGACAGTGCAGTGAAGCTTTAGTAGGTTGATCATGGGTATGGAGGATGTCCTTGTGAGGACATGCTGATTGAGTTTGACCTGCACTTGTTGGAGTTTAGAAGAACTGTACAATGACTTTATTAAAACCTGTTAGATTTTTAGGGAGCTTTTGAATTTAAGTGCAACACAGGATTGGTAAAAAAAATCACAGAATTTTTACTGTGCAGAAGGAAGCCTTTCAGCTCATCGTGGCTCATCTGTTATCTAGAGCTGAAAAATGTGTTGCTGGAAAAGCGCAGCAGGTCAGGCAGCATCCAAAGAGCAGGAGAATCAATGTTTCGGGCATAAGCGCTCCTTGGATGCTGCCTGACCTGCTGCGCTTTTCCAGCAACACATTTTTCAGCTCTGATCTCCAGCATCTGCAGTCCTCACTTTCTCCTCATCTGTTGTCCAGTCCAGCTCTCTATCGAGTCCCAATCTCCTGCCTTTTCTAATATCCCTGCATACAATTACCATCCAAAAACAAAATCAAGTGCCATCTCATATGCTTTAAGTGAACCTGCCTCTATCACATTTCCAAGCAGTACTTCCCACAGCTTAGCTACTCACTCTGAAAAAGTTTTTTCTCACACCACACTTTTTTCATTTCTTTAAATCTATGCCCTCTCGGTCTTGTAAAAGAAACAAATGAAACAGCTCACTCTATTCATTCTGTCCAGCTGCTTGATTTTGAAAATCTCAAACAGAGTTCATTTCAGTTTTCTTCTTCTCAGCAAGAACAATTCCAACTTCCTCAACCTGTCCTCATAACTGAAATACTTAAGAAACAAATGAAACAGCTCACTCTATTCATTCTGTCCAGCTGCTTGATTTTTAAAACCTCAAACAGAGTTCATTTCAGTTTTCTTCTTCTCAGCAAGAACAATTCCAACTTCCTCAACCTGTCCTCATAACTGAAATACTTCTCATTCCTGGATTAATTCTACAAATCACCTCCGCACTCTTTCCAATGCTTTCACATCTTTTCTATAATGTGGTGTCCACAACTGCACACAACACTCAGCTAAGGTCTAACAAATGTCATTTATAAATTTAACATCATATTCCTTGCTCTTTCACTCTATGCTCCTATTAATTAAAGCTGAGAACACTGTATACTTTATTAACTACTTTTGCTACCTGACCTGCTACCTTCAATCATTGTATACATATACACCCGTGTCGATTTGTTACCTTATTTTGTACTGTCTTCCAATTTTCTTCTGACCAAAGTGCATCACCTCACTTAATCTAACAGAAGAAAATATAAAATAAATAATTTAATTTAGTGCTATATACATCTAAAACCAAGATATATAGTTATTTGTTTTGTCCTTTGCTCACTATGTTTCAGTGTGATAACTGTGGCTGTGCATTATTTGCCAATGCCTTAAAGTCTGGATTGAAGTTTGAGAGTGCTAGTCAAACAGAGTCCATTAAGTAGGTATCTGTGTGAGGTTGTGTAATATTTGGACTTGATTGACCTCATTTGGGAAAATGCTCTTTCAAAGAGGGGTGTTGTGCTGTTAAAGTGAGTTTTTAGTTTAAGAACACAGAAACACAGGAGTAGGTATTTTTCCGTTTATGATCCCCAAAAATCAATGTCCCTTGATCTGACTTTCAGCTCATTATTATTTTGCATGGTAATTATTTCCTTATCAACTTCATTTTGTAAATGAAATGCATGATGAATTTAATAAAACAAAGAACTGTGGATGCTGAAGATCTAAAACAAAAACAGAAATTGCTGCTGAAACTCAGTGGGTCTGGCAGCAACTGTGGGGAGAAAGCAGAGTTGAAGTTTTGAGTCCAGTGACTCTTTACCAGAAATAATAGATTCTTGGAAAACATGGTATTTATGGTAAAATTGGATTGAGGTGGGGTGGCGGAAGACATAAATGGAGAAATGGAGGGATGGAGCCCGAGAGTAATATAAAAAGGATAAGCAGACAAGGAGATTATTAATACTAATCCATGAAGAAGAGAAGCTAAATTAGTGATATTGTGGGCTCAGAGTGGTAAGCTATGTTGAAAGCAACTCATATAATATGATAATATGGCTCAGAGTGGATGAGAATCCATTGGTTGCTCTGAAAACAACCCATGTCATGACAGGTTCACAGTGTTGGGGGGTATTAGGTAAAACAACATTGAGGGCCAAAATCATGGTCCAAGATTATTGAACTCGATGTTGAGTCCTCGAGGCTGCAGGGCCCCCAAATGAAACCGGGATCCTGTTCTTTGAGCTTGTGCTGAGCCCCACTGAAGCACTGCAGCATGCCTGAGACAGAGCTGTTGGCCAGGGAACATGGTGCTGTGTTGAAGCGGCAGGCAACTGGAAGCACAGTCATTTTTGTAGACACAACGTAGGTGATCTGCAAAGTGATCGCCCAGTCGATGCTTCATCTCCCCATTGTGAGTGGTGAATACTAAATTGAGTGAAGTACAGTAAATCACTGCGAAGTGTGTGTGGAGTCTTGGATAATGAGGAGGGAGAAATTAAGCTGACAAATATTGCATCTTCTTCGATTTCATGGGAAGGTGCTGTGGAACTGTAGGTAGGTGGTGGGAGAGGCAGAGGAGTGGACCAGAGTGTCCTGGAGGGAACAGCCCCTATCGAAGGCTGACAAGGGAGGGGAGGGGAATATGTGTCTGGTGATATCTGTCCTGCTGGATGTGCCAGAAAAGGCAGCTAATGATCCTTTGGGTGGTGGGGTGGTAATTGAAGACAAAGGAAACCCTATTTGTTTTGTGGGAGGGGAGGGAAGGCGTGAGAATAGAAGTGCGGGTGATGAGACGGACACAACTAAGGGGACTGTCAACTACGATGCTGGAGAATCCTCATTTGTGGAAGAAAGTTGTCACTTCAGAGGACTCCCTTATGGAAGCTGGCATCAGCAGAACCAATGCCAATGACACTGAGAAACTGGGAGTACAGAATGGAGTCTTTACAAGAAGCAGGGTGTGCAGATGTATAGTCTAGGTGACTGTGGGAGTTGGGGTTGTTGTGATATTGGTTGGCAGTGTATCCCCAGAACTGGAAAGAGGAATGTTGAGGAAGGTAAGAGAAGAGTCAGAGATGGATAAGGTGAAGGTTAGAACAGGATGGAAATTAGAAGAAAAATTGATAAATGTTTCCAATTGTTCTCCTCGTATCTGCTTAGGTTTCCTCCGGTACTTCCGTTTCCTCCCACAATCCAAAGATGTGGAGGTTAGGTGGATTGGCCATGCTAAATTGCCTATAGTATGCAGGCTAGGTGGGTTAGCCATGGGAAATGCAGGGTTATAGGGCGGGGTGGGGCGGGGGTGGTGGGGGTAGTTGAGATGCTCTTTGAAGTGTTGGTATGGGTTGAATGGCCTGCCTCTGCACTGGAAGGATTATATGATCATAGAGTTTTATAAAATCATAAGGGGCATAGATAAGGTGAAGAGCAAAGGTCTTTTCCTTAGGGTGGGGGTGTTCGAAACGAGGGAGCATACTTTTAAGGTGAGAAGAGAAAGATTTAAAAGGGGCCTGAGGAGCAATGTTTTCACACAGAGGGTGATTTGTATGCAGAATGAGCTGCCAGGTGAAGTGACAGATGTAGGTACAGTTACAACATTTAAAGGTCATTTGGATAAATATATGAAGAGGAAAGATTTAGAGGTATATAGGTCGCACACAGGCAAATGGGAGTAGTTTAGTTTGGGAAACTTGTACGGCATGGACAAGTTGGACTGATGTGTCTGTTTCTGTGCTGTACAATTCTATGACTCGATCTCCACGATGGAATTTGGTAGGCAACCCAATGAGTACTTGAAAGAATGGATCTGAGATAACTATAACAATTTATTTTGTCACATCTAATTCCTGAAATCGCCTGTTAAATCCTAACATTCTTAGGTGCGCTCAGTTTTCTGGGTGGGTGGAGCCATTTTTCTTTGTCTTTGATTTTTTTTCTGGTATTTTCTCCAGTCTTTGGAAGCACTGCAGCATTTTATATTTTAATTGGGAGAACCACAGACCTAGTTTCAATTTATCTACATTTACAACACTGATCATATCTGCTAAGTCTCTGTTCTCTCCCTGAAGTTCACAAATTACCTCATTTGATTTTGACATTATGTCTGTGAAGAACCTGAAATCAAGCATTCACAGCTCACTTCCTTCTTGATGTCAGAAAAGGGATAATTTCAAAGAACAAAGAACAATTCAGAATAGGAACAGCTCCTTTATGAAAATATTTTGTGGTTGGTGTATATGTGAAAATATCTTATGTAGTTGAAATGTTGTCAAGTAATGTGAATGGGAATGTAATCTTAATCCTTAAATGTGTTGCAGTCTTTCAAACATGTACTCTTCTGCACAATAGATGCAAATACCACTCACAAGAATATTTATTCTTCTCAATAGGTCATGGTGGACAGTGATAGGTTTGTAATAGAGGAGAGGTATCGTGTCATGTGGGTTATATCAGTTTTTATTTCCCATCACTTTCACGGTGAATAATCCACCCATCCTTTACACCAAACATCATGCGTGTTGTCAGTAGTAAATCTTGCTCAAGCTGCCTCTTGCTTTGTGCTTACTGAACTCAATGGATGGAATATTGTTATGCACTAATTGTGCAAGTCCGCAGTGGTGATTCACAGCATTGCAAAGTTGATGCTTACATTTATTATGGCAATTTGATTCCTCAAATTTTATGTTATTGACACCACACAGTGCTGCAAAGTTTGAGGATGATCATTATTCATGAATGTTCATGAAAATGAACATTTAAAAATGATGGCAAGCCACATTTATGATGCATTTTCTCAGGAGATCTGTTTATTCCCATTATACTACACCATGGCTAATTGGGTAATTGCACTGAGAATGTATTATATACTTGAAACCATGATGTTAAAAACCTGTATGTAAAAGACATCGGGAATAGTTTGCATCTTGGACATATATCAGAGCCTTGATAGCTTTTAAACCATAATATAATTCAATGAATTCTTTGTGAAATATTGATGGAATTTTCATTTCTGAGGCTAAGTGTTAAGGCAAGTGGAAAAACAGAAGAGACTTGTGAGTGGGTAAGTTAGCTTGTGTAATTGTATTCTTCGCAGCTCATTCAATATTCAGGTGTGGTTAATATGCCAAATGGCAGAAAATGGGCAGGCAGGAAGTTCTGAAAACTGCCAGGATCGATTAGATTCCTACATTGGGGCTCAATGTGAAAAAGTCACGAGTACATCATTTCACTCAGTGTCACTCAAACCATCCTCGTCATTTTGTTAATGGTTCTACTATCTTTACCCTTGGAAAGGTTAACCTATGCAATCTAACATTATTGTCAGCTCAAACCTTCAACTGTAAGAAATTTCAGACCAGTAAAGGAACTAAGTCAGCTTCATGAGTTATAGACAGGGTCCTCAAATAAAATGCCTTTTCCCTCAGGAGTTTTTAAATCAGGAAAATTATCTCAAGACAGAATAAATCTGCAGACATATTATAGCAGAAACAACTTGTGGAATCAATTAAAGATTTGAACAACATCGGCTCTTATGAGAAACCTGATGGAATCGTGAGAGAAGTCAGGCGAGGTCTGAGCAACTTGTTGTATTTTCCAACAGAGTTCCAGTTGTCAAGATGAGGTTCTCACTAGCACACAGAGAAATTCACTGCTTGTTAGCAGCCTCATTAACAATTAATCTTACCTCATTAAGATGCAGTTTCCAACTTTACCATGGGGAAATTAGACATTGACAATTCCCAATGTGAATATCAAGGCACACCGGAAACTAGCATTGATAGGTTGTTAAAAGGCTGCAATCATACTTGACACATAAAATATGGTTGTGGTTGTTGGAGGTCAGTCATCTCAGCTTCAGGACGTCTCTGCAGGAGTTCCTCAGGGTAGAGTCCTAGGCCCAACCATCTTCACTTGCATCATCAATGATCTTGCCTGCATCATAAAGTCAGAATTGAAGATGTTTGCAGTTGTTTGTACAATATTCAGCAACATTTGGGGCGGCACGGTGGCACAGTGGTTAGCACTGCTGCCTCACAGCGCCAGAGACCCGGGTTCAATTCCCGACTCAGGCGACTGACTGTGTGGAGTTTGCACATTCTCCGGGTGCTCCGGTTTCCTCCCACAGTCAAAAAGATGTGCAGGTTAGGTGAATTGGCCATGCTAAATTGCCCGTAGTGTTAGGTTAAAAGGGGTAAATGTAGGGGTATGGGTGGGTTCCGCTTCGGCGGGTCGGTGTGGACTTGTTGGGCCAAAGGGCCTGTTTCCACGCTGTAAGTAATCTAATCTAATCTAATCTAATTTGTAACTCCTCAAATACTGAAACAGACCATGACCAAATGCAAAAGATCTGGACAATATCCAGGCTTGAGCTCAAGTAACATTCATGCCACACAAATGCCAGACAATGATCATCTCCAATAAGAGACAATCTAACCACCGTCCTATGACATTGAATAGTGTTATCATCATTGAATTGCCCACTATCAACATTTTGGGGATTACCATAACCAGAAATGCAACTGGACTCATCACTTAAATATAGTGGCTGCAAGAGCAGGTCAGGGGTGAGGAATCCTGCAGCAAGTAACAATATCCTGACACATCTATAATGCACGAGTTGGGAGTGTGATGGAATACTCCCCATTTGTCTGGATGAGTGCAGCTCCAATAACACTCAAGAAGCTTGACACCATCCAAGTCAAAGCAATCCACTTGATTGGGACCATATTCGCAAACATCCAATCCTCCACTCAGTTGCAGCAGCATCTATAAATTGCACTGCAGAAATTCATCAAAGATCCTTGTGTAGTACATTCCCAATCCGCAACAATTTCCATCTAACAGGATAAAAAAAATCACACAACACCAGGTTAGAGTCCAACAGGTTTATTTGGAAGCACTAGCTTTCAGAGCACTGCTCCCTTATCAGGTGCTTGTAGAGTATATCTCCACAACCACCTGATGAAGGAGCAGTGCTCTGAAAGCTAGTGCTTCCAAATAAACTTGTTGGGCTATCACCTGACATTGTGTGATTTCTAACTTTGTACACCTAAGTCCAACGTCGGCATCTCCAAGTCACATCTAAAAGGACAAAGGCATTAGATATATAGGAATACCAACCCTGCAAGTTCTCCTCCAAACCATACACCATCCAGACTTCACTGTCACTGGGTCAAAATCCTGGAGTTCCCTCCCAAAGGGTTCAAAAACAGCTTCTTCCACCCTGTCTTTAGACTGCTGAATGGACATCTCTAATTTCAAACCGAATGTTGATCTTGTTTTTGTGCTGCCATAACTTTGTATGCCTCGGTCTATCAAAATACTCTGTGATCTGTATGTCCTTGTATGTTATGATGTGCCTGTACTGCATGCAAAACCAAACTTTTCACTGTACCTAGGTATATGTGACAACAATAGATCAAATCAAGTCTAAAGGAAATTATGGGTGAGCATAATACAAGCATGTGGACTGCAGCAGTTCAAGAAAGCAGTTCACTAAGAACAAAATCTCATAGCAAAAGCAACTAGGGACAGGCAATTAATGTTGACCAGCCAGCGATATCCATGTGCCAACCTGCTCACCAACCTGGCATCATCTCAGGGCTGTTCACATGCTCTCTTGGTGCTCACTCATCTTGAGTCTACCTGGATGTCCATGACATCCCTGACTTTGCCTTACCTTTTCGCACTTTGCCCCTCAATTGGAGCTACCAGGCCCAAACTACTTCTGTATTACTTTGCTATTTAGGGCAGACATAAAGCTAGGATATTTGTCATAGAGTCATAGAGATGTCGAGTACAGAAACAGACCCCTTGGTCCAACTTGTCCATACTGACCAGAAATCCTAAGTTAATCTAGCCCCATTTGCCAGCATTTAGCCCATGTCCCTCTACTCCATTCCTATTCATGTACCACTCCAGATGCTGTTTAAATATTGTAGCTATACCAGCTTCCACCACTTCCTCTGGCAGCTCATTCCATACACGCACCACCCTCTGCATGAAAAAGTCGATTAAAACATTTTAATCAAGAGAACATACCTCAGTAAAACATATATTTAAAAAATCCTTACCCTATTTGCTATTGTAGATTTACAAAAAAAATTAAGATATATGTTTTATAAGACAAAAAAAAACTTAGCTGAGTCATGGTTATCAGCAAACTTCAGTCAAGGAGGATAGCCTTCAGTCAAGGGTCCCTGCACAGTAACTCAAGGACAGTCTCTGATATTAGTCCAGGGGCTTAGGCATGGTCTTTCAGCCACACTGGATGGTGAAGGTCAGGCTGCTATCCTTATAGGAGTGAAGAGCTGGATGTTGGATAACCCACCAAAGAATTGGATCTTTCTGCCCGATTGGGAGTTGTTTTCACCTGGAATGAGAGATAATGATGGATCAAACAAGCTAAAAGTGGGTGACATAGCTATTAATAATAGTACAGCTGGGAGAAACGTGATGGGTTTGCCTGAGTTATTAAGTAGGCAGCACAGGGTTTGGGGAGAGCGAATGTGTGGATGACAAATGCAAGAAGATGTTGCATGTAATAGTGAGAGAAGTGGTGGGAGATGGGTGCAGTAGCAGAGAAAGAGTGAGTGTGAGGTATCAGGGAGAAGGTGATAGCGTTTATCCTAATCCTGTGGAGTGGGTTATTGACCTTCTTCCAATGCTGATGGGCATTCCTCAAACTGCTGAGAGTACAATGTCAAGGATGGTAACCTTGAACCAGGCTGGTAAGGTCTGAAGGCATGGTGTGCTCTCCCTCAAGGAAACAACTTGCTGCTTTGCAACATCCCATTGACCAGGACTTGCAGCTGCCTGTCCACAGAGTGCAACATTAGTCGGAATGACAGGGCTTGTCTGGGTGCAGGTGCCAGAGGTGCCAGTCTGTTTCAGGATATTCTGACAGTGATGAGATTTTTCGGGCATGTTGGAATCAGCTAGCATCAGATGAGAGGGCTGCTGTATTTGTGTGGCGGTAGCTATAAGGCAGGTTTGGGATGATATGGTGAGACATTCTATTATTCCTGATGGAGGTAAATCCTCTGTGAAACTTGACAAAACTGACATGTAGCCAAAATAGTGCAGGATTCAGCAATCTCTTTCTTAAATTTATTATATCAGTACTTAGAATCGTAACTTAAGAACTCCGTGATATTATAGTCTCAATTTGGTCTGGTGAGGATTTAAGTATGAGATTACAATTGTTATACTTATGAATATTTATGGTACAAGTCAATTCTAAATTACATTATAATAATAAATACTGTATCATAGAATATCAAAAATAGTTATAACATGACTATTCTACTCTAACTGTTAAATCTGCTGTTAAAAACACTGTTGGATAGTCAATAAAATAGACTTAAAGAAATCTATATTTACAGCGTAGTAAAATTTCTTTGCATTTTTGCCTTCCCTGGGGGAGTTTTAGTGGGAATCTCAACCTTGTTTTATCCTAAAACGGCTGCCTCTGTATATGTGTCTATTTTAATGTATCTGTGTAATAATTTATTATTATTATCAATATCACATTTCTTCATGAATTCTTATATTTCCAAATAATCCTTTTGTCAGATTTCTGTCATAGGTATTTGATTACTCTCTCAGGCCTCTCAGAGTGTCACAGTTTTCTGTTAAGTGCTTCCTGGTATCTATTCAAATGGTGGATAGAGTGTGTTTTATTTATAGTAATTTCTATTAACTTTATTAATACTTCAAATTTTGGTTACTTCCTTAACACATCCACATACCCCAGAGATGTCAAAGACCAGGCAAAAAGTCGTATCAGTCTTCCTCCCCAGAGTTTCTCCTGCATGCTAGTGGGACAGAAGGGAAGGTATTTTCCCAAAGGATGCCAAGAAGAGGCCATTCTGACTGAAAAAGACAACATGCACAGATGGAGCTGTGGAGGTCCATGCCACAGGTAGCTCGGAAGAATCTTCTTTCAGTTTTGCAAGACAATGAATGATCTTCTGGGCTCCTCTAGGGTATGTACCATTATCTACTCAATGCTTTATATCTTCTAATGAGTGAGTATTAGCATTGAAATGTTGTGTCACACAGGAGGATGTGTGCGAGGGATTTCCATTAGATGCCTCGTATGCAATCTATGCTAATATCACATTATTGCAGCTACCAATATTGCATGACTAGCATAATAGCAATACTGCCTCTCACACATCAGCCAGGCTGATACCTTAAAATATACAAATCGCCACAACACTCAGTAGTTCAAAGATCATCAAGTCACTGACCTGTTTTAAAAACTAGGAGAATGTACACATCTGTGGGGATCAGGACACCATCACAAAAAACACTTTTCAGTTAATTGCCCTTTTGAGTTCAGCCTCTCTTGCCTGTCTCACTGGCATCAGCCATTCTGGCTGCCTCACATTGCTGAACAACAAGAAACCTGATTGCATACAATTGAGACTTCTCATTAATGGATAAACGTGAAGAAACTTCACCCCGAGCATCGTGAGCATTTATACAAACAAGTCAAATTTTCCTGAAGGAGCTTAGTTCCTAAAGATATGATTATCTATGATGCCAAATGGCTCCTGTGTCATGATGTCAACTGGATAGGCCACACGATATGCGCAGCAGGTCAGGCAGCATCCGAGGAGCAGAAAAATCGACATTTCAGGCAAAAGCCCTTCATCAGTCTTTTGCCCGAGACATTGATTCTCCTGTTCCTCGGATGCTGCCTGATCTGCTGTGCTTTTCCAGCACCACACTTTCGACTCTAATCTCCAGCATTTGCAGTCCTCACTTTCGCCTAGGCCACAGGATATGTCTATGCATGTGTCACTGAGTAGTGGACCAGAGCGGCTGAGAATGAGCCCAATGCCATGGATTTCTCCTTTCTGTAGGACTAGGGACAAGAGTCAGCCTTGCCATTTCAACAAGCAGAGGCCTACACTGGGAGCAGAAGTTTGGGGAGACCTACATGATAAAGAGACTTTGGAAGAAGGGCTGCACCCTGAGTGGGTGGGGATTGAAGGCTGGCAATAAAAGTAGAGGAGGCGTACAAAGCCTCTGCTTTCGGGAGTGGGAGTAGGGAAAGCCTGTATCAGGACTGGCAGCAGGAAAGTCAACACCGGAAGTGGCAGTGGGAAGGAAGGCCAGCACCAGGACTAACCTTCATTTTTCCTTTTTGTGCATTTGTCTTTATTAAAAAATCTTTAAAGATCTGAAAAATGTTTCTAAATACATACTTCCTGTAGCACCAATTTTAAGACTTATTGAATTAATGTTGTTGGTTTTCTCCTTCTCAATTTATGTGCTTTAGGTGGTGTTTATATGAAATGCAGCTGACTTTTGGTTTGAAAGGTTTTTATTTTGCCTCATGAAACAGATCAAAAGCCAAGAGGTGTAAGTATTTGAAGAAGAGACACTAATATTCCCTCTCTTCTTAAATTCTTTGCATTACTGTTGTAATATGCTGTGGTTATTAGCTGCTACACAATTGTCATTTGTCATGTCACGCTGATGGCATGTTAATGAATGGTTGGCTGCATCATACATGTCATGCTGTTAGCATGTTAATGGATGGTTGGCTGCATGATACATGTCATGCTGATAGCATGTTAATGGACATTTGGCTGCATTATACATATCATGCTGATAGCATGTTAATGGATGGTTGGCTGCATCATACATGTCATGCTGATTGCATGTTCAATGATGTTTAGCTGCTTTATACATATCTACCTTGCGTGATTGCATACATTTGAAATAAACATTTGCTGCTGTAATGTGGCCAGAGTTTAACTTATTCTCATACCAGATATTTTATCAATATTTGGCTCAAAAGTAAAATATACAAAAAATGCAGTTCCCCAATAATTTCCAATGAGTTAATCAACTTACAGAAAGCAAAGGTTGGCTGGTGCTCATTGATATTATACCTAGAACATGGTAACACTATCGATTATGGAGGAAAACCTGATAGGCCGACCACTTCAACTTCTTCACGTAGAGGGTGGTGTGTGTTTGGAATGGGCTGCAAGAGGAAGCAAAGGAAGCAACATTTAAAAGGCATCTGAATGGGTATATGAATAGGTAGGGCTTGCAGGGATATGGGCTGGGTACTGGCAGATGGGTCTAGGTTGGCTTGGGATATCTGGTCAGTATGGACGAGTTGGACCGAAGCGTCTGTTTCCATGCTGTACATCTCTATGACTCTATGACTTCTGTAAGTAATATATCCAAAACCTAAGCACCGATAGTTAATCAACATTAGGCCCAAACCTCTATTTTAAGCCACGACGTAATTCTAACTGATCTCTGTATTGGGTCTGGACATTTATTTAATCCATCAACAACCATTGTCCCAGATTAGATGTGGTCATATTGGGGAGCTTTTCGAGTCATGCTCCCATTTATGCATTTGAAACACCACAGAAGGACAATGTAAATTGAGATTTGGTACACACCCGTTTAGGCCTTTATTAAAATCCAAACCTTACCTAAAGTGTGTAATTATTTGTGGAACTATTTATTGCAGGAACAATTTTTTATCTTTAACTGTGAAGGACCTGAGACAATGCAGTCAGAATAGCGATAGAATGCATCCTTTACAAGACTAAATTGAATGGATACCCGAGATACATGCTTGGAGTCACCAGAACTCCAACCTGACAAAACAGCAGGATCTGTGAGCATAGCTGTAGCCCAGTTGGAAGATCAGGATAATACTTTGGGGATACAGGTTCAAATCTCAGCATTGCAACAGCTTAAATTCAATTAATGAAGCAGTATTTTAAAAGCTAATCTTAGTAGTAGTCATCAGGAAACCATTATTGTTAAAGAAATCTGATTCACCTTTAGGGAAGGAAATCTGTCTTAAAATTATTGCACCGATATGTCATAATGTGTAGTTGATTCATAAATGTCTCTGAAATGGCCTAGCAAGCTGCTCAGTTGTATCATTATGATGCCAAAAATGAATGATACTGGATTGAACGCCCAGCAGTGGTCTTGCACAACAGCCAACCCAGTCAAAATCTTGGAATTCAATTCCTAATAGCACTGAGGGTATTCGTACACCACACACAATGCACCTGTTCAAGATGGCGGCTCACCACCACCTTCTCAAATGCATAAGAAATACTGGTAACTCTGTCAAAATGCATGTAAGTATGAGAAAGATTGTCAGAAAGATCTTGGTTGTATACCAAGAAAACAGACATTTGATAGATGCAAAATACAGAAACCTAAAACTTGAAACATGGGGAAAGGTGGCATGGTTAGCACTGCTGCCTCACGGTGTCAGGGACCTGGGTTCAATTCCACCCTCAGGCAATTGTCTTTGGGGAGTTTACGTGGTCACCGTGTGTTTCATCCCACAGTCTAAAGATGTGCAGGTTAGGTGGATAGACCATGCTAAACTGCCCATAATGTCTAGGAATATGCAGGCTAGGTGGGTTAGCTGTGAGAAATGCAGTGATTGGGTTGGTGGGTCTGCATAAGATGCTCTTTGGAGAGTCAGCATGGACTTTATGGGCCATATGGCCTGCTTCTACACTGTAAAGATTCTAGAGGCTTGTGCCTTCTTTTTCAACAGGTCTCTAAACACCATTGGAGATTTTATTTAAACAGGCAAGATTTAATTAGTTCCACCATCTTAAAAATCACCTTCATAAAGTTATAGTTTTGTGTTGTGGAAATTCACTACGGTGGAGAAAATAAGAAACTGCTGGCCAACTCATTATATAATTTCTGCAGAATGATCCAATGACTGACATGGTGAGAAGCTCAGTTTGAAACTGGACAACACAGGGAGCACTTGCTTGGTCAATATGGGGCTCAGATTGCAAGATGCTGAAGAAAATTCTGAACATTTTCTTTATCTGCCATTTTGCATTGTCATTGAAGTTGTTGACAATAGTATTGCAGGTGAACATGGTAACACAGTGTGATTTAGATTAACAAATGGTAACAGTAAAATTTACATTGTCAAAGACAAAGGGGCTGGTTTCAGAAATAATCCAGTTCAAATAACTACTGCAACTCCATCTGCCACTTCAGTACAATATTAAAATAATAATTACAAAGCTATTAGTTTCAAGGCTGTAAGGTACTTTAATAATTGTGATGACATTTACAAAGTACTCAACCTTCACTTTCATAGCTTACAATATAATCTAATCATACTATATGTTTCAATCATCACTCCCTATTATCTAATACTATACTGTCAAACTGTGACCTTCTTCAGCTGTACATTATTTGAGGGTTTTTGAATTGATTCCATGTTTCTAAAGAAATTTGGGGAATTCCCTTGGTAAGGATGTATTTCCATTCCATATGTCACAATACATTAGAAGACAAATTCCTTAAACTATACATTGAAAAATAAGACATAGGGCTCGATTTCATAGATTGTAATCAAATGAAGGAGGTGGACTCATAAGTGCATAGTCCACTCGTGCTCATCACTGCCAATTCTTCATGCAAATTGAGTACAGGAACTCTCCAGGTTACGAATGAGTTCCGGTTTTTCTGCTATTTGTAAGCCGAGTTTGTGTGTATGTCGGAACAGATATGTGCAAATTAGTGTTACCATTGCAGGTAACACGGATTTTTAAACATAATTTTTAAAAATGAGAAGCCGCAAGTTGGTTTGTAATTATGGAATGTTCACGAGTCGGACATTTCGTAACCCAGGAATTTCCGTATGTTGTGGCCAAATAGCAGTGCTGTGGCAATAGATTGGCCGACTCGCTGTATGATGCGTCTCCACACCCAGGTAGGACACCCAGCACAGGAAGGGTCAAGTTGTTAAGATTAAATCAGTCTGGATGTACTAGGGAGGTGATGGCCTGGTGACTTTATCGCTAAACTATTAATCCTGAGACCCAGGAAATATTTTAGGGAGCTGGATTCAAATCCTATTGTAGTAGGTGGTGGAATTTGAATTCAATAAATATCTGGAATTAAGAATTCAATATCTCCTCACTCCATATGCCAATTTGCTCAAAAATCCCACAGTCCCTCTTCCTAAGTTTACATAATCCTCTTTCTCCTGAGTGAAGACAGATGTTGCTGTTGGCCTAACACCTTACCAATATTCTCCATTTCCATACACAGATTTCCTCCTTGGTCATGAATGGATACTACTTTTCCCTCATTATCCTCTTCCACTTAATATTTTTGTATTCTCTCTAACTTTACTTACCAGTGTCCCCTCTTTGCTCTCCTAATTGCTTTTTTAAGACTCCCCCACACTTCCTATACTTCAATAGGGTCTCCACTGATTTGACCCTTTGAATCTGCTAAAAGTCTCTCTTTTCCTGCTTATCAAGTCCTGAATATTCCTAAATACCCAGGGTTCTCTGGGCTTGTTGTTCCTTCATGCCATCCTAAAGGGAAAATTTTATGCCTGTTCTCTTCCCATTCATTTTGAACACCCCAATTGTCCTGCCTGTAGATCCTTCACTCCAAACTGCTGAGTTGTCAGTCCTCCCCCTCTTCAACCAAGTCTCTGTGATGGCAAAAATATTGCAATTCTATATGCCAATCCATGATCTCAACTCACCTACTTTACCTACAGTATTCACTAGCATTAGAGAAGATCCAGTTTCACCTTACTCCCTTGCATTGCAACATGACTGAACTCTCTCTGTCCTGGTTTCTTTATGCTGCATCTGTATTATACTAATGCTCTGAGTCCCTCCTCCTGCCCTATTTTCCTATTTCTGTACATGCTAGCGCGTGTAGCCGGTAGTACAATCTTAGATGTACTGCCTATCTCCCTGAATTCGTGTTGCAAATTCATTCTATCTTTATCGTTGGTATCAAAGTATACTACAACCTCTGACTTATTACACCCCCCGCCCCCCCACCCCCCCACTCTTCAGGATGCCCTGCAACCATTCAATCACATCCCTGAATTGTATAAACATGTGTCTGCATCCTTCACTATCACATCACCTACTACTATGCCTCTTGATTCTTGCTCCTTCCCTCTTATTCAGCTGGGTCATGCATAGTGCTGCCTTCACCAATGGCAACTCTCATTGCCATTGTCTTCCAGCCTGGAGAAATGAGTGAGATGTCATCTGAAGCTCTCCTCTCTGCATGTTGTGCCTCTTTTCTTTTGCATGATGATCACCTAGTCCCTCTCAGTTTGTTGCTCTTTACTGTTGGGATGACCACCTCAGAACACTTGCTTGTGAAGTCGTAATATCAGAAAACACCACTCCCATTTCCTATTTCCATTAGAAATGTATGGAAAAAGAATCATATTCTATCACTTTTTTGCTTTTCAATCTATCCCTTTTAGACAGTCTGACATTCAAAAGTTCACCAGATCTTTCAACCCCTAAGTAGTGACTACTCCCCACAGATATACATCTCCAATTTCAATGTCATGCTTTGGAGATTTGACAATTCATGCTAATCTGAGACGTTTGGAGCTTATTTGGTTGTCTTGCTGCTGGTTGCTCTTACAATCATCATCAGAGTATTCTTCCTCGCTCTCTTTGTGTGTGATTGGTGAGCCGTACATTCAGCTGGCTTACAGTCCTTTTCAATGTGGCACATGATCAGTAATTAACTTGTATGATTTAGTCCCATTCAATATTTTGGAAACTGTGGCTGGTATCCAAGTACTTATGATACTATTTCTATTACTATTTTTAACTCGCACTCAATGCTAAATGCACTGTTTGTTAGTTCTCTACCTGTTTGTTCATTATGTATATCTATTGTCTTCTGCTTTTGAAAAGAAATGTTGTGTGTACCAAAATTGGTGGCTGGGCAAGTTCACTGATATTTGCGTTCTGGGTATAAGTGTTGGCATTGCACAAAAATGTAGCAGAGCAATTTGAAAATCTTGTTTCTTTGCTCTCCTTTTAATGATTGTTGATTTGCCAGTAAATACCATATGCTTGTCATCCTTTCCATCATTTAATCCCCTCTGTTTCTGGCCTTCACTTTTGTTCTATCCGCGCCACCTCCCCCATTCCCATCTCTATACTTGCCTCAGTAGTTTACATTTGTCTTGAAAGACTAACTCTCTTCCTTCCTCCACAGATTATTGCCTTACTTGCTGCAAATTTCTAGCACTTCAAGTTTAAAGTTACAGGTTATCTTAAGTACATTATTCTTCTTGTAATTATTTTACCTCAAATTAACACTTAACTTGAATGTTATCACACAGTTGAGAACCAAGAAACTGCACATCAAATGTCTTAGTCTTAGCAGAGACCTTTTTTTTATCATCTTGTCTATTGCTGGAAACATAGTGGGTTACGGGAATTAGAGAAACACCAGCAAACATTAACATGAAAAAAATTAAAACAGATATTGGAGAAATTTATCTAACAATCACGCTTGAAGTATTACATCCTCTTGGGACCTGAAATATTCAATTTGCAAATATAATTTGGCATCAGATGTGGAAACAATAATTACTATCCAAAACTTCTCGTAACAATGGGAAACTCAGTTTAATTTTGTACTTCCTGAAACAACTTGAAGGTCACTACAAAGCTGTGCTTGTAATTTTAAATTTCTTTTCTCACCTGCATTCCTTTCGTGTCCCCTGAGGATCTGCACTGAGACCCTCCTGATTTATCATAAACCTGCTGCTGCCCTCAGTGATACCGTTTAAAAGCAGTTTTAGTTTTCTTCTGTACACTGATGGCGTCCAGGTCTAGCTCACCACTACCTTTCTCAACACTCCTCTCCCTCCCGCTCCCCTGGCTGTTGTTGTATTGTCTGACTGCTGGTACTGGATGAACAGAGATTTCCTCCCGTTATACATTGGGAATACCGAAGGTACTGGTGCAATTTCCACTCCTTGGAAATGTAGTGAAAAGTGGGTGAATTGCAGCATTTGCAGGCAAGTAGTTGATTGAGTTGGCCCAGGGAGATACTTATCTCCTTCCCACCACTTTTGTAATTAAGTTATAAGACACGGTGACACAGTGGTTAGCACTGCTGCCTCACAGCGCCAGGGACCCGAGTTCAATTCCCATCTCGGGCAACTGTCTGTGTGGAGTTTGCACATTCTCCCCGTGTCTGCGTGGGTTTCCTCTGGGTGCTCTGGTTTCCTCCCACAGTCCAAAGATGTGCAGGTTAGGTGAATTGGCCATGCTAAATTGCCCGTAGTGTTAGGTGGATTAGTCAGGGGTAAATATAGGGGGGATGCGTTTCTCTTCGGAAGGTCGGTGTGGATTTGTTGGGCCGAAGGGCCTGTTTTCACACTGTAGGTAATCTAATCTTATCAAAACATTCATAAGTGTCATTCTTGACTGATAATCAATCAAGGCCTTCAAGTGGCCAATTAACAGCCACTTAAGGGTCTCAACCTGGTACCAATCCAGATACCTGCCTACTCGGCAGGTGAGAAAAACAGAGTGTACTGCCTACTAGTTTTGGAGGCCTTTGTTTGCCCCAAATTGGGTTAGCAGGAACAATGATAGGATGCAAAGAATTGCTGCTGAAAGCCATCCTCATGCTGTTGTCTCTGCTCCCTGACCCTTCTCTCCCTGCACTCAGTGATCTTGTCCTAAGATACAACTTACCTGCTCATCATTGCAGCCTTCATGATTGGACGATGAGGGCCATCAGCAATGATATCCAGCACCCAATGGCTCTGGCATCTGATTGGTAAATAAAGCAGGACTTCAGTGGTGAGGCACTCGACTGGATGAGAAGCTTGCCAGACAGCACTTTAAGTGCTTAATTGTCCTTGATCTAGAAAGCTTTCTCATTTGTGAGTGGGGAATTAATTGCCCCTGAAGTTACCCACCCTCACATTTAGCGCACAGATTACTGAATCCATTGTCTCTCCTCCGTCCACAAGATCTGATCAATGATGATCCCTCTTCCTGGCAATTGGCTGAGGTGATCCATACTGTTAACTATCTTGGAGTCAGATCTCACCTGAGATGTCATCACCAAGATCTGTTATTTGCACCTCCATAACTTTATCTGATTCTGCCCTGTCTCAATCCATTTACTGTTGAAACCTTGAACATTGTCTTTGTTACATATAGACTTGATTTTTCTAATACACTCTTTGTCAGCTTCACATTAAAGATAAGTTGGAAGTGATAGAATGGCACTCGTCTCTTTCCATGCTTCGTTTGACCACACTAGTCTTTTTTAAAAGATCAAACTTGCCAATCAGTGAGTACTTACCGTTTAAGTGTTGTTTCTGCAAATGATATATCATTTTTTCTTGCAAGTTTAGTATTAAAATGAAATGAAATAGTATCCATATTCTTTAATCCAAACTAAATAAACAGGTGAAAAACACTGACTCTCAGACATATGCATTTCACACAACAAAAATAAATTACAATGTAATTTACAGTGCTAGGTTCACAATGATTAAAATCCATGTGAACCTCAGGTATACATGATTCAATAGATTGTTGATTTAGATAGTTTAATACAGCGTTCAAAGATCTTCATGAACTCTGCAATGGGATAATTTAAATATGTTCTGGATTTCACTCCAAAACCTCTCTAAATTACTACTTCACTTTCTTTCTTTAAGATGCTCTTTAAAATTGACCTCTTTGACCAGGCTATTGGCCATCAATGCTAATACCTCCTCATGTGGCTTAATGTTTTATTTTATATTGCAGTGCTTCTGCACAGTATCACAGATGATTTATTACATTAAAGGTGCATTATAGTTGCAAGTTGTTGCTGTGCCTTCTGTTATCCCACGAGTTAAATCATCATTCTTTCTCCAGACAAACATATGCAATTACAATATGTTTGGTAGTAATTAGAGAATAGTGGCAATTGCATAAAAATATGTTGTTATGTATTATGTTTCCCTGTATATGGAGTCACTGTTAAATAAAAAACCAAACACTCTCAAAAAACCCTAGGAAACCTAACACATATTTGTGTACATTTCCCGAGGTAAGTTGTATGATAATGAATTGTGTGAAGTGAAAGATTTACTAAATTGGATTGAAAGCTTTATAAATAAGTTTTTTAAAAAATCTATAATGCGATGAATCTAAGCTTTATCAGGCATTTTTAAAATCTGCACTCAATAAAATAAATGTAGTGTTTGTCTCATATCTTGCTCTTTGCAAATGCTATTATTTGGCAATAAATTTAAATCTTGAGAAATCCTAGCACAGAGCTTCACCTGGCAGAAGCATGCATTTAAAAAATAGGGTAAATGCTGCCCATGTTTTTAAGTCCATTCATTCTAATGGACAGGAAATCATTGGCAGCAGCTATCTGATTTTCCAATATTTGCTATTAGCATTCAAAGCTCTGCGTTGGGAGCACTGAAGATGAACATTTACCATGTAGTTGTAATAAAGCTGTCATCTTGATGTCATGTGGTTTTCTGTTTGTTTGTACATCAAATTACGAACAAACATGTATAAACAGATACAACAGAGACATGGATAACTCATCTGCACAATCAGCTGCCTTAGTCATGTAAGTGCAGACAGCTGCAAAGGGTTCAGAAAAAATCCAAGTACTCCAAAGTCATGTTTTAAATCCAACTCTTTCAAGCATAATTTTCTGGTTGGTTACATTTTGTTTGCAAGAGTGCAAGCATGCATTGAATGCAATGGCCCCGTAAATCTACCAAGCAAATACTTGGCCCCATTCAAGATTCTTTTGGTCTCAAAGTCTATTTTTAATTCAGGGCAGTGTTACAGAACACTTAAAGGTAAAAAAAAAAACAGTTATAGCTTTTTCATTGCAAAGTTTATAGTGCCTCTGAATTTGATAGGATTTATTAGTAAACATGCCTATTTGGATGTTTGGTTTCTTATTCATCTGTACTTACATCACATTTCTTAGAATGTAGATCCATCTATGGTATGATGGTCAATAGTGTATTGTACACTTCATGGGTGATAGAACCAATGGAACACTCCATCGGCCAACCACATGCCATTAAATGTCACTGGGACTAGCAGCCATGAATCACATTGAAATTTCGCACTGAACGCTATGTGAATTGCAACATCTGAAATGAACCTAAAACAACTTTAGGGTAGTTAATTAGAACTGAAACATTTTTGAAAAGCTGCAAAGTGAAAAGCAAATCTTGTCTGCCTTTATATTCCCATAATAAATACTTTCGAAAATTGAATCTGAATCCTCCTGCGGAATCTTCAGTTGGTCATTGCAGAAATTTAGCTCTGATAGCCCTTCCTGTTCAAATACGGAATTGAATCTTTCAGTGGCATCTTCAGCAGCACTTGAATCCCACCAGTAAACGCCTGCACCTTGTGGAGACCATTAATCCGCTGAAAGTAGGTGACCCTGTGCTTTCCCAACAGAGGGGAAATATCCTGTTCAATGAAGGACGAAGAAGACACCTTTCACCTGTTGAATTCAGGTCCGCACAGCACCTTATTACTGCTTTGGCAGTCTCCAGTGCCTAACTAGAAGACATTAGTAATGCAAAAATTGTGTATCATTGTCACTTCCATTGCCACTGACAAGACCATGTTGAATGTGGACTGTGCCTTTCAGATTTCATGGAGCCTTTCTTATGGGTGAGTAGCTACTTTCTTGTGGTTATGTCATTACACTGCTCTGAACTTCCTTATAAGTCTTAGAATTAATATTAAACTTCAAAAGAAATTGCTACCAGATAACTAACAGCACATAAATAAACCAGCAAAAATGAGAAATTTTAAAGACAAGAAACAATAATAACTTCCAAACAGCTGGGTTATGGCTTCACTTTTCTCATTAATGATCATCGAGGGCAAAAATCACATCAGTAGCAGGTGACCAAGATCATCAGTTTTCAGGGTACCCAGCAGCACACAAATATTGCTATGAATCTGCACTGTAACCATCACTATGACAACGAAGGAGTCAAGAGATCAAATGGACTTTTATTGGTAAGGGTAATGATGGGACAGTGCAACAAAATTTGTTGCATAACTCATCCATTACCACTAGCTAGTTTTATTCATTGACAATGGTGTATCACTCTTAAAACATGAATTGCATTCTGTGAGTTTCCTGCAAGTTCAGGCTCAGTACATTTTAATTAAACAGTTTTTACACAAAGATGTACCATGTTTTTGTTCTGAATAAAGTTAAGCTAAATGAGAGTTTGTGTATTGCTGTATGAGCTTGACATGTGTCCATTTCTTTCTTGACTATAGTTATTCAGTTATAAATTGTGTTTCCTCTCTGGATCCAATTTTATTCTGAGAGGGATTAAAATAAAGAAAATGTTGGGAGCATTCAGCAGACTGAGTTATCTGTCTCAGATATTTAAATATCTGAGTTAATGGACTAGATAGGAGAGGATGGATTGAGGTTTCTTCAAACATGACAACAGCATCTGGTGATTTTTTTTCTCTCTGTTTCTTGGCCACAAGCAGCAAGACTGAGAGGAGTAATCAGAAAATTGAGGAGGTTGAGACAGAGTCATGGGAGAAATGATGAGAGCATGAAGGGCTTGGAATAGGAGATTGAAAGTAACCAATGGGGGTTTGGGAAGTTGGTGCATAGAGTCATAGATCGGGAAAGCTTGGAGATTGGAAGACAAAAAAAGTTGTCAGCTGTTTCCACCAGTCACTGGGGAAATGAATTTTACAGGAAAACATCACTTTGAGAGAAATAAAAACTCCTAATCTCCATCTTAAAGGGCAGACATCTTATTTTTATTATTTTAACACAGTGTCCTCAAGTTCCACTCTCTCTTGAAGCAGGAACTATCCTCTCTGCATCTATTCTCTCCATTCCCCTCGGATACTTGTGTGTTTAATAAGATCATATCTTATTCTTCTAAATGCCAATGATATAGTTGCAACCTGGGTAATCTTTCTTCTTCAGATAATACCATCATCACAGGAATCCACTGAGTGAACCTTCTCTGAACTGCTTCTAATGAAATAACATCCTTTCTTAAGTAAGGAAGTCAATGCTATACACAATATTCCTGATACATCGTTGATCAGTAGTAATCTTCCAATTATCCTTAGATTCTGGAGAAGGTCCAAAGGATTGGAAAACTGTGAGGTTTTCACAGATGGGGAGGATTTCTTTTTCTCAAAGATCTTTTTTTTCTTAAAGTGACTATGTGGAATTCTTTAGCACAAAAGAATTCAAGATTGAGCCATCAAGTAAATTCAGAGCTGAGATAGACAGATTTTAATCGGTAAGGGAATCAAGGGTTATGGGCAAAAGTGAAATTGAAAATGATCAGATCAGTCATCATCTCATTGAAGGGCAGAGTGGACTTGATGAGCTAAATAACCAACTTCTGCTTCTGCATCTAATTATCTATGGTCATCAATCCTTGACCAAGTGCAACAAAACACTCCGGTTACTTCTACTCACTTTTCCTTGCAACAAGCAACAAGATGCCATTTGCCTTGCTAATCACTTGCCAGATTTCTCAATACATAAGGTTCTGCAGTCACTCTCTGTTCAGATTATATATTGCTGTCTTATTTTTCTTGCCAAAGTGGATAAGATCATATGTCCCCACCAGCCACACCATGTGTCATTTGCTCACTCACTTAATCTTGCAAACACTTTGGGTGGAATTTTCCCTTTTGGGGCTACTGCCATGGCAGGTAAAGTACTTCAACTGGGGGAGGGGAGGGTTTTGTTATGTGATTACCTTCTTTAGAGCTCATTGCAAACTCATGCATGGGAATGAACATCCAATTGTATTAAGGGCTGAGCATGACTATCAGCTCCCCACCACACAACACCATAATTGAGACTTTCTGCCCAGACACAATATTTTAAAAGCAAATGGACGGCACTTTGGCTTCTGAACCGCACAACCATCAGTGGGCTTTGTATCCCAGACCCTGCCAATGCTGGTGGTGCCAGAGAATTTTAGTGCAACACCTTAAAGTTGTTCCTGCGGGTATGTGTGAGTACAGGGACTTGGTATCCCTCAGAGATGGTAACAAGAGACCATTCTGACTGATGATGGCAGCCTCTACATGGACTTTAGCAAGGCCTTCGACAAGGCTCTGCATGGTAGACTGGTTAGTAAGGTTAAATCACATGGGATGCAGGGACAGCTAGCCAACCAGATACAAAATTGGCTTGATGGCAGAAGACAGAGGGAGGTGGTAGAGGGTTGTTGTTCAAACTGGAGACTTTTGACCACAGCTGTGCTGCAAGGATTGCTGCTGGGTCCGCTGTTGTTTATCATTTATATAAACAATTTGGATTAGAATATAGAAGGCATGGTTAGTAAGATTGTGGATGATGCCAAAATTGGGGTATAGTGGACAGTGAAGAAGATTATCTAAGAGTACAAGGAGACCTTGATCAACTGAGCCAGTGGGCTGAGGAATGGCAGATGGAATTTAATTCAGATAAATGCGAGGTGTTGCACTTTGGTAAGACAAACCAGAGTAAGACCTACACAGTTAATGGCAGTGCCCTGGTGGATGTTTTCAAATAGAGAGATATAGGCATGCAGGTACATACTTCCTTGAAAGTGGTGTCACACACAAGTAGACAGGGTGGTGAAGAAAGCTTTTGGTACACTTGCCTTCATTGGTCAGAACGTTGAGTACAGGAGATTGAATGTCATGTTACAGCTGTACAAGACATTGGTAAGGCCACATTTAGTGTACTGCATACAATTCTGGTCACAGTGCTGTAGGAAGGCTATTATTAAACTGGAAAGGGTGCAAAATAGATTAAAAGGATGATACCGAGACTGGAAGATTTAAGTTATAAGGTGAGGTGGGATAGCTGGACGTTTTTTCCTGGAGCTAGGTGGCTGAGGGTGACTTTACAGAGGTTTATAAAGTCATGAAGGGCATGGATAAGGAAAATAGTAAAGTGTTTTCCACAGGAAAGGGAAGTTTAATGTGAGAGGGGTAAGGTCTAAAAGGGACGTGAGTGGCAACTTTTTCACACAGAGCGTAGTGTGCATGTGAAATGAGCTGCCAGAGAAAGTGGTAAAGATGAGTACAATGACAACATTTAAAAGACATTTGGACAAATACATGGATAGCAAAAGTTTAGAGGAATATGGGCAGGCAATTTGGATTTGTTCACTTTAGGAAACCTGGGTTGGCATGGACTAGTTGTGCTGCAGAAACTGTTTCCGTGCTGTATGACTGTATGACTCCATGGCATATGCAGAGTGGCTGTGGCAGTCAGCATGGAAACAACACAGAGACATGGCTGTTTCAGTGCCACAAAAGAATAAATGATCTCTTACAGTCTGTCAGAGGAAATGCCACTGCCCACTATGTTGTTCATTCTCCCATGACCGTGTCCTATCGTGATAAGGTTCTCATTGCTGAGGACTGTCATATGCAACTGTAGGTAACAACATCTCCATTCCATGCTTGATGTCTGATCAATAGCTTCTTTGCTTCTCCACCTTGTTGATGGAGAGTAAAACATTTTGAGTGCATCTTACATATTCGTATGGTTCACACTTCAATCAAAAAGGGACCTCCAGCCCTCATGAGCTCAGACACCACCAGCTCACTCAATTTTCATCACAACTAGGAGAACTGACACATCACATAAACAAAAAGTGGCTTGAGGATCAGATTCTCAGACATTTATCATCATATGAAGCTTCACTGAAATTTATCAACTTCAATTCTTTCACCAGAGAAAAAGCCACCTTTCATTCAGGAACCTCTCAATCAAAAAGTTCCCCAAAGCATTTTCTTCTTACTAGGAGCACACATAGATAATCTCAGGTTAATTGGTTCCCACTATTACCTGGATTGCTT
Organism: Chiloscyllium plagiosum; assembly: GCF_004010195.1. Taxonomy (NCBI): domain Eukaryota; kingdom Metazoa; phylum Chordata; class Chondrichthyes; order Orectolobiformes; family Hemiscylliidae; genus Chiloscyllium; species Chiloscyllium plagiosum. The sequence goes on along the minus strand of NC_057711.1, from coordinate 80,610,338 downwards.
TAAATATGGTTCATGTACCCATGGATTGCTATGAATATTGTTTCAGTACTCATGGCAATGTGTCTTAATGCCTCTCCCCATTTGTAGCACATGAACTTGCAGAACAAAAGACAGTATTTCATAATGGGGGTGACTCTCAAACTCCAAGCCTGCACCCTTTTCAAGGAGTAGGCTGCTTAACTCTCACAGAGATTGGGGAGCAGGTCTGTGCAGAAGATTGCATATGTCCAGTCATATCATGAGAAAATCTTCAAGCAGCTTCTCACATCAACATCAAACTCCAAACTTTAAATGCAAGCTTTTTTTGCAGTGACATTAATACATCTTCATGTTTTTAACAGAAATCTCTGAAACAAATGCTCAAAGCCCTCGAAGAAGAGGAAGTGTTCCATCACTCAAGGCCCTCTCTCTCCCAGCCACTTCGATACATCTCTAAGGGGGAGCTGCACTGATTCTCAGAGGAAACACCATTAAGTCATCTACTCCATTCCTTCACCAGCCCAGTGATGTCGTAATAACATATATAGGCACAGGATCAGACTGGTAAGCACAACACTGGCACAGGCCCACAGCTACAGCGGATGAAAGGTTTTAGGTCTCCAACACACAGACTACTGCAGAACAGGCCGCTGTTGAGTCAACTGCAGACAATGAGTCTCTAAAACTCAGCTAGTCATGACAATCCTCAGCAATGAGAACCTTACCACGATACCACATGGGAGAATGAACGACATAGTGGACAGTGGCATTTACTCTGACAGACCATAAGAGATCATTTATTCTTTTGCAACACTGAACCAGCCATGTTTCCGTATTGTTTGCATGTGGACTGCCACAGCCACTCTGCATATATCATGGAGTCATACAATCATACAGCACGGAAACAGTTTCTGCAGCGCAACTTGTCCATGCCAACCAGGTTTCCTAAAGTGAACTAATCCAAATTGCCTGACCATATTCCTCTAAACCTTTCCTATCCGTGTATCTGTTCAAATGACTTTTAAATGTCATTGTACTCACCTCTACCACAGTCTCTGGCAGCACGTTCCATCTGCACACAACCCTCTATGTGAAGAAGTTGCTCCTCAGATCTCTTTTAAATATTTCCCCTCTTAGAACCTATGCCCTCTAGTTTTACACTCCCCTACCCTGGGGAAAAGACTTTTGTTATTTACCCTATCTATGCCCGTCCTGATTTTATAAACGTCTACAAGGTCACCCTCAGCTTCCCACACTCCAAGGAAAAATGTCTAGTTGATCTTGCCTTGCCTCATAACTCAAATCTTCCACTCTTAGTAACACCTTTGTAAACATTTTTTGACCATTTTCCAGTTTTATAATATCCTTCCGATAGTACAGTGAATAGAATTGTATGCAGTACTCCAAATGAGGCCTTATCAATGTCTTGTACAGCTGTAATATAGAGTCCCAACTCCGATGCACAAAACTCCAACCAATGAAGGCTAGCATGTCAAACGCATTCTTCACCGCCCTATCTACCTGTGACACCACTTGCAAGGAGGTGCACCCCTAGATCTCTGCTTGAAAACATCCACCAGGGCCCTGCCATTGACTGTGTACGTCTTGCCCTGGTTTGTCTTACAAAAGTGCAATAACTTATCTGAACTAAATTCCATTGGCCTTTCTTCATCCCACTGGCCCAGCTTATCAAGATTCCACCAATTTTAATGTCCTTCACAAATTTACTTACCATGCCTCCTATATTCCAATCCAAATTGTTTATATAAATGATGAAAACAGTGGACCCAGCAGCAATCCTTGCAGCACAGCTGTGGTCAAAGGTCTCCAGTTTGGACAACAACCCTCTACCATCTCCCTCTGTCTTCTGCCATCAAGCCAATTTTGTATCTGGTTGGCTAGCTGTCCCTGCATCCCATGTGATTTAACCTTACTAACCAGTCTACCATGCGGAGCCTTGTCGAAGGCCTTGCTAAAGTTCATGTGGAGGCTGCCATCATCAGTCAGAATGGCCTCTTGTTCCCATCTCTGAGGGATATGATGTCCCTGTGCTCACACATACCCTGCAGGAGCAATGTTAGGATCTGGCACTAAAATTCTCTGGCACCTCCTGCATTGGCAGGGTCAGTGATGCAAAGCCCACTGATGATTGTGCAGTTCAGAAACCAAAGTTCCGTCCATGTGCTTTTAAAATATGGTGTCTGGGCATTGGAACCCAGAAATTCTCAATGATGGTGTGGGGAGCGGGGGGAACTGATAGTCATGCTCAGTCTTTAATACAGTTGGGTGTTCATTCCCATGCATGAATTTGCACTGAGCTCTAAAGAAGGTAATCACACAACACAACAAAACCACCCCCTCCCCCAGTTGAAATACTTTACCAGCCATGACACTAACCTCAGAAGGATAAATTCCATCTGAAGTGCTTGCAAGGTTAAGTGAATGGGCAAATGACACATTGTGTGGCCGGTGGGGTAATATGATCTTATCCATTTTGACAGGAAGAATAAGACAGCAATATATATAATTTGAACAGACAGCGACTGGAGAACATTATGGTGCTGAGAAATCTGGCAAGTGAATAATAAGTTTTGTTTAATACAGAAATCTGGGTCCATGTGTTCTGTCGATCTTGGTTTGGGGTACTGTGTCCTTACAAAAACTTTGACACCTGGTATGATTCTGCAAATAGTGGGGCCCAATTTATGGCATGCTGCCTCAGTAGTTCATAACACTATGCAGCCTTGCTGTACTCCTGTGAAGACATTGAAGGATTCCGTGAATCCTGTGTTGGTCTTGATGCAGCAGCTGGAGTTTCAGTATGAGGTTTTGAAAACATTAGATACAGCTTTGGGATGCTGAATTATCTTGTGAAGTATAAGTGTAACTGCCATTGGACACAATTGAAAGCCTTTTTGAAGTTGTAGGTTGCGTGTAGTCAACATCAAATAGCTTCTGATACTCTAGATTTTGCTCAACGATGTGCATCTGCAGACCTCACTTTCTCCTCAGTTAAAGACCTACTTGGAACAAGATCTGTCAGCTCAAAAACATGCCTATTCCTCAGCAATTGTAAAGTTTGTTTTTGCTTCAATCTGTTCAGGAGCACTCTGCTGAACACCTAGTGAGGTATTGATGGCTGTGTTTGTTCCTCCAGTTATTATAGTTGCTGTGGTTCCCTTTTTTTGTCTGTTTGACAATTACGCCTTGTTGGTTATCTGGGACATCTTCCACACTCTCAATCTTGTTGAACAATCTGTTAGTTCTGTTAATGCAATATTTTTGCCATGTTTCAACAGCTCGTCCTGCCCATCTCATCAATCTCAGGTACCTTCTAGGTCTTCAGGCTCTGATAGTTCTTTGGACATCTGATCTGACAATGTCTCCCAGGTTATGTTCAGCTTCTGAGGATTGCTGAGGTCATTGAATTCAAATTTTGACCCAGAGATAGGCTGCTTCAGGATCTCCCACTTTTTCTTCTTTTCCTTCTTCATTAACAGCTGCTTACTGGTCATTAGTTTTGTTTGGGATGTTTCTTGAACTGGTCAGTTCCCATAATATGCTGCATAGCAGCTTGGAGTTTTCACACAGTTTTATCACAATTTCAATACTTCTCGTCATCTTCTTGTCTTGGTTTAATGTCTTTTCCTTCTTTTTGTTAGCTTTCTTTCATCAATCAACTTGTATGCTGGGTCAATGATCCATCCTTCTATTTTGCTTCGTTTGTTGCCCAATGGTGCCTTTTTCCCTTTACTAAATGCCCCTTTTGAAGATTTGCCACTGTTCCTCACTATTGCCTGACCTCATTAGTATTTTGAATCTGTTGGAGAGGGCTAGCTGAAGACTGTTCAAATGTCCTTGCCCTTTGGTCTCTCCTTTGCAAATGGCCACAGTGACTTTGCAGCAATTCAGCTTCAGGTGGGGCCAAATACAAAGTGTGATTCAATCCTAGATTGGCACCTTGACAGTTTCTGGGCATCTTGTAGGGATGAGCTCCATCTGTTGCTCACACATAAACAGTCAATCTCCTTCAGGGTATTACCATCTGGAGACATCCATGTTATTTCCTGGTAGTAACATTTTAAAACACTTAAAATTTCATTCTTCTAAATTCTTGGCTCGGGGTTTGTCATATTACATCAATTCAAGCACAAAGAAGGCATAAAATTTGTCCGTAAGGGTGGCATAATGGTTAGCATTGCTGTCTTACAGCACCAGGTACCTGGGTTCAATTCCAGCCTGGGTGACTGTCTGTGTGGAGTTTGTCCATTCTCTATGAGTCTATGTGGGTTTCTGCCAGGTGATCTGGGTTCTTCCCACAGTCTAAAGATGTGCAGGTTAGATGGATTGGCCATGCTAATTTCCCCTAGTGTTTCGGGACATGAAGGCTTGGTCAGTCAACTGTGATAAATGTTGGGCTATGGGGATAGGGTGGGATATTCTTTGTGTAGACTCAATGGACCAAATGGCCTCTACCTGCACTGTAGGGATTCTATACATTCCTATCGCAGCAAGGTCACATAGTGAAAGGAGGCCATTCAGTCCATTATGCCTGTACAAGTTTATTAATTGTGCCTCATTACCGAGAGCCAATTTTTTTCCATATTTCCATACCCTTGTACAGTATTTGCATCTAAATTATTACCAAATACACTCCTAAATACTTCATAGCACTCATTGTAAGTAGTTCATCCAAATATTGACTCTTTCAAAATGTATTTTGCAATTGGCAGATTTTAACTGAAGGGGTGTTAACTACATGTTGGGATGAAATAACACAATTGAATGATGATTAAGAACATAAAATGGATGTATTTTTCGAATAATTTATAGGGAATATGAACAATAGTAGTGCTGTCAGTGTGGTCTTATAATTGATGAGTTCTGATATTAATAAAATTCCAATCATAACATTACACTTGTCTTTACGTAGCTGGAAGAATCAATGTAAAACGTAATGTAAATTAAGTATTTAAGGACCCAATAGCAATATTCATTCATATTCTGAAAGCCTCAAAGACAATCAGGTATAAATTATGTCTCATTGTGGCAATAGATTGAAAGTGAGTCAATATTTGTGATTCACTGCACATACAGTGCAGAATCTTACAGGGGCCTGGGGGATGTGGGCTTTGATGAGATTTATGGCAGAACAGTGTGAGATGTCTGGCCAGTCCAACCGCGATGTCAGGAGAAACTTGCATAATATTTTAATGTATTTGCCCTACAGGGGAGGTGAGTTGCCAATTGTTGGAGATTGTAACTTGGAGAATGCCTTAAAAATACTGCAACTCACTTCATTAATGTTCAATTTCTTATCTTGCCCAATTGGTCAATCAAGGTGTAACAACAAGAATTTTCAACATGGATGTCAGTTTGGGTACCTGGTGGTTTCAGTTTCCATGTTGCTCAGCACTGAACAGCATCTCTGGGCACAATCAATGGGCACCTGCCGCACACACTCTTTGTCCATGGACATTGGCATCTGACGTTTGCCAAACCCCCATGACTGTCATGGCAGTCAGATCCATTTTCAGGTCACTTAGCAAGCACAGACATGTGGTGCAGTGTGCACAGACAACTAGCGTTGGAAGGTTGCTTCAAGGACACTGTGCTCAAGGTAAGCCACACAGCTCATGGACCAATTTTATTGATTTACTTAATGACACATGTACTTATTACATGTATTTGTGACATATTTAGACCAGACTGCAACCTTACTCTATTAGCCTTAGCCTTCATTTATTTGGTGCCCACCGACATGAATCATAGTCTCTCCTTTTTTAAAAAGAGTGGCGTTACATTAACCTCCAATCTATTGGAACACTTCCAGAGTCTATTGAATGCTGGAAAATAATCATCAATGCTCCTGCTATTTCTAGGGCCACTTCCTTAAGTACTCTGAGATGCAGAGCATCAGACCCCAGGGACTTATTGGGTTTTAATCCCAACAATTGCCCTAATACCATTTCCTGACTAATATGGACTCCCTTCAGTTCCTCCTTCCTGCTTGATCCTCTGTCATCCAGTATTTCCTGAAGATTATTTGTGTCCTCCTTAATGAAGACAGATCTAAAGTATTTGTTCAACTGTTCTGCCATCTCTTTGTTGTCCATTTTGAATTCACCTGAAGGGACCGGCATTTGTCTTCACATATGTGTAGAAGCTTTTGCAGTCAGTTTTTATGTTTTCTGCAAGCTTTCATATTCTATTTTCCTTTTCCAAATTAAACCTTTCGTCCTCCTCTGCTGAATTTTACATTTCTCCCTATCCTCGGGTTTCCTGCTTTTTCTAGCCAACTTAACTGCCTCCTCTTTGGCTTTAACACTGTCCCTGATTTCCCTTCTTAGCCATAGTTGAGCCATCTTCCCTGTTTTACTCTTACACCAGACAGGGATGTACAATTGGTGAAGTTCATCCATGTGTCGGCCATTGCCTATCCACTGTCAACTCCTCAAGTATCCTTGGCCAGTTTATCCTAGCCACTGCAGGCCTCATACCATCAAAGATAGCTTTCTTTAAGATCAGGATCTTCGTTTCAGATTTAATTGTGCCATTCTCCATTTAAATTCTTGACCCTTGCACCAGAGAGGCAATGTGATATTAAAGAGTTAACTTGCTCTGCTGACCTGCAGGAAACTGGATATCCTGAGGCTAGGGTGGGATGCCGCTGACTTACAGATAGATTGTAAGAAATTTACATTATCATCTTCTATTATTCAGAGCCATTTACATGGCCATTTCCTTGCAGTTCAGAGCCATTACATTGTCATCTCCTACTATTTACATTTTCATCACCTATTCAGAAATCAATAGGAGCATTGCAGTTGGAATTTTACTACTCCCCTATAGTCAAAAAAAAATTCACAGCAGATCTAGTCATTAAGGGATGATTTGCATTACATTGTTTCTGGAGATGATGTGGTCATTGCATTGTGTCTTGAATGACATGTGACTGTGAGGGAGTGACTGGGGATTGTCTTGTGGACATGACTGACTGTGATGTAAAGATTTTATATAAAGAAAGGACTGTTTTCCTTAGTTCGGAGAGAGCTTTGACACACCTCCATAAGCCCTGAGAGTGTATGTTAATGTTCCGCCGGAAAGTTTGTACTGTACTGTACTTAAAAAAAATTTGCTTGTTCACAAAAGTTAGTATGTTACAGTTGTATCAAATGTGCAAGAATCTCAGGAAAAAAGAACTTAACAGCAACATACGACCCTGAACTCTTGTTTGTGGCCGCAGAGACAAATATCTATTCCCCTGACAATTGAATCCCCTATCACTGTAGCTCTGTCATGCTTGTTCCTGTCCTGCTGTGCAGCAGAGGCAGCCATGGTGCTATGAACCTGGTTGCTGCCACCTTCCTCGAGTCAGCCATCTCCCCAAAGAGTATTCAAAATGATATAACTGTTTTGGAGGGAGATGACTGCAGGGGGCTCTGCACTGTCTTCCTACTCATCCTACTCACCCATTCCCTTTCTTCCTCAGTAATTTTCATCTGTGGTGTGACCAACTGACTGAACATGCTGTCCATGATTCCCTCAACCTCGTGAATGCTCCAAAGTGAGTCCAACTGCAGCTCCAGAGCTGTCAAGTGATCAGGCAGGAGCTGGAGCTGCACACACTTCCTGCACGTGAAGGAACCAGGGACACTGGAACAGTCCCTGAATTCCCACTTTGCACAGGAGGAATATAATATGAGCCTGGGATCTCCTGCTATGCCATACCCCTTATGTTAACAATAGTAGCGATGCGAAGAGAAAATGAGAGAAGAGATACTACTCACCAGTCACTCACCTGCTACCTGTGACTTCTCAGTTAAGCTTCCTTCTACTTCTCCTTTCCCTCATGTCTTCAGCAGCTGCAGTAGTTTGCTCCTCCTTCAACTGTCCTATCTCGCTGTTGCTCACCCTCCACCCAAAGTCTACACTTACCTCTCCAGCAGCATTTCAACCACAAAGAATAGAAAAGATGTAGAAAAGGCAAAGTTAGTCATCATGGGGTACTTCAATATGCTGGTGGACTGGGTAAATCGGGTTGGTAGTGGTTCACAAGAGAAGGAATTTGTGGTGTGTCGACGGAATGGTTTTTTTTTGTGGTGGAGCCTACTAGGGGATACCAAGTGACTACGTTTCCCTAAGGCATTGAGACACGGTCGCTGGCTAGCTACACTTGTAGTGTCTGTGCCATGTCGGTTGCTGTCACAAGGAGTAAATGTGTGATTGATAGAGCTTGGTGACATACAGAGAGGTATACACCCTGTTGACTGAGGACAGCTAACCAGTCTGGTGATTTGCATTAACTGGAAAGACAATGGAAGGCAGGAAAATAGATGGATGCTAAGAGTATCCATGCATAGCACGGTGGCCCAGTGTTTTGCAGTGCTGCCTCGCAGCACCAGGGACCGAGGTTCGAATCCACCCTTGGGCAACTGTCTGTGCGGGTTTCCTCCAGGTGGTTGGCTTTCCTCTTACAGTCCAAAGATGTGCAGGTTAGGTGAGTCGACCATGCTGAAATGCTCACAGTGTCCTGAGTTGCACAAGTCATCTTGATTGGCCATAGGAAATGCAGGATTACATGGATAGTTGGGTTTTGGGTCTGGATGGGATGCTGTTCAGAGGGTTGGTGTGGACTTGATGGGCCAAATGGCCGCTTCCACACTGTAGGCAAACTATGATTCATGTCAGTAGATTAGATTAGATTAGATTAGTTACGGTGCGGAAACAGGCCCTTTGGCCCAACAAGTCCACACCGACCCTCCGAGGAGCAACCCACCCAGGCCCATTACTCTACATTTACCGCTTCACGTAACACTATGGGCAATGTAGCATGGCCAATTCACTTAATTTGCACATTTTTTGGACTGTGGGAGGAAACCGGAGTACCCGGAGGAAACCTACATAGACACGGGGAGAATGTGCAATTTCCACATAGAGATGGGAATTGAACCCGGGTCTCTGACGCTGTGAGGCAGCAGTGCTAACCACTGTGCCACCGTGCTGGCACAAAGTAAGTAAAGGCTAATAGAGTAAGGTTGCAGTCTGGTCTAAATATGTCACAAATACATGTAACAAGTACATATGTCAATAAGTAAATCAATAAAATAAGTCCATGAGCTGTGTGGCTTACCTTGAGCACAGTGTCCTTGAAGCAACCTTCCAATGCTAGTTGTCTGTGCACACTGCACCACATGTCTGTGCTTGCTAAGTGACCTGAAAATGGATCTGACTGCCATGACAGTCATGGGGGTTTGGCAAATGTCAGATGCCAATGTCCATGGACAAAGACTGTGTGTGGCAGGTGCCCATTGATTGTGCCCAGAGATGCTGTTCAGTGCTGAGCAACATGGAAACTGAAACCACCAGGTATCCAAACTGACATCCATGTTGAAAATTTTGTTGTTACACCTTGATTGACCAATTGGGCAAGATAAGAAATTGAACATTAATGAAGTGAGTTGCAGTATTTTTAAGGCATTCTCCAAGTTATAATCTCCAACAATTGGCAACTCACCTCCCCTGTAGGGCAAATACATTAAAATATTATGCAAGTTACTCCTGACACCGCGGTTGGACTGGCCGGACATCTCACACTGTTCTGCCATAAATCTCATCAAAGCCCACATCCCCCAGGCCCCTGTAAGATTCTGCACTGTATGTGCAGTGAATCACAAATATTGACTCACTTTCAATCTATTGCCACAATGAGACATAATTTATACCTGATTGTCTTTGAGGCTTTCAGAATATGAATGAATATTGCTATTGGGTCCTTAAGTACTTAATTTACATTACGTTTTACATTGATTCTTCCAGCTACGTAAAGACAAGTGTAATGTTATGATTGGAATTTTATTAATATCAGAACTCATCAATTATAAGACCACACTGACAGCACCACTATTGTTCATATTCCCTATAAATTATTCCAAAAATGCATCCATTTTGTGTTCTTAATCATCATTCAATTGTGTTATTTCATCCCAACATGTAGTTAACACCCCTTCAGTTAAAATCTGCCAATAGCAAAATACATGTTAAAAGAGTCAATATTTGGATGAACTATTTACAATGAGTGCTATGATGTATTCAGGAGGGCAATGGATAATCATTTAGAGGCAAATAATGTACAAGGGTAGGAAATAAGGAACAATTGGCTTTAAGTAATGAGACGCATTTAATAAACTTGCACAGGCATATGGACTGAATGGCCTCCTTTCACTTTGTTACCTTGTTTATAGAAATTTATAGAATCTCTAGAGGCCATTCGGTCCATTCAGTCTACACTGATCTACTGAAGAACATCCCACCCTATCCCCATAACCCAACATTTACCACAGTTGACCCACTAAGCCTGCATGTCCTGAAACACCATGGGCAATTTACCATGGCCAATCCATCTAACCTGCTCAAGTTCATGGAGGCACTTGCGATAGGGTTAGGTTTGTGTTCGTGCTAAAGTCATTTGGTGCCACCCAGCCCAGTAGCTCAAGGGCAGCCTCTGACAGCAGTCCAGGGGATTGACCGTGGTCACGTATCCTGTTGGAGTCTTTTCAATCTGGTGACTGGTGTCTCTGCAGTCTAGGAAGTGTGTCACGTGTCCTGTGGCTTCAGGCGACCAATCTGGGAATGGGGTTAATCCAGTCAGGGAGATGTAAATTTGTCAGTCCGGATTTGGGTATTTTTTTCTGTGGTGCTGTCCAGTTAGGCCAGCCAAGGGAGTGTGCGACAATCATTCTATCTGCTTAAAGCATTTGGAATATGGTAGATGAACTGATGGAACAAATCAAGGTCAAGAATATGATCTCATAGCCATTATGGGAGCATTGTCACAAGAAGATTAAAACTGAGAACTTAACATGCAGGGTTATTTGACTTGTCAGAGACACAAGAGGGATGGAAGAGTTGGTGGAGTAGCACTATTAATAAGCAATGAAATGAGGACAGTTCTGAAAGGTGACCCAGGCTCTCATGATCTTGAATCCATTTGGGTGGAGGTAAAAAGCAGCAAAAGAAAGAAGAGATTGGTTGGAGTAGTGTACAGACTCCCAGACAGCAGCTGCTCCACAGGAAAGGCTATAAATCAAAACAATAATAGCTGCATGTAAAAAAAAATACAGCAATAATTATGGGTAACTTTAATCTTCATGTTGAATGCGTTAGTCAAATTGGGGAGTGTAGTTATGAGAATGAAGTTATAGCACGTATTAGAGATAATTTCCTCCAGTAATATGCCATGGATCCAACCAGGGAGCAGGCTATCTTGGATCAAGGAAAACGTTATGAGACCGGTTTAATAAATGATGTCCAGATAGAAGATTTCTAGGAGTAGTGATCAAAACATGCTAGAATTTAATATTCAATTCGAGAGTGAGAAACCGGGCTTGGCAACAACTCTATTTAACTTAAATAAAGGCATTATAATGAAACGAGAATAGTTTGCTAAAGTGAAATAGGCAGATACGGTAACAGGAATGCAGATACTGGAATCCAAAGTAGACAAGCAGGAGGCTGGAAGAACACAGCAAGCCAGGCAGCATCAGGAGGTGGAGAAGTTTATACCCGAAATGTTGACTTCTCCACCTCCTTTTGCTGCTTTCCTGTGCTCTTCCAGCCTCCTGCTTGTCTAGTAAGCAGTAGAGGCAGACTTTCATGGAGGTAATTCATGACTCTTATCAAAAATACATCCCAGTAAGGAAGAAAGATTCTAAGAGATGGATAACCCAACCATGGGTATACAAGGAAGTTAAGGAAAATATGAAGTTTAAAGAAAAAGCATATAAGGAGGCAATGATAGCCCTGCAAATTGGGATGAATTCAGAATCCAGCAAGGAAGGACTTAAAAGATAATAAAGAGAGAAAAAATATACTGTGAGGACAAACTAACAAGGTATATAAAGAGATTCTTCAAATATATAAAAGGGAATAGAGATGTCAAAGTGAATATAGCCCCTTATCAGAAGAACCTGGGAAGATAGTGTTGGGGAACAAGAAATGGGAGAGGAGTTAAACAGATCTAATATCAGCCTTTACAATGGAAGGTACTTTCAACATTCTAATAATACTTAAGAATATAGGGGAGGAATTACCATCACTAAAAAAAGTAGTGTTAGTCAAGCTAATGGGGCTAAAGGCAGATAAGACCCCTTGCCCCGATGGCTTGCATCCTAGGATCCTAAATAAGGTACTTACAGAGTTACTGGGTGCATTGGTTGTAATTTTAAAAGAAAACTCCCGCATTCTGGAGAAGTACTTGAGGTTTGAAAAACTGCAAATGTGACCACTCTATTCAAAATATGGTGGGGGTATAGACAAACATCAACGTAGGCTTATTGGCCTAACATTTTTGTTGGAAAAGTCTTGGAATCAATTATTAAGTAAATAATAGCAGAATATTTGGAAAACCATTATGTCACCAAACAGAGCTAACATGACTTCATTAAGGGGAAATTGTGTCTGTCAAATTTATTAGAGTTTTTCAAGGATGTACCAACCAGAATGAATAGAAAGAAACTAGTAGATGTTTGTATTTGGACTTACAGAAGGCTAAACCATAGAGCCCGTGATGTTGGAGGTGATATAATAACATGGATAGAGAATTGGCTCATGGGCAGGAAACAGTGAGTGAGGATAAGGCGTTCTTTCCCAGGTTGGTTACCCATGACTAGTGGTGTTCCACAGGGATCAGTGTTGGGAACATAATTGTCTACAATACATATTAATGAATTGGAGGAAGGAAGAATATGTACAGATTTGTCAATGAGACAAAAATAGGAGGAAAGGCAGTTTACAGATAGACATTGATAAGGTTAAGTAAGTGGGCATAAAGTTGGCAAATGGAGTATAATGTGGGAAAATGTGAAATTGTACATTTTAGGAAGAAGAACAAACAAATGGAATATGATAGAATTGGAAAACACTTTAGAAAGCTACAACACAGAGTGACTTGAGGTATCTGTGCATGAAACAAGGAAAGCTTACACACAGCAGGTAATCAGGAAGGCTCATGGAATGTTGGTTCTTATTTCAAGGGAATTGGTGGATAAGAGTAGGAAAGTCTTCCTGCAACTGTATAAGATGCTGGTGAGACTATATCTGGAGTACTGTGAGCATTTTTAGTCCCCTTATTTAAGAAATGGTATTCTTTTCATTTTAGGCCGTTCAGAGACGGTTCACAATGTTGATCCCTGGTATGGAGGGACTGTCTTATGAACTAAGGCTAAACAGGTTGGGACTCAACTCACTGGAGTTTAGAAGCTTGAGAGGTGATCTTATTGAAACATATAGGAATCTTAAGGGGCTTGACAGGGAAAATGTTGATACGACCAGAGGCCATAATAAAGGGGCACTAGTATAAGACACGGTGTAACCGATAGCTGCTGTGGAGTGATGTTTGTGCCTGGTTAGGCTAGACATATCGAAGGTCTTTTTTGCCAGAGGCCATCAACCTCACCACAGCAGCCACTGACTCGCCCATCCCATCACCTAGCTGCATTGCTCCGATCTGCAAAGCTGTCTCCCAGTCTGCAAATTGTTCCTCTTTAGTTCATGGAATATTATCCTAATGTTGTATCTTCACTCACTCTCTACTCCATCTCCTTCACTTCAAAGCGAAGAACTCCAGCCTGACATCTGAAATAAAGAACACAGACTAGTTCCATAAAGAAAACCAATTTGATAGCTTGGCCTCTACCTGAGATACCATGGTCACACAGAGGGAGATTGGCAAATTTTCCAGACAGATCCACTGTGATATTTTGATAAAGATGACCTGAAATTGTGACACCGGTTTGAGTGGGCAGATGTGTTACATATGAAGGCATATGGGGAAGTCCATGATGATCCTGAACTGAAGAGTGGGTTCCAAACATATGCAGCTCTTTGAGAAACAGCTGGACATGAGATGATTAATGTGGCCAGTTGAATGAGACAGTGAGTGACATCATCAACACAGTGGCATATACTCCAAAGAGAAACTGACTTTAAACAATTGAGGAAGATTAATATAAAAGGGATGACAAATTTGCATTGGGACAGGTAAAGTGAGATAGTGGGAGAGATAAGACTGAATAAGAACAATCCAAATGTTGGACAGGGGTAAAGAGAGAGAAAAGTGTAGTGTTGGAAAAGCACAGCAGGTCAGGCAACATCCGAGGAGCAGGAGAATCGATGTTTCGGGCATAAGACCTTCATCAGGAATGTGTGGGGGGGTGGGAAAGGGGGCTCAGAGATAAATAAGAGGGTGGTGTCAATGTGGGGAGTAAGTAGCTGGAAAGGTGATAGGTAGGTGGAGGTGTGGGGGTGATGGTGGATCAGAGGCGAGGGTAGAACGGATAGGTGGGAAGGAAGATGAACAGGTAGGACAGGTCAACAGGGCAGTGCTGAGTTGGAGGGTTGGATCTGGGATGAGGTGTGCAAGGGGATATGAGGAAACTAGTGAAGTTGATGTTGATGCCATGTAGTTGGAGGGTCCTAAGGCGGAAGATGAGGTGTTCTTCTTCTGGGCACAGGTGGCTTGAATTTGGCAGTGGAGAAGGCCCAGGACTTGCATGTCCTTGGTGGAAAGGGAAGGGGAGTTCAAATGGTCGACCACGGGGCAATAAAGTTGTTTGGTGGTGAGAGAGCTGGAGAACCTATTAACATCCATGTTCCACCATTGCTTGAAACTTATGTACCTATGAATGAGTAACTTAGAATTCCTTCAGGAGAAGTTGTGACCCCAGGCAGGGCCAGAACAGAACTAGAAAAGAACAGGATGAAATTGAGTGAGGGTGAGAGAGGAAGAACTCCTTCTAGTCAAGGTGTGAACAATATGAATTGAGAGGTGCACACCTGTAGCATTTGAGGGCCATGCATCTCACATACCTCTCTGCTGCTCTTCTTCCTCCCTGTGCATTCAAGCAAAACTCCAGATTTCCAACAGCACAGGCTCCTCTGCTGCCTGGGCCAGAGCAGGTGTGTAATCTCTGGCAATCCACCAAGTGCCACTGGCCTGCCATATTTTCTCCTTGGCCCAGCTGCAGTGCTGTTGCAGTGAGGGCCTCATCAGCTTGTGCTCCCAGACTTGCAATGGCATATGTTTCCACTGAGGTGTCAGTATCTGGGGTGTGGGGGTATAGAAAGCAGCCTTGCTAATGATTGCTCTGAAACCTCAGTACAATGCTGAACCTCACCTATGAATTTCCAGAGTGCTAGTGAAGGGGGAGTTAAAGCTCCCCTGCACCCTTTAACATGCACCTTACAGCACAGCGTGCATGCCTCTGCTTGAGGCTTGTCTGCTCCATCCGTTTTTACTTTCCTTTCTTTTGATTTTCTTTTCTTCTTTCACTATTTTATTTTCCTACTTTAATCTATTTACCTTACGTGAGGTGTGGGTTTGTGCAATGCAGAGAAGATCAAGTGGGCAGGGCGAACTCAACATGGTGGCAAGAAAGGTACGTGGCATCATTGGCAGTCATCACGAACAACAGTGAGAGCGGGAACGTGTAGCAGCCGGCAGCATCCAGGGATGGTATGAGATAAGATAGGGATGGAAATGGATGTTAATAACACCATTGGGATAGGGTTGTTTGTTAAGATACAATGAGAAATGTAGCTAAGCCTCATAGTCAAAAACCTTCCAAAAAATCGACATAACTGGCACTTAGTCAAAAAAAAGTAAGATTCAGCCCACAATGTTTCATTAGAACGGCACAGGCCAAATGAAAACTCACCATGAAAAATAGAAGTTATCTTTTGTCCTGTTTGTAGTCCACATTCTGCATTCCAAACACAGCCACAGGCCCTTGGAAATAACCTTCAGGAATTGGCTTCATGGGCTCTTGGTCAGTTTGGAGTTGGTTCAAATCTATGCCATCATCTAGAATAATGCAGCTACATTTAACTGAAGGGATTTTTACTGCCAATGGGAGTTAAGTTCCTTTCACAACATTATTCCTGTAACTTGCCAATGATGCAAGTCATGCAGTTATCATACTGGACAATTGTCCTTTCATGCCAAACAAGGCAGTTCCAATCAATTAATCTTATTTCCAAACAAATCCCAGAATTCCACATGAGCTCTCCCAGTTTTCTGCCATAACTCTCACAAACTCACCAGAGGGACCTCACAGAATTTCAGGATTAAAAGAATCTGCAAAATTGATGCAGACATATTGGACGCTCCAGGCTGTGGTTTATCTTTCAGCCATTTCTGGTGAAGCACCCAGCAGAGAACATATATAGTTCTGCCAAGCAATAAATAGAGTCAAAGAATGTTACAGCACAGCAGATGGCATTTGAGTTCATTGTGTTGGCTCTTTGAAAGATATTCACTTAGCCCCATTTCCCTTATTTTAGTCAGTATTTTACAGATGTTTATAAAATTTACTAGATAAACTCTTTTCTATTGAAGCTTCTGATGGGGCATACCATGTGTTAATACCCTCAAAAATATCCTAAATTTTCCTTCTTTTTTTGGTGATGCTTTTAAATTTATGTTGCCAATCATTACCAAACAGTGGAAATAGCTTTTGCTTATCTACCTGATCAAAGCCTTGTCTTTCTTAATACTGCTTTTCTATCTCTGTTTAGAGTCACAGAGTCATAGAGATGTATAGCATGGAAACAGACCCTTCAGTCCAACTTGTCCATGCCGGCCAGATATCCCAGCTCAATCTAGTCCCATCTGCCAGCATCCAGCCCATATCCCTCCAAACTCTTCCTATTCATATACCCATCCAGATGCTTTTTAAATCGTACTTGCCTCCACCACTTCCTCTGGCAGCACATTCCATACATGTACCACCCTCTGCCACCCTTAGGTCTCTTTTATATCTTTCCCCTCTCATCCTAAACCTATGCCCTCTAGTTCTGGACTCCCCCACTCTAGGGAAGAGACTTTGTCTATTTATTCTTTCCATGCCTCTCATGATTTTAGAAACCTCTGTCAGGTCACCCTTCAGCCTCTGACGGTCTAGGGAAAAGAGCTCCAGCGTATACAATCTCTCCCGAGAGCTCAAATCCTTCAACCTTGGCAACATCTTTGTCAATCTTTTCTGAACCCTTGCAAGTTTTACAACATCCTTCCGATAGAAATGAGACCAGAATTGCACACAACATTCCAAAAGTGGCCTAACCAATATCTTGTACAGCTGCAACATCACATCCCAACTCCTGTACTCAATACTCTGACCAATAAAGGAAAGCATACCAAACGCCTTCCTCGCTATCCTATTTACCTGTGACTTCACTTTCAAAGAACTATGAACCTGCACTCCAAGGTCTCTTTGTTCAGCAACACTCCCCAGGACCTTTGCATTAAGAGCATAAGTCCTGCTAAGATTTGCTATCCCAAAATGCAGCACCTCACATTTATCTAAATTAAACTCCATCTGCCACTTCTCAGTCCATTGGCCCATCTAAGATCCGATTGTAATCTGAGGTAACATTCTTCGCTGTCCACTGCACCTCCAATTTTGGTGTCATTCACAGACTTACTAACTGTACCTCTTGTGCTCACATCCAAATCATTTATAAATATTCCTCTACTGAAGTGTCTTTGCCTAAGTAAAGCATTTTGTCCTTGCTATCATTTGAAGTGAATTATTTCTGAATTGAGGATTCTAAGAAATTCTTAAACTGCATGTTCTTTATCCTGCTATTGTACTAAATAGACCCCCATTAAAAAATGTTATACTTGTGTTTGTGTGTGTGTGTTTGATATGGTACTTTATTATTTTTATCAGGGTTAGTAATTAATACAATTCCTCTTTCTTTCACTCAAATAACATTGCAGTTGGCTTCTTAGTTTCGATTAATACAATGTTTTAATTGAAAACTAATACATCTGCAAGCTAAAAAACGTCTTTATTGTGGCCCATTCACCCCTTCTCATCAAGTTGTAACAACTTCTAAGTCACTCCACTCCTTCTCATTTTCAAAGTTTTCACATATAATATTTCTTATTTCTCTTCTAAATATATCAGTTCATATTTCTCTATATTAATTTTCATGTAGTTTTTTGCCCAATCCAATAACCTTGATATGTTCTTTTGAAATTGTTTATAATTCCTCTGTTAGTCTGCAAATTGTTATGCATTGCCATTCCCAAATCCAAACGATATCTGTGTAGTGAAAGGAACAATGGTTTCAATACACGTTCTTGTGGAATATCACTGTTTAAACAGCAAACATTTTATGAACTAGCATCTATAGGACCTGGACTGTGTGGGAAGTGGTTTACGTAACCAGTGTAAAAACAACTCTAAGAAATAAAAATGTAATGCTAAGTTATACACATCACTATTATACTTGAATTACAGCATGAAATCACTTCAGTAATAATGAAAGTTTACCTGAAATAAAACTCACTGGCAGAACCTTCTCATTCGCATGCTCAACTGAGTACTCGGACATTGTGGTCGATCACAGTATTTGAGGAGAAATTGACTCGAAATTGAATCAACCGTTGAAGTAACTTTCGTGATATTTGTCATACATAATTTTAATGGGTTTATTGAGAGTGCCAGTTCATAAGGTGCCGGTTAAAACAAAAAGTTTGCCATATTAGTTCAAATAACATGCACTACTGTTTTCTGGTGTTAAATAAACTAAATGTCCACAGTATTATATTCTTTTTACAACACTGTGATTGATTTCTGTAATGAGTCCCCCACCAATTCATTGAGTATCCACAAATAATTGCACACACAAGAGAACAAATATAATTCAATAATTCACAATTTTATCTGGCAGTCTACTCTAATACTAGATTCATTTCATCTTTAAGTTTGTAGCTTAGTTTTGACATACATCGTGAGGCAGCATACTCCTCTCATGATGTGGAGGTGCTGGTGTTAGACTGTGTTGGACGAGGTCAAAATTCACATGACACCAGGTTATAGTCCAAAGGGTTTATTTGAAAACACAAGCTTTTGGAGCGCTGCTCCTTCATCAAGCTAGCACATAATGAAGGAGAAGTGCTCCAGAAGCTAGTGTTTTCAAATAAACCCCTTGGACTATAACCTGGTGTCATGTGAATTTTGACCTACTCCTGTAACGGCATTACATGACCTGGTTCTCTGAAATATCTAGCATTGATTTTAAAAAAAAACTCTAAATATCCAGGGATACCTCAGCAGTATCAACTAGTGTGTACACTTTTTATCCTGCTACATGCCTTTTTCAATCCCAAAGTGTGCCTTAAAGCTGTCACTGTTACGCTCAGATCAGATCTGAGTGCATACCTTACCTCTTCAAAAAGGGAGATTTATCGAACCTTTCTCCAGCCCTCAATGCTCTCATTTCCTCTCACATCAGTCACTCTCCATGCCACACCTAATCACTCAACCCAACCTCTGTAACTTATGCTCTCTACCTATCCTCCGGATTCCTTATGCCCCTGATGTCACCTGATGTTCCTCAGGCCCCCTAAAAAAACTCAGCGTCTATTTCTACACACCATCCTTTCCCAGTTGCTACCATACCAACTCATTGAGTATCCATGAGTAATGCTGCCCACAGGAGAATAAATTTAGTTCAATTACTTACAATTCTATATAGCAGATTATACTCTGTCGAGAAAAGGACCCTAATTCATCAAAAGCATATTTTGATACCTCTGGAGACTTCTCGTCAGCTCTTGACAAGTTTCACTATTCCAAGGGCTTCCTGCACATTTGACACATAACACTTCTCCACAGCTAAGTGTCTCAAAGAGTTTGGGAGGTGGGACTTGGAATTCTCAAATCCTTTTTGTTCACCACAATAGAGATGTGCTCCATTGCTCAAGACATTCGGCCCAAATGTTTATATGATGTGGCCCCAAAGCTTGAACTTTGTAAACTTGTAATTGAAATGAGTGACATATTTGAGAACAAGTAAGATAAAAAATGCTTATCAGGTATTTTTGTTTTAATTTTTCTATTGCACTGTACATATTGAAGAGAAAACATAAATTAATACACTTCCAGTTTGGTATAGTGATTACACTAGTTGTTATCTGCACCTTTAAAGGAAATTAAATGCCAAGTTAGCCGACTGATAGCAAGTACTATATTACAATAAAGACAGCTGAAACCAATAGCATCAAACACCAATAATGCTAATCTCTCATGCAACAGTAAAATTGTGTTATCAGTCCAATATCTATTCATCAACAAGTAAACTTTTCTTCATCAATTTCACATCAGTTCAAACAAAAGACTTCAAACAAGTGCCATACTTTTGTACTATTTCTAATGCTTTATGTCATAGTTATGTCCCAAGTAAGGTTTGAAAACAAAATATTTGGTTGACAAGATATTGGGTGCACTTGCTTTTGCCTCAGAGAGCTGATGAGTGTTTGTGCAATTGCACTTATAGACTAACCCATTCCATGACAGCGGTGTGTTGCAATTATTGTTTTCTCATTTCTCAAGTGCATGATGCAATAGTCAGAACTTACATCGAATGATGAGATCCTGCCATTAACATTTTGTATTTTTTTTAAAAAAGATTACACTTACTGGATATTCAGATTGTGTCAACCAGATTCAAATTGTAATGCTATTTTTCTAGTAATGATGCATTCATCCTCAAGAATACAGTCTGCCACCTCTGAGCTTTGCCAAGAAAATGGCTGAGTGGCCATCAAACTATACATATCTGCAATAGAGTAAAAGATCATAATGAGTCTTCACTTACAACGTAGTTGAGAGAAATCTAAATCTACTACTTTTACTCCATTTGTTTCCCTTGGTTTTGTATCTTCCCTTGCTTCACATATTTATTCAACTTTTCCTTAAACACATGTTCTTAGCCTCAGACCTATATCCCGAGACAGAGGATTCCATGTTCCAAACATTTTCGATGTAAAAAAATGTACTCTAACCACTCTCGTCACTCTGTTAATTACTATTTCAAATTAGTGATGTCACTGTGACTGACCATTCAATCATTAAAAATAATTTTCCTTGTCCAATCTATCAAAATCCTTCTTTTTAATCCTTCATTAACTTGACACATTTTTCCCTTGTTCATCATACATTTAACTCACATGTAGCTGCATTAAACTCCAGCTGCCATTCCTCAGCCCATTGGCTCAATAGATCAGAACCTTCCGTAATCTGAGATAATCTTCTTCACAGTTCACTATACCACCAACTTTGGTGTCATCCACAAACCTACCAATCATGCCTTCTAAATTCTCATCCAAATTGCTTATATAAATGACAAATAGCTGTGGACCGAGCACCAAACTCTACGAAACACTGTTGGTCACAGATCTCCAATTCAAAAAATAATGCTCCATCACTCCCTCTGGTTCCTACTGTCAAGCCAATTTAATAGAATCCCTACAGAGTGGAAGCAGGCCATTTGGCCCATCAAGTGCACAATGATCTATCCCTGTAACCCTGCATTTTTCATGGTTAATCCACATAGCCTATACATCTCTGGATACTAAGGGCAATTTGGCATTGTCAATCCACCTAACCTGCACATCTTTGGGCTGGTGGAAGCAAACTGGAGCACCTAGGGGAAACCCATGCAGACACGGGAAGAATGTGCAAACTCCACACAGGCAGTTGCCTGAAGCTGGAATTGAACCTGGGTTCCTGGAGCTGTGAGGCAACAGTGCTAACCACTGAGCCACCGTGCAACCTAAATTGTATCTAACTGGCAAGCTCCTATGTAGACAGGCCAACAAGGGGCGAGACCACATCAGATTTAATACTGGGTAATGAACCTGGTTAGCTGTTAAATTTGGAGGTAAGTGAGCACTTTGGTGATAGTGACCACAATTTGGTTATGTCTCCTTTAGTAATGGAAAGGGATAGGTATATACTGCAGGACAAGTTATAGCTGGGAGAAAGGCAATTACGATGCAATTCGGCAAGATTTAGGATGCATAGGATGGGGAAGGAAACTCCAGGGGATGGCACAACTGAAATGTGGAGCTTATTCAAGGACCAGCTACTGCGGGTCCTTGATAAATATGTACCTGTCAGGCAAGAAGGAAGTTGTCGAGCGAGGGAGCTGTGATTTATGAAGGAAGTTGAATCTCTTGTGAAGAGGCTTGAGGCTTACAAGTTAGCCAGGAAAGACTCAAAGAGAGAGCTAAGAAGAGCCAGGAGGGGACATGAGAAGTCATTGGCAGATAGGATCAAGGAAAAATCTAAAGCTTTCTACGGATATATCAGGAATAAAAGAACGACAAAAGTAAGATTAGGGCCAATCAAGCATAGTAGTGGGAAGTTGTGCGAGGAGTCAGAGGAGATAGGCGAAGCACTAAATGAATATTTTTTGTCAGTATTCACACTAGAAAAAGACAATATGGTTGAGGAAAATACTGAGATACAGGCTACTGGACTATATGGGATTGAGGTTCACAAGGAGGAGGTGTTAGCAATTCTGGAAACTGTAAAAATAGATTAATCCCCTAGGCTGGATGGGATTTATCCTAGGATTCTCTGGGAAGCCAGGGAGGAGATTGCCGAGCCTTTGGCTTTGATCTTTATATTGTCATTGTCTACAGGAATAGTGCTAGAAAACTGGAGAATAGCAAATGTTGTTCCCTTGTTCAAGAAGGGGAGTAGGGACAATCCTGGAAATTATAGATCTGTGAGCCTTACCTCCATTGTGGGTAAAGTGTTGGAAAGGGTTATAAGAAATAGGATTTATAATCATCGCGAAAGGAATAAGTTGAGTAGGGATAGTCAACACTGTTCTGTGAAGGGTAGGTTGTGCCTCATAAACCTTATAGAGTTCTTTGAGAAGGTGATGAAAGGTGGATGAGGGTAAAGCGGTTGATGTGGTATATATGGATTTCAGTAAGGCATTTGATATTGTTCCCCACGGTAGGCTATTGCACAAAATACAGAGGCATGGGATCGAGGGTGATTTAGCCGTATGGATCAGAAATTGGCTAGCTGAAAGATGACATAGGGTGGGGGTTGATGGGAAATATTCTTCCTGGAGTTCAGTTACTAGTGGGGCACTGAAGGATCTGTTTTGGGTCTACCGTTGTTTGTCATTTTTATAAATGACCTGGATGAGGGCATAGAAGGTTGGGTTAATAAATTTGCGGATGACACTAAGGTCGGTAGAGTTGTGGATAATACCAAAGGATGCTGTAAGTTACAGAGAGCCATAGATAAGCTGCAGAGCTGGGCTGAGAGATGGCAAATGGAGTTTAATGTGAAAAAGTGTGAGATGATTCACATTGGAAAGAGTAACAGGAATGCAGGGTACTGGGCAAATGGTAAGATTCTTGGTAGAGCAGATGAGCAGAGAGATCTTGGTGTCCAGGTACATAGATCCCTGAAAGTTGCCACCCAGGTTGATAGGGTTGTTAAGAAGGCATACGATGTGTTAGCTTTTATTGGGAGAGGGATTGAGTTTCGGAACTATAAGATCATGCTGTAACTGTACAAAGCTGTGGTACAGCCACATTTGGAGTAATGCATACAGTTCTGGTCACCGCATTATAGGAAGGATGTGGAAGCTTTGGAAAGGGTTCAGGGGAGATTTACTGTGATGTTGCCTGGTATGGAGGGAATGTCTCATGAGGTAAGGCTGAGGGACTTAAAGCTGTTTTCATTAGAGAGAAGAAGGTTGAGAGGTGACTTAGTTGAGACATATAAGAAATCCAGACGGTTAGATAGGTTGGACAGTGGGAGCCTTTTTCCTCAGATAGCGATGGCTAGCACAAGGCAACATAGCTTTAAATTGAGGGGTGATTGATATAGAACAGATGTCAGAAGTAGTTTCTTTACTCAGAATAGTAGGGGCATGGAACACACCGCCTGCAACAGTAATATACTCGCCAACTTTAAGGGCATTTAAATGGTCATTGGATAAGCATATGGCCGAGAATGGAATAGGTTAGATGGCTTCAGATTGGTTCCACAGGTCGGCGCAACATTGAGGGCTGAAGGGCCTGTACTACGCTGTAATGTTCTATGGTCTATGTTCTATGTTTTGTTTCCTTTAAACTTGAACTATAGATTAAACACAAGCTAGGAGACTGGACAAAGAGACAGCGGCAATTTAAAAATTCATATTAACTGGAGTACATTGTGAGTTGTATGTAGTTTTGCCTTTGCTCTAGAGCTTTGAGAGTTCAAGGACACACACAGATTCTGAACTAAAGGAAACAATGTTCTGCTGTAATGTTCTATGGTCTATGTTCTATGTTTTGTTTCCTTTAAACTTGAACTACAGATTAAACACAAGCTAGGAGACTGGACAAAGAGACAGTGGCAATTTAAAAAATCATATTAACTGGAGTACATTGTGAGTTGTATGTAGTTTTGCCTTTGCTCTAGAGCTTTGAGAGTTCAAGGACACACACAGATTCTGAACTAAGGGAAACAATGTTCTGATTGTCTCCTGACCAGGTGACCATGGCATGTGGGGTGGCAAGCACAGCAGAAATACCCAACTTGCAAAGAGAAACCATGGAAAAAAACTCGCTCTCTGTTTCTCTCTCTCTGTGTGGAGATATCAGAAAGTCTCCAGTATTATAAGAGCCATTCTGGACTTGGAACATTAACTCTGTTTTTCTCTCCACATACACTGCCAGACCTGTTGAGCTTCTCCAGCACTTTCAGTTTTTATTTCAGATCTCCAGAACCTGTACTTCTTTGCTTTAATTTTGTTTGTGGTTAGAATTAAATGGTAATTGCCAGTCGTAAACACTTCTTTTCAATAGTGAAAGGTCAGCTTAATTAAACATGAACTGACACTTAATTAAATATGAATCCTCACTAAGTGTCTTGGATAGGTCTTTTGTGTTAGTAGTAGCCAGCTAAGTATAACGTAGCGCCTGAGTGCAAATTCCAGTAGAATGCCAGAGTTGAGTACTTCAGGGACTCAACCACAGAAAGGGAAACAGGTATTTG
Organism: Chiloscyllium plagiosum; assembly: GCF_004010195.1. Lineage (NCBI taxonomy): Eukaryota > Metazoa > Chordata > Chondrichthyes > Orectolobiformes > Hemiscylliidae > Chiloscyllium > Chiloscyllium plagiosum. Next base: position 80,585,493 of record NC_057711.1, on the reverse strand, counting down.
GCTGCTATTATTCAAACATTTTTCAGCCTCCAAGAACTTATTCTTGCTCTGACACAGGGGAAGCAGCTGGTTATTTGGTGAATATCTGGAAATTGATTAAAGTTTATTCTATCCTAAGGCTTGAGCAAGAAAAGAGTGGTTGAGAATGAAATGTAGATCAAGAGACCCAGCTACAGTGAGGACATCAATAGAGTGATGTCGTGAACCAGAATGTGATGAGAGTACTTGGAAAGCAGCTAATTTGTGATTAGAATTAGAATTTCTAACATTTAAAGTAATAAAAAATAATAATATGTGAAAATACAAGGTAATGAATTTTGGCTGGAAGGAAGGAGGAGCTGAATATGATTGAAATGGAGAAAGGTTGCAGCACAGAATGATTTTGGGATCCTCGTGCATAAATCACAAAAAGCTAACATCCACAGTAAAACGTCCAACAAGGCTTTGCATGGTACACTGGATAGTAAGCTTAGGTCACATGGGATCTAGGGGGAGCTAGCCAGTTGGATAAAAAATTGGTTGAAGGTAAGAGATCGAGGATGGTGATAGAGGTTGCTCTTTGGACTGGAGGCCTGTGTTGCTGCAAGGATCAATGCTTGATTCACCACTTTTTATCATTTATATGAATAATTTGGATGAGAATACAGGAGGTATGGTTCATAAGTTTGTGGATGACACCAGATTAGGTACTGTAGTGGAAGATTACCTCAGTGTACAACAGTACCTTGATCAGATGGTCAATGAGCTGAGGAGTGGCAGATGGAGATTACTTTAGATAAATGTGAAGTGTTGCATTTTGGTAAGGCAAACCGGGACAGGACTTTTCCAATTAATGATAGGGCCCTGGGGAGAATCGTTGAAGAAAGAGACCTAGGAGTGTAGATACATACTTCCTTGAAAGTGGAGTCACAGGTAGATAGTATGCTGAAGAAGGCAGGCTTGTCTTCATTGGTCAGAACATTGAATATAGGATTTAGGATGTCATCTTGTAGCTGTACAGGACGTTAGTGAGGTCACTTCTAGAATACTGCATACAATTCTGGTTGCTCTTCTATGGGGAGGATGTTGTTAAACTTGAAAGGGTAAAGAAATGACATACAAGGATGTTACCAGACTGGGAGGTTTGAGAGGCTGAATAGGCTGGGACTTATTTGTGTGGAGTGTCGGAGGCTAAGGAATGATCTTATAGAGGTTTGTAACATCATGAAGGACATGGATAGAGTGAATAGTCAAGGTAATTTTCCTTGGGTGGAGAAGTCCAAAACTAGAAAACATAGGTTTAAGGCGAAAGAGGAAAGATTTGAAAAGGATCTGAGAGGTAACTTTTTCAGGCAGAGAGTGATACGTGTATGGAATGAGCTGCCAGAAGAAATGTTGGATTCAAGTGCAATTACAACATTTAAAAGGCATCTGTATGTGCATATGAATAGGAAGGATTTAGAGGGTTATGGGCCAGATGCTGGCAAATGGGACTAGAATACATTGGGATGTCTGGTTGAGTTGGACTGAAGGGTCTGTTTCTGTGCTTTATGACTCTAAGTTCAGCAGGAAAAGGGAATGCAATTGGAATATTGGTCTTTATTTCAAAAGGGAACAGAATCTAAAAATAATTAAGACTTACTAATAATGTAGAAGGCACACCTAGTGTATTGTGATCAGTTGTGAATTCATTGAATGTCAGGACAGACCTGATGGGCTGAATGACCTACTTCTGCTCCTGTATCTTACTGTCTCAAACTGTAGAATGACCATATCCAGAAAGTTGTCACATGCTCTACTGATGTTCTCAACTGGTCTCAGAGTTGTACATAGAAATAGTGTTAATTGATAATCTTCCTTTAAATGTTCTATCAAAAAAGTCAGAATCCTAAAATTCCAAACTCAATGACATCATTTTCCACCATATTCACTGGTGATCTTGCTCATATTCACCAATTTCTTACTTCTTTGGCTCCTTTGTGCCCCATGATTCCCCCAGTGCCCCATTCACACTATTTTATTTTGCCCGCGTGGAAGTTTCTGAGTTGGTGAATAAGATCAAACAAGAAAGCCATACAGGGCTAACTTGTAGAGAGCTTGGATAGTGGAATGAGGAATGTTGTCTTATTTCAGGACTTTTTTTTTGGTCTAATCTTCAACCTTGTGCTCATTTTCAAAATTACTTTAACTATCAATGTTATTTTTAGACTCTATCAAAATAGCTATTCTCCTTCCTTCATCTTATCTTTGCACTCCCATTATTATGATATATCTGAAAGGGAAAACAGGACTAAGATAAAATTAGTGAGCATAATTTCTTGATATTAAGTGAACAACGATGCTTGAAGAAGCTTTTGGCTGCAACTTCTTTGAAATGTCAATACAAACAGTACTGTGGGTGTAAAACTGACTGAAGTTTGGAGGGAGGTTGATCTTATCCTTGCCAATATATTTATTTATTTATTTAGTATATGTCTCCAAATAGAATAATTGAAAGCCAGTATGGAAGTTGCAGACTGATAAAGATCTAGATCCCCCAGAAAAACAGAGGGATCTGGGTAGAGAAGTTCATAGACCCCTGAAAGTGGCAACACAGGTGGATAGGGTGGTTAAGAAAGCATACAGCAGGCTTGCCTTTACCAGCTAGGACATCAAATATAAAAGTTAACAAGTTATGCCACAGCTGTACAAAACTTTAGTTAGGCCAAAATTGGAATATTGTGTGCAGTTCTGGTTGCCACACTACCAGATGGATGTGGATGCTTTGGAGAGGGTGCAGAGAAGGTTTACCAGAACGTTGCCTAGTCTGGAGGGTTTTAGTTATGAGGAGAGGTTGGATAAACTCGGATTGCTTTCACTGGAAAGACGGAGGCCGAGATGCAACCTGATAGAAGTTTACAAAATTATGAGAGGCATCAGTAGTGTGGATAGTCAGAGGCTTTTCCAGGGTGGAAAGGTCAACTGCAACAGGGCACAGGTTCAGGGTGAGTGGGGAAAAGTGCAGGGAAAATGTTTCACACAGAGGCTGGTCGATGTCTGGAATGAACTGCCAGTGGAGGTGATGGAAGCAGGCACATTAGCAGCATTTAAGACAAATCTTGATAGACACAGAAACGTGAGGCGAATAAGACAGATACTGTGCATGGGCAATGAATAGTGGGTCAAAATAAGGACTAGGAATTAGTGCAGGTTTGGTGGGCCAAAGGACATGTTGCTATGCTGTATTGTATGGTATTGTATTGCATTGTGTAAAATCATGAACCATTTAAGAGCTTCATATTGCACTTTGATTGCTCTTGGGAAGACTTTCAACTAACATAAATATTTTATAATGAAGTAGACCCTGATAGAGGCTGAGACAAACAGCAACAATATGAGGAACTGTGTAATGTTGCTTTGCATTGTGTGCATTAACAACAATATTTAGAACTTGCATTTCGCAAGGACTGGACCTAAGGAAATGATCCTCTGAGACAGTAGAATCTTGTAAAAATTGCAAAGTCAATTGGTATACTGATTGTGTAATGAATTGTGTTTAGATAAATATGCTGGGAACTACATTCGATAGAACCTGTGCCGAGGTGTGGGGATTATGATGCATGATTAACTTGTGCCCCATGATTGCAACGTGGGCAGCATGCCAATTTTGTGCCACTTGCTTATATTGACACATCACAACCAGCCAGAGCTAACCATGCTGTTCACTTTCCAGATGCATGAGCAGAGGCATAAACACGAGCATGGCAATTATCACCTAAAGCAAGTTTGTCCCTTTGGAAACAACAGGAGCTGGGAGCCACAGTTGAAAAGAGTGTGGCAGGAGGAAAGTAAATATTGGTAAAACAAGGGAGAGTGTGTTCCAAGGACTTCAAATGTTTCACATTGAGGAGGTAGTGAAATGGTGTTAATGTAACTGGATAAATCATGCCAAGTCCTAGATTAATGTCCTTAAACCATGTGTTTGAATTTCAGCACGGCAGATGATGAAATTTGAATTTAATAACATTTTAAATAGCGGTCTAAATTCTTCAATCACATTGAAGGTGCAACCCATTGTTGATTTCTATAAATATGCATTTGGTTCACAAATGTCCTTTAGGGAAGATAATTTACCATCCTTACCTGGCCTAACATGTGATTCAGTTCAAGGGCAATAAGGGACAAGCAATAAGTGCTGGTTCAGCCAGTGATGTCAACATCCCATGAATGAATTTATAAACAATTGGAGGTCTTGATGGAGGAGGTGGAAATGAGGAAGGAAGATTACTTGTCTATGGAAGAAAAGAGGGTCTACAGAGACATTGACCAAAAGGCAGTGGAATCAGAAGCTGAAACTTCTGGAGGTTGCTACTGGGAGAACAAGACTTGAGAATTTGGATGCAGTCCAGCAATAAGTTCAATAATGTCACATCAGTTGTTAAAGTCAGGGAATACATCTTCAAAGTCCATATTCTATCAATTGCACCAGTATGTCATTGCCCAAACCATCCATTACTCAACTACCAACATATCTTATACATTCTGTGCATAGCATTCATTTGTCAGCCCCATCCTCACATGTATAGAATGGCTGTCAGCTTCATATTCACATCTCACAGACTGAACACAATGTCCACCTCACAGTCACATCTTAAAAACACAGTACACCATAGTTACTATCACATTTGATGTGGAGGTGCCAGTGTTGGACTGGGGGTGGACAAAGTCAAAAGTCACATGAAACTCAGTTATAGTCCAACAGGCTTATTTGAAGTCATGGATTTTTGGAGCGCAGCCCCTTCATCAGGTGCAGTGAGAGAAGAGCACAAAGACACAGAATTTATAGGCAGAGAGATCAAGGGCAGATAGATAAATAAATTATATAATTGGTATGAGTGGAGTGTCGGAAAGTAAGTCTCTGCAGGTGACCGTGGGTATTAGACATTGTAAGTCAATAGTCAACAGCTAAAAAACAAGCGAAGAGATGTCCTATAATCCAATTAAATGAGGCAGAGAGATAATTATAATAAAGTAAAAATAAAGTGGTGTTAGGGACAAACCAACTGACTCGAATAGCATAATACAATCACTTCTCATATGATTTGATAGTTCTGTTCTTATGCGATCTCGCGTTATAAGAAAATCATGTAGTAGCTGTACCATTTAAACTGATGGAGCTGGAATTGCGTTATAGGTAAGGAACGTTTGCGGTCAACAAATAACAGTCTAAATTCTTCAATCGCATTAAAGCCAATTTGCATTGAAGAAACATGGATTATAGCAGAACCTACTGAAGGTACAACAGTCGCATGCCAAGGGTCTAACCAAAGTAATAAATAATTCAAAACTATACAAATTAATTAAGGTAGAGAGATCAGAACAATTTATCAAGGTGATGGTGTTAAAACCTGTTTTGCCTCCAGCACAACCTTATTTTTAGTATTTTTGTAATTATCACTCAACTTTATTTAATCGGTCATCTCTTATTATTCAGCTGTTGACACTTTACTTACACTGTCTGATACTCTTGATCACTGCAGAAACCTATTATTCGACCTGTCGACACTCCACTCACACCATTTGTATGATCTTTTGACCTCTCTGCCCATTGATCTCTGCCTATAAATTCTGCCTGTGTGCTTTTCTCTCACTTCACCTGATGACGGGGCAATGCTCTGAAAGCTTGTGCTTTCAAATACACCTGTTGGACTGTAACCTGGTGTCATCTGACTTCTGACCAATTTTACCATGATGTTAGGAATTGGGATTCAAGACTAAACTAAGGTTGGGTTCCTGCTTTTTACAAGGCTGCCAGGAGCATGATTGTGGCAATCCAGGGACCTTAACTGGTCTCAATATAGGTTTGCTCTTCACTTTGACAGATCCAAGGCAGGAGTTGAAATGAGCTAGCTGGACAGAGCAGGTTAAAAGGTCCATCTCCACTCTTGTCTATTCACATTCACAAATACCTTAGTAAGGACTTTCAAACACACGTGCTGTCAAAGTTGTGTCATATCTTGAAGGCCTCAAACTATATTTATGTTAATTTTAAAGATTTTAGTCGTATCACAAAAGTGTTAACACATCAGTATTAACACTTAGGTGTATTTCTCACCCATGAATCCCATATCCCTTGACAACTCACCCCCTCACCCAACCTATATTTCATTCCACGATCAATTTCACCTTACATCCTCTTTATCCAGTTTTTATTCATATGAAGTCCTATGGCAAAATCTGGATTGTAAACAAAAGTCCATAAGTTCCCCAAATCCTGCAACCTTAAAATACTTAGCTAAGATTTTATGCACAAAATAGAAAGCTGGAATGCACACAAGAGTCCATAAATCACTGGCATAAATTATTTGAATCTTGATAATGTTATGACCAGGTAAAGAGGGGTGACAGCTCTTTTTTTTAAACCAACCCTCAGTCAGTTGCAAAAAAAGAGTTTTTACATTTATATTTTAGCACATTGTTAAAACTTAGTTACACAGAAAGAAACTGATGGAGAGCCAATCCAATTTTTTTCTGAGTTAAAGAAAGTTGAATTTTATTGCCCATTATTCAGAAAATTTATAAATCATACCTTCAAGCAGACACACAATATTGCTGATAATGAGCTCACAAAATGGGGTTGGAAGAGCTATATGGTACAGATAGGATACTAAAGACAGAGGCAGTTAAAGATGCTAAGGGTCCTTGGGCTGGAAGGATAAAAAGATCTGAATTTAGTGCTGAGCTGTTGTCCTGCTCCTTTAGCAGCGGTGAAATTTGCAGGTCTTGAGTTCTCAGTGATGGTATATTCTCTAAGTTGCTTTTGGATTGGCACTGGTTTCTGTGATTGAGTGAAAGGATGATTAAGAGAGTTAGAAAGAGGGAGAGAAATAAGAACATTTAGTATCCTTGCTGTTATCAGTTCAAGTTGCTATCTCTCTTTGCTCAAAAGCTATTGTTGACATACTGTTGCTCTGGTGTCTGTCACTGTTTCATTTTAGGCTGGATAGTTGCAGGCTTTCACTTCACCATACGTGCAGTCATCAGGCAAGTGTTAGTAAAATAAGATGTGACTTCTCCCTGAGTTTCAGTGTGTCTTGATGGTTCTTCTGCAGCAGCTGGTTTCATGTTTTCCATGGGGTTGTCTTGGCTTGTCAAGTGATCACTGCAGTAATTTTAGACTCACAGTGTCCTTTTTAATACCATTTATACTCGATAGAAGTCTAAGGTATTAAAGTCAAAAAATGAAAGTAAACTATTGGCGGTCTATTTTAATCATGACCATAACAAGAATGTTTATACAGCTGCAGATAATAGTTGTACAGTTTATTTGAGAGAGTTACAAGCTTTTGGATACAATCCAACCTTGTAATGTGTTAGTAAACAATTGAAAGTATCAAGACCAAGAGGAAAGTGGGTACGGTAGATAAGGAAAAGCTGCTCCTGTTGGTGAAAGGATTGGGAGTGAGCGTGCATAGAATTCAGGTTAATAGCAAATGCAGCAATGGAGACATGAGAAACTTTTTATGCAGCAAATGATTAGGGTGTCTGATGTGCTGCACAAGATGGTGGTGGAGGGAGGTGCAATAGAGGTATTCAAGAAGAAATGCATTATTTTCTGAAAAGAAAAACATATGAAGACAGGGAATGGCAAAAGGACACTGCTCATTTGGAGAACTCATGCAAACATAATGGTCAAAAAGGCTTCCTTCAATGTGTATCAATTCTGAGAATCTGCATCCAAGTGTTCATACATACCCCAAATAAATAGATTGACTTCAGAATTACCTTTCTCAACAGATCTCTGCACTCAGAGCTGCGAGGTGTGAGCCTCTTCAGGGGTAATTTTTAACTAAAGTCTGGTTTATCTTTCAATTTATAAATTAACTACACATTACTCTTTAGGTTAAGAGAAGTTAAGTTTTATTACAGCCTTAAATTGGAGACATACAAGCTCTTAGAGAAGCAGTAGTGAGTTAATTAGTAGCTGGTTTAATCTTGTGTTTGAAAGTTTGAGTCCGTTCCTTTTGTGAAGTATAAATAGAGGCCATACTCAGTGCTGCATTGTCAGCTTATGCAGAATTAGCTGGGGGTTAGAGGAGGTATTCCTTTCATCTTAGACTATTTTCAGCCTCCATAAAGAGTTGGCTCTTACTTCGGTATAGACCAGTTGGTGAGTACTCTGACTTTTCCACTATTTTTATTATAATAAAGAGTTTTGAAACTTGCAGGATGGCAGGTCAGCTTGGCAAAGTAGAATGTACATCCCGCAGTATGCATGAAGTTACTTGAGCTCTGAGTTTTGGAGTCACCATTGTGCATCCACAAAGCAAAGACACAGCATGTGGATAGCATATTAACTCAGCTGATCATTCCATAGGTTAGAAATGTATAGGTAGCAAGGGAATGAGCCAGCCAGTCTTAAGGAAACAAGACATGCAGTACAGAAATCCCGGAGTTTATCTTGCTTGACAATTGGTATTCTCTTTTTGTTGACTCAACTAAATGGAATGGTGGGGGAGTGTTGCAATGAGGAAAACGAATGGAAGAGCAATAGTGATTGTGGACTTCATAATCAGGAGTTCAGAAAGGTATTTCATGACTCCAGGGAGGTACATTGCAAAGAATATCTACAATGACCTCAAGTCATTCTATTAGGAAGGATAGTCATCCAGAGGTTGTAGTCACTGTTAGCATCAATGGCTTAGGCAGGGATAGGGATGAAGTTCTGAAGGAAGATTTCAGGGAACTAGGTAAGAAATGAAAAGGCAGAACTCTAAAACAATAACCTCAGGATGTCTTTCAGTCCCACCCTCTTATGCCAATAGAAATGACAGAATTGAGTCATTGAATGTGTGGCTGGAAAGCTAGTATACGAGGTTGGGTGTCAGATTTCTGGGGCAATGGAACTAGTTCTTGGGAAGGTGTCACCAATAAAAGTTGGATGGATTATGTCCTCTTGACCTGTCCTATCTGCCAATCTCCCTTCCCACCTATCTACTCCACCCTCCCCTCTGACCTATCACCTCCATCCCCACCCCCCATTCATCTATTATACTCTTTGCTACCTTCTCCCCAGCTTCCCCCCTCCACCCGCTCCTCCATTTATCTCTCCACCCTGGAGGCTTCCTGCTTCTATTCCTGATGAAGGGCTTTTGCCTGAAACATCGATTTTCCTGCTCTTCAGATGCTGCCTGACCTGCTGTGCTTTTCCAGCACCACTCTGATCTAAACTCTGGTTTCCAGCATTTGCAGTCCTCACTTTTGCCTAGTGGATTATACTTGAACTGAACTAGCATAAGTATCCTTGCAGGAAGATTTGCTAGTTCTGCTAGAAGGAACTAGATGTGTATGGTGATGTGAGCATGAATGAAAATTCAGATCAGGAAACAGGAGACAGAAACTTAGTGATTTTCTTTGAAAGAGAAAGTAATTAAGGTTTAAAAAGTGTAAAACACAGGAATTTGATGAAATTAGAAGACATACATGTAACTGCAAGAAGTGTAACAAATAAAGCTGATGAACTGAGCACAGGCAGACACATGACATTGTGATAACAGAAAATTGGTTTGAAGAGGGGCAAAAATGTAGCATCCCTGGATATAGAGTTTTCAGGCAGGATAGGTTTGGGGATTTGCAGAATGTGGTGGCATAAAATTATTGATTAAGAATCAATTATAGCTGTGAAGAGAGATGATGTTGTGGTTCTGTTCGCCGAGCTGGAAGTTTTTGTTGCAAGCGTTTCGTCTCCTGGCGAGGCGACATCATCAGTGCTTGGGAGCCTCCTGCGAAGCGCTTCTTTGATGTTTCCTCCGGTGTTTATAGTGCTCTGTCCCTGCCGCTTCCGGTTGTCAGTTTCAGCTGTCCGCTGTAGTGGTTGGTATATTGGGTCCAGGTCGATGTGTTTGTTGATGGAGTTTGTGGATGAATGCCATGACTCTAGGAATTCCCTGGCTGTTCTCTGTCTGGCTTGACCTGTGATAGTAGTGTTGTCCCAGTCGAATTCATGACATCCCACTCAGACCCATAGTATCACTGACAGGGACACCATCATACAAACTGGCCAAAGAACTACAACAGAAACTGAAACAGCCAGACAGAGAACAGCCAGGGAATTCCTAGAGGCATGGCATTCATCCACAAACTCCATCAACAAACACATCGACCTGGACCCAATATACCAACCACTACAGCGGACAGCTGAAACTGACAACCGGAAGCGGCAGGGACAGACCACTATAAACACCAGAGGAAACATCAAAGAAGCGCTTCGCAGGAGGCTCCCAAGCACTGATGATGTCGCCTAGCCAGGGGACGAAACGTTTGCAACAAAAACTTCCAGCTCGGCGAACAGAACCACAACAACGAGCACCCGAGCTACAAATCTTTGCACAAACTTTGAAGAGAGATGATAAATTAAATGAAATCTTAAATGGGTTGAGCTCAGAAACCAAAAAACAACCACAATGCTGGCCATGTAGAATCACCCCTCCCTCTACTTCCACATCACCCCCATACCAAAAAAGAATTAACGGACCAACAATGTAGGCACATTTCTGAGTATAAAGACATTAGGCCAATAATAGTTGAGGATTAAACCTAAATATCAATTGGGTTGCAAATAGTATGAACAGCATAGAAGGCAGAAAATTCTGAAATACCACTATTAGCTAGTACCTAACAAGTGAGACGGTGCAATTCTATACTTAAGTCTTAAGAAATGGAACTGAGCAATTGAATGAAGTAGTACTCAGTGATCATTTTGAAGATAGTTATTATTATGAAGACGCGAGTGTACTGTACCTTTAAGAAAGTTAAAAGCTAGCAGAACTACTCGACAGCACCAAGTGTTCTGATCAAGATATAATGTAAACTTTTGGTCCAGTAACTAGTGTAGCTGGTTGCCTGGAGACAAAATCAAATTTGCCAATCAGTTTAAATTATACCTAGAAAAAATACCAAACTTCAATCAAGTTTGAATTTAGTATATATTGACAATATTAAAAGCCAATGACACGATCCGATGCTTTGGGGGTATAAGACTGGGAAAAATTGAACAGTTGAGGGAGAACTGCCAAGCCACCAAAACATGCAGACGGCCCGGAGAATAGCTCTCGTAAAGGTATCTTTATCGATCAGTGACCTGTGAAACAGAAATCCCTAAGAAGAAGAAGAAAAGAAGACAGAAGACGATATAAAGAGAAGATTGGACAGCTGGCTGGTTTTGAAATTTGAATTTTGGTAAATCTTAGTCAGGGGTTTTATCAGACTAGTATTATAGAGAGGAAAGTAAAAGAGAGGTCAGAGGAAGGGGTTGTAAATAGTTGTTAGTTAATTATTCTCTATTATACTTTAAGAAATAAAGTTGTTACTTTTACTTTAACTAGTTCTTGGCCTCTCAACTTTTCACAGAGTAATGCAAGGGAAAAATCTTTTCTGTGTTGTTGGTTTAAAGTAAGTAAGCAGGAGGGTTTACCCTGTGTTGTAACATTATCACAATGTAGTTAGATTTAGCACCACTATGGAATGGGGCAAACATAAGACATGAATAAAAGTTAGAGAATGGCAAACTCTACAAAACTGGGCAATCTTTACTCAACTAAGTAATGACTTGGTAAAGATGGACAAAGCTACCGAAGGGAAAATCTGCTAAATCAGTGGGAACTGTTTAAGAATGAGATTCTACACATAGTATAGACATGCCCCCACAAAAAACAAAGGGTGATTTGCCAAATCTAGAGCTGCCAGGTTATCCAGATGCATACAAGGTAGGATAAAGCAGAAATGTATAGTTTATAGCAAACTCAAGAGTACTACTTCAGGAAGCTCAGAGGAATTTGGAGAAAGTGCAGGAGTGAAGTTAAAAAAGAGATTACGAAAACAAAGACAAAATACAGAAATAAATTGGCCAGTAAAATTAAAGAAACTCCAAAGATGCTATTTGTTCATGAAGAGCAAGAGGATAACTATGAGTATGTACATGGAAACATCTGTCTTGATGTAGAGTATCTGGAAGGGAATCTTAATGATTACATTGTCTTCACAAAGGGGTGATGCAGAGTTTTCTAGGTAAAGAGGAAGAAAGTGAAGTATTAGTTGAAATAAGAATTAGGAGAAGTGCTTGAGGAACTGTTCTCTTTAAAGATAGATAAATCATCAGAGCTGGATGAACTCCATTGTAAGCCAGGGAAGAAATAATCTGAGGATCATGTTCCAATCTTCACTTTATATACCAGAGGCTTGGAGGTCTATGCATTATTAAAAAAAACATTCCAAGGGATAGGCCAAATAATTAAGTTTGTCAGTCTGATCTAGGTTCTGGAATCAATATTGGGAAAGAAGATTAATTGTTACTTGGAAAAACATGCATCAATCAGGAATAAAGTCTAGAGAGTAAGGAACCGATTTACAGAAATGTTGCTAGGGATTGGAAATTACAGCTGGATACACGAGTGCTGTTTTTGATTAAACTAGCATGCTGAGAGGTGACTCAATTAGGGCATACAAAGTAATGAGTCAGTTGGATAGAAAGACCTAGTTCCTGAGCAGAGCAGTCAATTACCCGGGGTTCACAATTTAAGATGACGGGTAAAAAGATTAGAGGGGGACAAAGTAAAAAGATTTTCACTCAGAAGTTGATGAGTGCCTGGAGTTCGCTATCCAGTTTGGTGATGAAGGTGGACAGCCTCAATTAATTTAAAAAAATAACCTGTCTCTATACCTGAAGCACAAAACTGCAAAATTACTGGCCAGGCACTGGGAAGTGGAATCAGAATGGAGTGCTAGTTTATTCAGTCAATGCAGATACAATGGGCAGAATAGCTTCTTTTTATGCTTTTCTTTGTAACTTCACTAAGTGTCTATGGTTCTATTATCTTTTGCTCAATGACTGTCTCTGAATTAATTGACATCTGAAAGAGCCTGTCTTCAGCTAATGCCATCAACAGGGGTCAGGCTTCACTTGGAATGAGTTTTATTATCACCTCTGCAGTTATCTCACCAACAGATGCAAGGTACAGCCCAGTAAGCAAGTTGCCACTGCAACCCATGGCCAAAGAAGGCTGAGGGGCTATTTCCTGTACATACGGATTCTTCCAAACTGATGCTGTAGCCTACTTCTTCAGAGATTATATAATCCCAGCGAAGGAAGAATTGTCAGGCCAGAATTTGTCAGGTTATCTGTCAGAGTGGAATAGAGTCACGCAAGATGGGATACAACCCTTTTTAATATGGCACTTGCTGCCATATTCTGTCTGGTAAATTTAAAAGGTGTAATTTTTGACTGTGAGTGAATGGTAGTGATTGTCAGATGAGTATGTAGGTCAGAGAGGTTGTCAGATGGTCAGGGGTGTTCAGTGAGGAATCCTCGTCATTGGCCATCTTGTTGTGTGAGGCTCTCTGCACTATTTTTCAATCTGGGGTCATTATCTTCTCCTAGGTGGGGATGTCTAAGGTCAGCTTAGTCTGGTGTTGCAGAAGAAAACCAATTACTATTCTAATGAGAAGAGGCTCTTGTTTTAAAGAAGATGTACTTTATCACACGTTCTGTGTAGAATCTACACTGATATTATGGATATTGTTACAAAGACTGAGGAGGACTTGGATGTTAAGTGCCTTTGAGATCTTAAACTGTTCTTCCACCAAGTACCGATGACATCATTGTAGTGGGTTGTGCTTGAAGCGCTCCTCAGTATTAATTCTTTCAGACCCTTCAGCACCTTTCTATAACAGAGGTGGTTGGGTTGGAGTGTGAGAAGGATGGAGGTGTGGGTAAGTTAGACTGTTTTGTCTGAAGTTTCCTAATCTATTCCTCAACCCTAACTTAAATAGTCATCAAAAAGTCTCCAGTCTTCTGAAACCACTCTTGAGTCCAATGAGCAATTGTGATGAGTTTGTCTTATATTTCTATCTTTCTTCTTTCATCATCATTTTTAGGATGTATTCTATTGGGAGTGGGCAATTCACAAACTTCCAATAATTATCACTGAACTTCTTCCCTCTTGTTTTCTTCTTACTACTTTTGTGAGGCCAAACAAAAGTTACTCATTAATGTGTGATAGTCCCTCAGTACAAGGATGACCCTTGTTCATAGAGTCGTCCTACATGGAGATGCTCTTGCACTGCAGCTATCACATGGCCCTCTCTAACAAGAAACTGTCCCACTTGTACCACCTGCCTTGGACGTATCAGAAGGATGAACAAATTGCTAAACTACTGGGTTGGCAGATGACACACCTTCCATGGTTATCAATTTCTGATATTTGAGGTACTAGCCTGCAGGCAAGGACACTACTAGTGCTCTACAACACTTCCTGTTGCTCATTCACTGTTTTTGTCACATCCTCTGTTTCTTTTCATGGAATCCTTACAGTGTAGAAACAAGCTGTTCAGTCCAACCAGTCAACACCGACTCTCCAAACAGCATCCCACCCTATCCCTGTAATCCTGCATTTGCCATGACTAATCCACTTAATTTACACATTCCCGAACACCACGAGGAATTTAGCATGGTCAGTCCACCGAGCCTGCACATGTTCGGACTGTGGGAAGAAACTGGAAAACCCAGAGGAAACTCAAGCAGACATGGGGAGGATGTGCAAACTCCACACAGATAGCCTCCCAAGGTCGGAATTGAACCCAGGTCCCTGGACCTGTGAGGCAGCAATGCTAACCACTGAGCCACCATGCTGCCCTTCTGTATGAAAATTATGTTTTAGAACCTTAATAGGCCCAACTTCAAATGTTAAAATCCACAAGTTTAAATTTATTCAAAATAATATGGTTTATTTGAAGTGGATGTGGTACCTGTCACAGTAGAGTATTATTTTATATCGTTTGCCATTGTCAAATTTCTTTCTGTAATAAAACTGCCTTGAAAATAAATATGCATTGTTAAAAAAAAATTCCAATGTGCAAATACCACTCTGCCCTCACTGCGTGATTTGCTGCATGAATTGCACAAGCTTCGAATCTTATGGCCTATATAAAGATTTCTTGTGGGTGAAAATGAAAAAGACAATTCAGCATAGTATAAAATGGCTTGCTGTTTTGCTTTCTGCCATTTTGCAATTTCCTTGAAGACCAATTTCACATTCCTTCACTTCAGAGATCTTTTTTAGCATGAAAAAAGAGCATGGAACTATTCAGTTAAGAATTTCTTTGTCAAAAATGAATATTTTTTCCCAAGCATTTTCGGGAAAGAAGAAACCTTTGCTAATTCACAGGCTTGATGAGATTGATGGCCTGTTGTGTTCGCTCTGTTTTTAAAATATTCTTGCTGCTGTGAATTTAATTCACCCTTTTCTCATTGTCACTGACAATCTTGTCACTGCTGAGATTGAGTAAAATATTCATCATATATCATGATGACTGATTCATTATGTGATCTCTTTTATACCAGTGGGATGTTATGCACAAGGGGACATGCACAAAGATATTTGATGAACAGTTCCACGTATGAAGAAGATCTCAAGATTCCATATGTTCTGTACATTTACAAAGTTTCTCATGAAACTGAGGATCTTTGTAATACCTTACAATGTGTCAAAAGTAATATTTAAAATTTCTTGTCTATTTGCCTCCTTGTAGTTTTTTCACGCATTTATTAGAATGAAAATATAAACTTATTTGAGATTGGCATTCTCAAAACAGTACGAAAGGACTGTTACATGTATATGATGAAATGTTTAGTATTCAGGCACTCTTCTTTGAGCTACATCTCGATGGGGGGTCATGGGTCTTGATCAGCTGTGAGTGGGAGTCTCGAAGGTAGTGTTGTATGTCAGGTACAAAGGTTAAGGATATCTGCTCGAGGATAGAGAAGAATTTTGAGAGGGATAGGAGGGATCCAATAGTTATCATTCACATTGGTATCATTGACATGAACGAATGTTTTGTTTGAAGACTTTGAACACTTAGGAGCTAAATTAAAAATAATTAATCAAAAATAATAATTAAAATAAAGAACATCCAAGGTAATAATCTCTGGATTACTACTTAAACTGTGGGCAAATTGGCATAGAGTAATTAAAAGCAATGAGTTATCTGTGTGGCTTGGATTAGTGTGGTGGAATGGACACAGGCTCTATGACTGAAGTAAAAGGGAGCTATTCTATTGGGATGGGCTTCATTTGAATTGTGCTGGGACTAGTGTCTTAGCGAGTCAAATCACTAAAGCTGTCGACAGACTTTAAACTCATTAAGTTGAGGAATTGAGTTTTGAAGACAGAAAATATGAGCCAGCAAAGCAAGAGGGTATGGCAACATTACAGGACAACTGTTTGGATAACAACACTCAGAGGGGGAACAGGCTGGGACAGAGTATGCAAACATAGAAATACAGCAGTAAATAGGGTCTAAGAGAAAAAAAATGGAAAGAGGCAAAATAGTGGCTCTTTATTTAAATTTATGTAGTATTTAGAACAAAGTAAATGAATTAATGACATCATAGTCGATTATTGGGTATGATCTTTTCACCATTACAGAGATGTGATTAAAAAGAGATCAAAGCTGGGAACTAAATATTTAGAGATATGTGTATTTTTGAAAGAATGACAGGAAGGAAAGGGTTGTAGGGTAACATTATTGGTATGGGATGGCATGAATATGATATCAAGAAATAATCTTGGCTTAAAAGATATAGAATCTATATAGGTGAAGGCCTTCGACAAGGTTTTGCATGGTAGACTGGTTAGTAAGGTTAGGTCACAAAGGATCCAGGGAGAGCTAGCTAATTAGATACAAAATTGGCTTGATGGTTGGAAATGGATGGTGGTAGAGGATTGTTGTTCAGATTGGAGAACTATGACCAGCGGTGTGCCGCAAGGATCAGTGCTGGGCCCACTTATATTTGTTAGTTTATATAAACTATTTGTATGAGAATATAGAAGCATGTTTAGTAAGTTTGCAGATGACCCCAAATTTGGTGGTATTGTGGATAGTGAAGACGGTTTTCTAAGATTACAATGGTTTGTGGATCAACTGAGCCAGTGAGCTAAGGAATGACAGATGGAGTTTAATGCAGATAAATGAGAGATGTTGCATTTTGCTAAGACAAATTAGGGCAGGACTTGTGCAGTTAATGGTAGTGTCCTGGGGAATGTTGTGGAACAGAAAGACATACGAGTGCAGGACTATAGTTGCTTGAAAGTGGTGTCACAGTAGGTAAGGTGGTGAAGATGACGTTTGGCATTCTTGCCTTCAGCAGTTCGAACATTGAGTACAGGAGTTGGGACGGCTTGGTATAGCTGTAGACCTCATCAGTATTGACAGCAGGGTCAAACTAAATGTTAAACAAGCTAACAGGAGGAGTCCATTACAATCATTGGGAAAATGGTTAACTGACAACATGAAAACTTTGAGAATATGCCAGGAGAGATGTAACAGATCAATATGATGTGTTGCTGGACAAACATTGTTAAATTTCAATGAAATGGAACTTTTAAAATTCATGAAGTGGCAGTGTTGCTTAAGACTGCAGAGAGATATGAGTGCAGTGAATAATACTCTGGACTTGAGAGAATCCTACAAAAGGATGACCACAGAACTTTGTCCTACTGCTTCAAGGCTATTCAAAAGGTAAATGATGAATTTAGCAAGCATACCACTAGTGTACTGAACACTAATAAAGGTTCCTGATATTTACTGTGGCAGATTTCAAGAAGTCAGAGGCGAAGAAGTTAAGGGGCGCAGTGACCTTGACTGTAATAGGCTACTCTTACTAACTTGGTTGCAGGATTTGGAAAAATTAAGATTTCTTGAGTCAATAAACTGCATGGAGAAGGCAAGGAGTACATTGTACTATTTGATTTTCTTTCTGGTCCAATCTCACCCCAACGCAAAATGGGATTCATAGAAACACCCCAAGAAAGGATTGCATGTCAGTCAAGAATTGAAAGCACTTACTCGCTTTGAGGAAACACGATCACAACCTAATATAAGAAAAATCACTCCGAGTTCAGTAAACCTTTTTCCCAAAATAACATGAGAGGAACATAGGAACAGGACTAAGCTATTCAACCCATGGTACCTGTGCCACTATTCAATACGATCATGGCTGATCAAGTAATACAATGCTTTTAACTCACACTAACCCAGGCAAATAACATATTTGAGATAATAATCAAATCTTTAGAGGAGACATCTGCTCAGCTAACACAGGTGAAAGAAGAGCTGCTACAGGAAGAAAGATGAATACAAGCTCTTTATCCTCGATCTGATTAAAAGATTGCTATTTTTTAAGAATCTCTGGAGGAACATGCACATACAGAAATGTCAGCTTGAGCTCAAAGCAATGCTAAAGGGAGTTACCTGCAGATGGAGATGTACACAACAAGGAGCTCCAAGTCACTCATGAGGCAACATTTTCATAAATAAATACCAGCAATTATACATTAGTAAATGAATTCAAGCAACACATAGAGGAAATCAAAAAGCCACTGAAGCAGCAAGTGGACTTCAAAGAACAAATCAATGATGAACACTGGGCTGAATTAGAATTAGCTTCCCTACTGTGTGGAAACAGGCCCTTCGGCCCAACAAGTCCACACCGACCCTACGAAGAGTAACCCATCCAGACCAATTCCCTTACCCTATTTTTACCCCTGACTAATGCACCTATAGTACACACCCCTGAACACTAGGGGCAATTTAGCGTGGCCAATTCACCTAACCTGCACATCTTTGGATTGAGGCAGGAAACCCACGCAGACATGGGTGCAAACTCCACACAGACATTTGCCCGAAGCTGGAATTGAACTCAGATTCCTGATGCTGTGAGGCAGCAGGGCTAACTACTGAGACACCATGCTGGGAGGGTGTTATAAAATTACCGCTTTAAAGTTATAAAATTGTGTGGGATCAAGATGGTAGCGGTAACCTGGTCCATGACTGCCTGAGCACACAAGTACTTACATGTCCTCCCTCTCTCCTTCGTTCCCTCCCTCACCTCTCCTTACTTTCTCAGACCTCCCTTGACCACTCCTGCTCACTCAGTTCTGAAGATTGAGACGTGAGCACCACTCCTCCCATCTTCTGGCTGCCTCCAAACTGAATTCCTCACACTCAGAATGGGGCCTAGCTGTGGCTACACAGCCTACAATTGCCCACCCACCCACCAGTCCATTGGATGGAGCTCCTTTTGCTCCAAGTACAGCGCCACCCTGCCCCCATTTCAGTGTTCATATAAACCGCAATAATTTTATAACAATTTCTTCAAGTCCAGTGTTCATATAACCCTCAATAATGTTATAACAACTCCCCCAGTCTAGTGCTCATATAACCCTCAATACTTTTATAACAATTTCCCCCAGTCTAGTGTTCATATAACCCTCAATAATTTTATAACAACTTTTTCCAGTCCTGTATTCATATAACCCTTAATAATTTTATAACAACTGCTCCATTTCGGTTTTCATATAACCCTCAATAATTTTATAACAACTCACCCAGTCCAGTGTCTTCATAAATACCCCAGTAATTTGATTATAACCCCTCAGCTGTTATTTTTAAGAACCCACACCCACACTCGAAGAAGACTATATTGAACAGAGATTCATTGGCTTACTTGTTGCTATAAATACTTAAACTTTGTTTTGGAATGGAGGGGGATGTTGAAAGTTTACCTTAGTTTTAAGAAAGCTTCCCTTTAAGAACTCCACATTTTCTGTGATACAATGATATGACTCTGCCTGAATATTTTTATCCTTTGTCATATCAATATGCAAACAATGAAATTAATTGTGTTGCGGCAATACCTACTTCAAAACTTACAATGCATTTACTGGGTAGAATTTCACATGGGTCTGAACAATATGGGCTGTAGTGAGATTTGTGGCTGGATCATAGGAATAGTCTGGCAAGACCAATCTTGACTTGGGGAGCAACTCACTGTATCTCTTGTGCATCTGTTGGACACCAAGGTAAGTTTCTCGCTAGTCAGTGGCAAGTTGCCAAGTAATGGACATTATTACTTGCAAAACATCTTATGAACTGCACATCTTGTTTCATTAACATGCAGCTTATAATTTAACCAAACTCACAAATCAACCTAAAAGTTGCATATTCGTGAATCCTCGACAAGGACTGCAGAGCAGGTACTTGGTGACTTCCATTTGCCACTGGCTGTTAGGAACCTTCATGTTGCTCAGTGTGAAACAGCATCTCAAGGGTACATCCACAGCAACCCTCACCCTCAGACATTGTCATCTGACATTTACCAATTTGTGATCATCACGACATCTCTCAGATCCACTTACAGAATGCGTAGGAAATACAGGCCTATATTGCACTAACTAGCATTGATAGCCTGCAGCAAGGACACTTTGCACAAAAGGAGAGGCACCCAGCTCCCCTTTTGGACCTCATTGCATCTCGCGGCCACTTAGTTGCTATCTTATCGCTCACTTCGTGCCCATCTGCATGCTCACTACATTCAGGCCTTGCCTTGCATTGTCTGTTGGTCTTTGTTACTTCAGCCAGAGCCTAAAGGCTATCAACTACTGCTGCTTTGACAGCTACACAGATAGGTTGCTTGCCATACTTGTCATTAGGGATCTGTGTGGAAGGTGGGAGTCTTGCTATACAGAACACTGAGGTGTCAATCTAACATTTCGAGCATTTGTCAACTGTTTGTGTGGAAATACATTGCATATTCATTCAATCAAATAGCCATGTCAGAAACTAACTGGGAGCTAATCCTGTAACCAGTCAAGGCAGGGCTGCTGTTGGTCAGGAAGTACCAGCACCATCAGTCATGACCACAAAGTTTGGCCATGATTACTTACCACAAGTCAGTCACCGTCAGGGGATATGTCCATCTGTAGGCTGGAGAGTGTGCAACTCCCATAGGGCCAGCATAATTGATCAGGAAAATGTGTTATTGGTCAATTAGGTGTAAAAACAGTGGTCAGGAATTTCAACTAGCAGGTCTCAGTGCTATTTAAAGTTGGTCAGAGACCTGGGATTAATACAGTCCTGGGAGGGGTTCATCTGTTGTCCTTGATGAGGGAGTAAGGGGTCTCTGTAGCATTGTAGGTTCGGGAGCATCATTACAAATAGGGGTGAGGGAGTCAAGGCTACGGGAAAAATGCAGAGGCTTGTATTGAGGTGCAGTAAGGTCAATGATGGGAGGATACTCAAGGTTTAAGGCAGAATCAGAGGGCACAGTATGCTATGGGGAATGGGTTACTGGCAATGACCACCACTATGGCATCCAAAGCAGGAGTGTGGAGAACCAGAGTAGGCATCATTCAGGTGTAATGTCAGGGCTTAGGGGACAAGAACAACAGCTGGAAGCAAAGTTCAGTGATCAGTTGCCACATGGGGTGTGGGGAATGGATTGAAATGAGCTGTTGGGGCTCATGTGAAGTGAAAGAGGACATGGAGGCTCCACCTGGCAATCAGGCAGAGCTTGGTGCTGATGATGTCCATTGAGTGCTGAGTTCCTTGCCACCGTTTCTGACTCTCTAGATGCAAGTTAGTATCGTCTGGATGGCGGGTACCGTATCATCCTGGCATGTCACATTCTACTCAATTGGAGCAGGCAATTAGATCTTGTTCTAAATTATTGAATCCCTACAGTGTGGAAGCAGATCATTCGGCTCATCAAAACCACACCGACCCATTCCCTTACATTTACCCCTTCACCTAACACTACAGGCAATTTAGCATGGCCAATGCACCTAACATTTTTGGACTGTGGGAGGAAACCGGAGCCCCTCTGGAGGAAACCCACGCAGACACTGGGAGAATGTGCAAACTCCACACAGACGGTTGCCTGAGGCAGGAATTGATCCCAGGTCTCTGGCGCTGTGAGGCAGCAGTGCTAACCACTATGCCACCGTGCCGCCCTTACATTTGTAGGTACAGGAAAGTAAATTGTGACGATGTTAT
Organism: Chiloscyllium plagiosum; assembly: GCF_004010195.1. Taxonomy (NCBI): domain Eukaryota; kingdom Metazoa; phylum Chordata; class Chondrichthyes; order Orectolobiformes; family Hemiscylliidae; genus Chiloscyllium; species Chiloscyllium plagiosum. The sequence goes on along the minus strand of NC_057711.1, from coordinate 80,563,647 downwards.
AAGGAGGCTACAAGACATTATAGATAGATTAGATTAGATTAGATTACAGTGTGGAAACAGGCCCTTCGGCCCAACAAGTCCACACCGACCCGCCGAAGCGAAACCCACCCCTACCCCTACATTTACCCCTTACCTAACACTACGGGGAATTTAGTATGGCCAATTCACCTGACCCTGCACATCTTTGGACTGTGGGAGGAAACCGGAGCACCTGGAGGAAACCCACGCAGACACCCGGGTCTCTGGCGCTGTGAGGCAGCAGTGCTAACCACTGTGCCACCGTGCCGCCCATAGCTTATGTGAGTGAACAAAGACCTTATAAATCAAAATGTAAAATTGTTCATTTTGGTAGGAGAAATAATAAAGAAACATATATTGTTAATGGTGAGAGATTGAAGAACTCTAAGATGAAGAGGGATCTGGGTGACTGAGTGCATGGATGACAAAAGGCAGGTTGGTAAGCATAGCAAATAATTAGGAAAGTTAATGGAATATTATCATTTATTGTGAATAGAATTGATACAGAAGTACAAAGATTATGCTTCAGTTACACAGGATATTTGTGAGACTACATGTGGAGTACTGTACATATTCATCACTTTATTTAAGGAAAGACACAAGTGTGTTTAAAAAAAAATCAGAGGAAGTTACAAGACTAATATCCAGAATGGGCGGATTGTCTTATGAAGGAAGTTAGTACAGGCTCTATCTGCTAGCATTTAGAAGAATACAAGGCATGCGCAACTTGATTGAGACATCCTGAGGGGCCTTGACAGTTTGAATGTGGAGAGAATGCTTCCTGTTATGGGAGAATCAAAAACCAGGGCTCACTACTGAAAATTAAAGAGTCACCATTTAAAGCAGAGGTGAGGCAAAGTTTTTATTTTACAGTGGATCATAAGTCTTTGGAAATTTGGAATAGGTGGTGGGAGCAGAGTCCTCAAATATTTTTAAAGCAGAGGTGGATAGATTTGTCTTAAGAAAGTTGTTGAAAGGTTATCAGGTAAATGAAACTGTGTTCTTGAGGTTACACTGGAATCAGCAATAAAGGGTTGAATGGTCTATTTCTGCAACTTGTTCATATGTTTATACATAGTACCATTTAATAGCCCTGAGCAGCCGATATCTTTGATACCCATTGACCTTGTTTGCAAGCGCAGTTAGTTACATTGTTTGTTATGATGCTTTCCCATTTTAGCTTTAGCAGAAGACCTGGGTAAAATGTACTTTCCAAAGTTACAGCAGATACAGAGGTGAACCCCGATATAAATTTACCCCAAAGTGTCTTTCCAGCTGTTAACAAAGCCACTGCTCCAGTTGAAGATTCTTTCCTTTACACACTAATTTTGTCTGTTTTCACTGTTATCTCTGGACATACTTCATAATGTCTTGATCACATGAGCAATGACATTTCTGTACACAGTACATTTATTAGAGATACAATTGCCTGACCAATCAACAACTGACTCTCAAACGCATTCTAAAGATTTATCTTATTTGAAATTCAGAATCAATTGCCTCAAAGGAAATAAAATTTACTGTCTATTAAAGTTGGGGACAGAAAGGCACCTTCAGCAGACAGTGTGCTCAAGAAAATAAGGCTGTAATCATTTCCTTCAGTCAGCTGAAAAGGATTAAATCTTCAGCTTCCAGGTAATGTTCTGCTTGAGCCTTGGGGAAGAATAATTTATGATTAGGGACAAGGCTAGTCTAGCAAATGTGAACATTATGTCCATTACTTAAACACACTTCCTGGGTTGACTGCTAATGTACCCATGGGGCCCATACGGCAGCAGTAACAGATAGGAGCAATGAAATAGAAAGACAAGGACAAGAAGTATTAACATCCATGTTGCACAGCAATACATAGACCGATCACTGCTGAATTACTGCCTTTGGTAAACAGCACAGATAATTCATTTTAGTACAAGAATTTTCCTGATCCCTATGTATATTGAACAACTGAATCATCTGAACTTTAACTATCTATTGATCAAACACTGATGATGTGAATAGTAATTCTTTGATACATGCTATTTGGTGATTCAAACGTTATTCATTATGTATGTTATATTAAACACTCTACAACTTTTTGCAAGCAATTAGTTTAACCTTACAGTCAAATCACAGAATGTAGCAGTTTAATACTGAATGAAATTTAATTATTTGGCATTAGTATACTACTTAACAACTACTGTGCATTTTAATTAGAAGTACACAAAGTCAGTTAGTGTATCAGAAGACTTATACTGATGACTGTTTGCTGATATAGAAAATCAAAATGCAACGAGCCACAAGATACTATTCAGAGAGAGTAAATAAATACCAAAGGTCATTTCCGATCTTAGAGGGTATGTCCTTGCCTTACTGCCAGAAAACAATCAGCAGACAATGAGAAGTTAACTGCGTCAGTTCATTGAAGCTTGCCAACAATGCTTTGGTTTTTTGACCTGATGGAAATTGGACAGCCAAACAAAAGCATTTTCTGGCTTTGTTTCAACAAAGGTCAGCAGTACAGCATTCACAGCACGTGGTTTTCAGCAGGAGTGAAGAATACAATCTGTCACTAACAAATATATGAGAATAAAGTGGGTTCCTAATGCTTGAGATATTGTAAAGGAACTGTTCCTTCCCTGCAACTAGAATCTTTGCAGCCACATCGGTGAGAGTTTTGGTGTCAATTTGGCTCAGTTGGTTGCACTCATTTCACAGAATCAGGAATTAGTCAGTTCAAGCTTTATTTCAAGACTTCAGCATACCGTGTTTGTGTGTCATACTGAAGCTGCTACAGTACTACTGAAGTAGATCTGAATTATCACAGCTCAACCTTTAATTGAGATATTATCCTAATGGTGCATAATTTTATTCCCCTTATCTAAGGAGGGATAAATTTGCCACAGAGGGTGGGCAATGTAATTTGACCTGATTAATCGCATTAATGACAGAACTGTTTTATGAGGAGAGACTGAGGTGACTGGGTCTGTACTTCCTAGATTCTCTGAAGCATCCACAATTCTTACTATGTGTAACAAGATGGGTATAGGTAGAATATTTCACTTGGCAGGTGAGTTTAAAGAGACACAGTCTTGGTTTTAGGGGTAGGTCACTTAAGACAGAAATAAGAGGATGTTCTTCACGCAGCCGGTGGTGAATCTTTCGAAATCTTTACCCAGAGGACTGAAGGTATTCAATAATTGTTAATGTTCAAGGGAAAAATTAAAAGACTTCTGAAGATTAATGACATCAAGACATGTGGTGACAGTGTTGGAAAGTGGTGTTGCTCAACCATTATCTAACTAAAGTAAGCCTAGTGAGGTGAATAGCCTATTTCCATTCCCAGGTTCCTAACTTCTTGTTCTTCTGGTTTAGGAGGTCAGCTTTGAAGTTAGATTAGGAAATACATCTGGTGTTTTATTCTATGCCTCTCCAACGATATCAAAACTCTTCAACTGACCATTCAGCTCATTGCTGTTCCTGTATAATACAAACACATTGGAAGCAAAAAATTGTTGCAGTTCAAGAATTGAGTCAATCAATAGCTTAAATCTACAGATGGTGCTAGATCAGCTGACTGGATTTGAAGAATCTTTTTAAAATAGAAGTCATTATAGCATCAGTATGAGAAACAGGCCTGAGTGAGGTTTTAATGAACTGCTGCTCACTGCAACCCCAGGCCACAGATAGTAAATTGCTGTCACTTTTGGTGTCTGAGATTTGGGGTGCAGTGTGATGATCAGCATCAAATGGACACAATTAATGGAAATTTCCATTCTGAGTTGGGAATAGTGGCCACTTTGGGACTGGGATCTACTTTAGGTGAACTGACAGAGGAGCATAGGCTCTTGGAGGGAGTCACCCCTTTGAGCCTGTCCTGCCATTCAATGAGACTGTGGTTGATTTGGTCGTTGCATCATTTCTAGTTTCTTGTCTGTAACATATAATCCTTGAGTCCCTCATGTATCAAAACAGCTGTCTAAGGCAGGATTGAATAAATTTGAAGATGTTGCTTTTGCTACCTTCTGGGAAAGTGAATTTCACAATCTAGGCAAGATTTGAGAGAAAAGAGATTTGTTCCTTTGTCCTAAAAGGTCTTAAGATGCTTATTTTTAAATATTTGAACCAGGTCTTGCGAAATTCTTCTAAAGCACATGGAAGTAACTTACTTAATCTCACAATTCCTCAATTTTTCATACTAAAAATCACCATAATGCAAAAATTATAACATTGTTCTGATGCATGTGGATCCACTACTTTTCATGATTTATATAAATTATTTGGATATAAGCATAAGAGATTGAGTTAGTAAGTTTGCAGATGACACCAAAATTAGAGATGCAGTGGACAGCAAAGAAGGTTACCTCAAATGACAATGGGATCTTGATCAGATGGGGCAATGGGCCAAAGATGGCAGGTGGAGATTGAATGCGATGTGCTGCATTTTGGGAAAGCAAATCTTAGCAGGACTTATACACTTAATGGTAAGGTCCTAGGAAGTGTTGCTGAACAAAGAGACCTAGGAGTGCAGGTTCATAGCTCCTTGAAAGTGGAGTTGCAGATAGATAGGATAATGAAGAAGGCGTTTGGTATGCGTTCCTTTATTGGTCAGAGTATTGAATACAAGAGTTGGGAGTTCATGTTGCGGCTGTACAGGACATTGGTTAGGCCATTGTTGAAATATTGCCTGCAATTCTGGTCTCCTTCCTATTGGAAAGATGTTGTGAAATATGCAAGGGTTCAGAAAAGATTTACAAGGATGTGGCCAGGGTTGGAGGATTTGAGCTATAGGGAGAGGCTGAATAGGCTGGGGCTGTTTTCCCTGGAGCGTCAGAGGCTGAGGGGTGACCTTATATAGGTTTATAAAATCATGAGGGGCATGGATAGGATAAATAGACAAAGTCTCTTCCCTGGGGTGGGGGAGTCCAGAACTAGAGGGCATAGGTTTAGGGTGAAAGGAGAAAGATATAAAAGAAGCCTAAGGGGCAACATTTTCATGCAGAGGGTGGTACGTGTATGGAATGAGCTGCCAGAGGAAGTGGTGGAGGCTAGTACTATTGCAACATTTAAGAGGCATTTGGATGGATATATGAATATGAAGATTTTGGAGGGATATGAACCGGTGCTGGCAGGTGGGACTAGATTGGGTTGGGAATCTGGTTGGCATGGAAAAGTTGGACCAAAGGGTCTGTTTCCATGTTATACATCTCTATGACTCTATAACTCTATGTAAAGTGAAGTTTCCATGCAATAATGTCACTAGTCTGCTTTTATCATTCTTATAAAGAGGAAAACGATCTCACACTATCTGCTTTTGAAAAGATTAACCGAGTGTACATACATTTTTATAATTTGGAGATGCCGGTGTTGGACTGGGGTGTACAAAGTTGAAAATCACACAACACCAGGTTATAGTCCAACAGGTTTAATTGGAAGCACACTAGCTTTCGGAGCGATGCTCCTTCATCAGGTGATTGTGGAGGGCTCGATCGTAACACAGAATTTATAGCAAAAATTTGCAGTGTGATGTAACTAAAATTATACATTGATGTTGTAGCAGTTGAGAGTGTGGTGCCTGAAAAACACAGCAGGTCAGGCAGCATCTGAGGAGCAGGAGAATCGACATTTTGAGCATAAGCCCCTCATCAGGAATAAGGCTTGTGGGATAGGGCCACTGAGAGATAAATGGGAGGGTGGTGGGGCTGGGGGAAAGGTAGCTGAGAATGCAATAGGTAGATGAAGGTGGGGGAAGAAGGTGATAGGTCGGAGAGAACAGTGGACCAGATAGATGGGAAAGATGATGGACAGGTCAAGAGGGCGGTGCTGAGTTGGAGGCTTGGGACTGGGATAAGGTGGGGGAGGGGAAATGAGGAAACTGGTGAAATCCATATTAATCCCATGTGGTTGCAGGGTCCCAAGGCAGAAGATGAGGCGTTCTTCCTCCAGGCATCGGGTGGTTTGGTGATGGAGGTGACCCAGGACCTGCATCTCCTTGGTTGAGTGGGAGGGGGAGTTAAAAGTGTTCAGCTATGGGGCAGTGGGGTTAGATGGTTGTCTGAAACAATCCACGAGTTGGTGGCCTGTCTACCCGACGTAGAGGAGACCACATCGAGTGCAACGGATGAAAGGCTTATGCCAGAAACATCGATTCTCCTGTTCCTTGGATGCTACCTGACCTGCTGGGCTTTTCCAGCATCACACTCTCAGCTCTGATCTCCAGCATCTGCAGTCCCTACTTTCTCCTGAGTTGTAGGAGTGTTAGGGAATCTGGGAGAGGGTCAGGAGGTCCACGGAGGAGTCAGAGGGCCAAGAAGTGAGTCAGGGTTGGGGGTGGTAATGGTTATATCGTTACCAAGGTGTTAGAAGTCTTTGAAATACTTTTAACTTTTCCTGGGTAACTGTCAAAGCAAGTGAGTTGAAACCTTTTGGAGTCTCCAATTCTAGCTCTGGTTTGGAGAATTTTGTGGATGCCAGGAAATTGTTCATTTTTAGTTCAAAATTCACAGACTTTTCCACATAATCAGTACATTGGGACTTGCAACTAGTTCATTGTCTATTGTGTGGGATACAATGAACTGGAGGCTGGAAGATCTGATCCCAAAGTATCTGAGGTTATGTATTCCATGCGCACTTCATTGGAGGTGGTTTAGTGAGTTGAATTAATTTATACTCCTTGACACTAGGCCATTTCACCGATCAGTCCAACATTTATATTTGATACATGTTTGTGTGTATGTACATATTTATACATTTGGAAAGACATATGAATTGTTTGATACAACTGTAGTTACAGTGTCAGGCTTGGTAAGAAACAAAAGTCCCTGGCAGATCAGTCAAAGTATGTCTTTTTTTTACTTAAGGGAGTTCCCAAAATGTGGTCTTCATGATATGAATGAAACACATGTGCTAAGCCCTGTGTGTCTTAAGTATTAACTCAAGTCAAAGCAATGGTGCAAGTACAACTTCAAACTTACAACCTTGAAGAGTTCTCATTCTCTCTCTCCAAGGATCTCAGTGAGTCTCTGTCTTAATTCCCCCCCTCCCCCCCAGGTCATCTCCTCTACCCTGAAGCTCTTCAGCCACATCCTGAAGCAGACTCACTACCGCAACCACATCTCCTTCCTCAGTGCCTGCCTTCCCATCTATCTGCTCCACCCTCTTCTCCAATCTATTACCTTCTCCCCCCACCTTCATCTATCCTCGGATGCTGCCTGATCTGCTGTGCTTTTCCAGCACCGCACTCTCGACTCTGTGTTGGGACCTGCATAATTCAAAAGGTTAATTTCAATTTCAGCAAACAGTCAGTATCCTGTTGGATATTACACTCACTCATAAGGGGAACTGATTATACATCCCATGCAGATCCATATAAAAGAGTCTTTTTTTAGAAGCCATCTAATGTTTGTTTTTAGACCCTATGGGAATTGCCTTCATTTCTGTGCTAAAATCCCAGCAGTCCAGTGCTAAGAGATCAATTAAAATTTCAAAGGAACCTACCAACTGCCAGTAAGAAACTGGAGCAATTATTGGATAAGAATGGTTTGAAAGCAAATGAATTATGCATCATAGATCAATCACCTCACTGCTTTAAATTCCCCAGAACATGTCAGCTAAACATAATCCAGAAAATACTTCACTGTGTCGGTGAAAAGCTAGAGAGATGGTGTGTTGTTACATCGAAATAAGGACAGGTTACAACCATACTAAAATAACCAGGTTTAGGTTTCAGCAAGTTGACAGCATGAGGTGTAAAGATGTCAAGGCAGCTCATCTGCAACATGTTTTTAAAAACAAAAATGTTTAAAAACTCAACTGCAGCAACTACCTGATTATTCATTCAGCAGTGACACGTTTCAAACCATCCTTATTGCCAGAGCAACAAAGACCTTGTGGTAGAACATAATTTTATAACATCTTCATCTACTTAATGCAAGATATAAAACAAAGCATTCATGTTTTAATTGTTCAGAAGATACATTGGTTTGAAATTCTAGCCCCGATTTGCAAACAAACCTGCAGATTGTTGTGCTATAGGCGAAGTTGCAAGCCATTTGTAATCTTGTGATATAAGGCCTGCTGCACATAATTTTTGTCAGTCTTCAGAGAGTTAATCTGTAGTTACAGTCAGGCCAGTAGACTGACTGACCAACAATCATCAGACCTAGCCAGCCACATTTAAAAGGAGGATTCTACTAGGGAGTAGAATTGCTTTTCGGTTGTGCGCAGCAATATTGAAATTTCAGAATCATGGCTGGAAGGGGCAGAAGCAGCAGGGGAAGCATTGACACACTTAGTGCAAAATCCCGTTCCCAAACTTTGTGACTTTTGACTGCATAGCGACCCACAAGTCACAGGCCATGTACAAGTGGTGACCAGTGGCATGCCACAAGGATCAGTGCTGGGTCCACTGCTTTTCGTCAATTCTAGTCTCCAGGACAGAATCCTCCTTTTAAATGTGGCTGGCTGGGTCTAATGATTGCTGGTCAATCAGCGTACTGGCCTGACTGGAAAGTTAATAGGTTTTCAGATGACACCAAAATTGGAGGTGTAGTGAATAGCGAAGAAGGTTACTTCAGAGTACCACAGGATCTTGATCAGATGAACCAATGGGCCAAGGAATGGCAGATGGAGTTTAATTTAGATAAATGCAAGGTCGCATTTTGGAAAGGCAAATCAAAACAGGACTTATACGCTTAATGGCAAGATTGTGGGGAGTGTTGCTGAACAAAGAGACCTTGGAATAGTTCATAGTTCCTTGAAAGTGAAGTCACAGGTAGATAGGATAGTGAAGAAGGCATTTGGAATACTTTCCTTTATTGGTCAGCGCATTGAGTATAAGTGTTGGGAGATCATGTTGTGGCTGTACAGGACATTAGTAGGGCCACTTTTGAAATATTGTATGCAACTTCACTCTCCCTCCTATAGGAAGGATGTTGTGAAACATGAAAGGTTCTGAAAAGATTTACAAGGATGTTGCCAGGATTGGAGGGTTTGAGCTATAGGGAGAGGTTGAATAGGCTAGGGCTGTTTTCCCTGGAGCATCGGAGGCTGAGGGGTGACCCTCAAGTTTATGACATCATGAGGAACATGGATAGGGTAAATAGACAAAGTCTTTTCCCTGGGGTGGGGGATTCAAAACTAGAGAGCATAGGCTTAGGATGAGAAGGGAAAGATTTAAAAGGGACCTAAGGGACAACGGTTTCACACAGAGGGTGGTGTGTGTATGTAGTGAGCTGCCAGATGAAGCGGTGGAAGCTGGTATAATTACAACATTTAAAAGGCATCTCGATGCGTATATGAATAGGAAGGGTTTAGAGGGATTTGTGCCAAATGCTGGCAAATGGGACTAGATTAATTTAGGATATCTAGTCATCATGGACAAGTTGGACCGAAGGGTCTGTTTCCATGCTGTACATCTCTATGGCTCTACGATTCTATGGTACATGCAAATGCTTACTGGTGCAAGAAGCCACGCACTTCAATGTGCAGAGTGCAATGTCAGAATAATTAAATTTCCCACTGACCCAGAATTCTGTCAGAGAAATTCTGAAAATTGTTTTTTTTCCAGAAGTCCATCACATGAAATTTCAATACCTTGTTCATTTCTAGCTGAAGGCAAGAGGCACAGAGTAGAGTCATAGAGTCAGACAGCATGGAAAGAGACCCTTTGGTCCAACTAGCCCAGGCTGACCATGTTCCCAAATTAAACTAGTCCCACCTAGCTGCATTTGGGCCAAATCCCTCGAAGCCTTTCCTATTCATGAACTTTTCACTTTCTCTGGCAGTTCATTCCACACATGAACCACTCCCTGCGCAAAAAGATTGCCCTTCAAATCATTTTTGACACTTGCTGCTCTCATCTTAAAAATATCTCCCCTAGTTTTGAACTCCCCCACCCTAGGGAAAAGCCCCTTGCTATTCACTTTATCTATGCCCCTCATGATTTTATTGTTCACTTGTACCTGACAGAAAATCTAAGTTGTCAGACTGACATTGAATGGGGTTTTGGATTCAATCAAACATTGCCACTTTCAAGTCAGGAGGAAAAGGATGTCAAGTGCCCCTTAAACATAATCAGTCATTACATCGGTTCAGCTTGGAAAGTTGGAAGAAACAATTACAGATCAAATTCAGCAAATTGCTACAATGAAGTGCAAGTTTCGTCATGAAGGCTTAAAATATGAGGAATGTTTGAGGATTCTGGGTCTATACTTGATCGAGTTTACAAGGATGAGGAGGCATCTAATTGAAACATAAAGGATACTGAACGGCCTGGACAGAGTAGATGTTGGGAAGATGTTTCCATTGGCAGGAGAGTCTAGGACCTGAGGGCACAACCTTGGAATAAAGGGAAGACCCTTTAGAATGGAAATGAGGAGAAACTTCTTCAGCCAGAAAGTGGTGAATCAATGGAATCCATTGCCACAGAAGCTGTGGAGGCCAGGTCATTGAGTATATTTAAGATTGAGAAAGATAGGTTCCTGAGTACCAAAGAGATCAGCGGTTACAGGAGAAAGCGGGAGAATGGGGTTGAGAAATTTATCAGCCACGGTTGAAAGGCAGAGCAGACTTGAGGGGCTGAATAGCCCAATTTCTGCTCCTATGACTTATGGTCTTATATTTATTTTCAGTTCACTTGGTCTCCTACGTTCAATGAAATTAAAAGGAGTCAAATTTGTATATCCTGAAATGCAATTGTGGCAAATTTGTCAGCTGTTGCCACCAGCAGAAAACAAAATCTAATAGAAGAATGTTCAGGAGAAAGAAGAAAGGATGTATGATTATGAAAGGGGATTCATTACTTAGGGGAACAAACAGACGATTCTGTGGTCATCAATGTGATTCCAGGATAGTATGTTGTCTCCATGGTACCAGGAACAAGAATGTCACAGATCAACTACAAGACATTTTTTGAGGGGAGAGTGAATAGCCAGATTCCTGAAATCAGAATTCAGGGAAAGTGAGCAAGTAGAATTTCAAGTATATTACTATCCAGATTACTCCCAGTGCCATGTGCAAGAGGGTACAGAAATAGGAGGAGAAGGCAGCTGAATGCATGATTGGAATGGTGGTGTACAAGGGAGAACTTCAGATTTCTGAGACATTGGGACTGGCTTTAGGGAACCTGGACAAGCCGGATGAGGTACAACTGAACAAAGCCGGGACTGAGCTCCATGTAGAGTGTTTTGCTGGTGTATTGGGAGGGATTTAAACTTGACAGGGGCATGGGGACCAAGGAAGGATGATAATGGGGAATATCAGGGCTTGCAAAATACTCAGCATTACAGTTAGCACTAACAGAAGGAATAATAATTTAATGGATGATGTCAGAGTATGGGATTTAGAAAGGAAAACCCAACATTTAAAAGGCATAAGGATGGGTACATGAATAGGAAGGGTTTAGAGAGATATGGGCCAAATGGGACTAGATTAATTTAGGACATCTAATCGGCATGGATGAGTTGGGCCAAAAGGTCTGTTTCCGTGCAGTACGTCTCTATGACTAAACAGAGTTAATGTACAGGAATCCGCATTAGTTGGGAAATGGTGTTAGGGAAATTGGAGCTGACATATCCCCAGGGCCCTATATCCTACATAAGGAAGTGGATCTATAAATATTGGATGCATTGGTAATTATCTTTCAAGTTTCTATACACTCTGGAACAGTTCCTGTGGATTAGAGGATAGCTAATGTAATCCCATTGTGACTAAAAAGAGGTAGAGAGAAAACAGGGACCAAAGCCTGACTTTGGTATTGGGAAAGTGGCGAGTCCATTTTAGACATTTTAAGAACAGAGCACTGGGAAAACAATGACAGAGTTGGGCAGAGTCAGCATGGATTTATGAAAGTGAAATTGTGCTTGACAAATCTTTTGTTCTTTTTCAAGGGTGTGTTGATAAGGGACAACTGGGGGATATAATGTATTTGGACTTTCATAAGCCATTTGATAAGAGAAGACCTTACAGAAGTTTATAAAATAATGAGAGATTTAGATAGGCTTAATGGCAGTTATCTTTTCTCTAAGATAGGGGATTTCAAGAGGGCAAATGTTTAAGGTGAGAGGTGAGAAATTTGAAAAAGACAAATGGCAAATGTTTTTACACAGAGAGTGGTTCATGTGTGGAATGGATTTCTGAGGAAGTGGTGGATGTGGGCACAATCACAACATTTAAAAGACATATGGACAAAGAGTCTGTTTCCATGCTGTCTGACTCTATGACTCAGTGATGGATTAGCATGTAAAGTTAAACTGTATTGAATTGTCTAGTACACTGTCATGAATAGAGAATTGGCTGGCAGACAGAAAACAAAACGTTTGGAATAAACTGGTCATTTACTGAGTGGCAGTAACCAGTGGGGTACTACAGGCATCAGTGCTAAGACACCAGCTATTCACAGGATATATAATTAATGATTTAGATGAGAAAATTATATGAAATATCTCTAAGTCTGCAAACACAAAGTTGGCTGGGAGGATGAACTGTAAGGAGAATGCTTTGGTATGATTTGGACAAGTTGAATGAGTGAACACGTGCATGGCAGCTGAACTATAATGTGAAACCTTCATATTTACCCACTTTTAATAGCAAAAACAGGAAGGTGGATTATTATCTGAATGATGATAGATTAGGAAAGGGGGAAAGCATCAACACTTGGGTGTCCTTTTACACCAATCACTGGTGGTGAAGACAAATGGTATGTTAGTCTTCATAGTGAGAGGATTCAATTGTACTGCAATTATACACGGCCTTAGTGAGATGACACCTGAAGCATTGTGTGCAGTTTTGGTTTCATTAGGATGTCCTGGCTACAGAAGGAGTACAACAAAGGTTTACCAGCTTGATTGCTGAGATGGTAGGGCAGATGTATGAAGAGAGACTTTGTCGGCTATGACTATGTTCACTGGCGTTTAGAAGAATGAGAGGTCATCTCAAAGAAACCATAAAATTCTAAAGACTAGACAGTATAAATGCAAGAAGGATGTTGTCAATGACTGGAGATTCCAGATATAGAGATCACTGTCTAAGAGTATGGGTAAGCCATTTAGAACTGCTATGAAGTGAAAATCCTTCACCCAGAGAATGGTGAGCTTGTGGAGTTCTCTGCCAGCAAACATAGTTGAGGACAAAACATTGCATGTTTTCAAGAACAAGATAGATATACAGGGGAACCTCGATTATCCAAATGCCAATTATCCAAAAATACGTGTTTCCAACACTGAACGCGTCTTTTGTTTACAGTGATTAAAAAGGCACCGTCTCCAAATGACTGACCTCCTGCCCCGTCTCTCTTCCCATACTTCCCCTGGAGTTCTATAGAGGGGTGAACCCTAACCTTCCGCTACCCAGGAATAATCTCTCCAACATTGTCCTGTGCAGGGTAAACCTGGAACCTGTCAAAAATTTGCCGTAAAATAGTTGTGTGTGTGGCTGTGTCTGTGCGCTATTTTGAAGACTTACCCCACAAAGGCAGCTGCAGCAGCAGCAGTTTTGTTGTTGGTGTGCAGTCCGGTTGCCCCGGAGAGAGGCTGGGGGTGGACGGGGAGGGGAGCGGGGTGTGTGGCGGGGACTGTGTTGAGGACAGGGGCTCACCTGCTATGTGCTGCTGCAGTCTCCTGAACGAGGAGCAGACTTTAAAAACTCCGAGCCCTAGAGGAAAGGCATTTAATCGATTTTCCGAATAATCGATTATCTGAACGAAATAGTGCCCACCCATCTTGTTCGGATAATCGAGTTTCCACTGTAGTTGTTAGGGCTAAAGGAATCAAATGGTATGAGGAGAAAGCAGGAACAGCGAACCGAGATAGATGATTAACCATGGTCATATTGAATGGTGGAGCAAGCTCAAAGGATCAGTTGGCTTAGTCCTGTTTCTATTTTCAATATTTCTATGTTTCTATGTATGATCCTCAGAGAGAGAGAAAAAAATCTCCTCATCATGGTCCTAAAAGGATGATAACTAATTTTAAACCAGTGCCTCCTAGTTCTGGGCTGACCTAGAAGAGTAAACGTTCTTTCCACATTCACCTTGGCAAAATTCTTCAGAATCTGAAACACTTCAATGACATCATCCTTCACTCTTCTAAAGTGCAAAGGAAAAAGCTCACCTTCATAATACAACACACTGAATCCGTGTATCTATTTGGTTAACCTCTCTGATTGGTTCTAATTATGTCCAAGAATTGTGTTCCTCAGCACAGGAGATCTTGAGTTATTATTATGTCGCAAAAGAGGAGCATGTGTTCAGTATTTGTTCATGGTTAAAGAGGTTTGAGGTAAGATGGCGCACGGAACATTTATAACCAGAGTCACATACTACGATACAGTGAGGATATCATCAATGCCTCTTAAAGGCATACTGACATTCAGGTAATGAGACCTAACACATCTGGTATATTCCTAGACAAAACAAATAGTCTCAGAACAGACCTGGTACATAATCCGGGTTAAAGTCACCCAAGAATGGTCAAAGAAATTAGAATTATACTCAGTGAGTCCTTTGCTCATCCATTGAACAGACCATTAATGACTGGGTTCTAAGACTGAGATCTCAGAGGTCATAGTGCCATAGAGTCATAGAGCACGGAAACAGACCCTTCGGTCCAACTCATCCATGCTGACCAGATGTCCCAACCCAATCTAGTCCCACCTGCCAGCAAATGGACCATATCCCTCTAAACCCTTCCTCTTCATATACCCACCCAGATGCTTTTTAAATGTTGCAATTGTACCAGCCTCCACTACTTCCTCTGGCAGCTCATTCCACACACGTACCACCCTCTGCGTGAAAAGGTTGCCCCTTAGGTCCCCTCTCACCCTAAACTGATGCCCTCTAGTTCTTGACTCCCCCACACCAGGGAAAAGGGCTTGTCTATTTATCCTATCCATGTCCCTCATGATTTTATAAATGTCTATAAGGTCATTCCTCAGCCTCCGGCGCTCCAGGGAAAACAGCCCCAGCCTACTCAACCTCTCCCTATAGCTCAAATCCTCCAACCGTGGCAACATTCTTGTAAATCTTTTCTGAACCTTTTCAAGTTTCACAACATCCTTCTCATAGATTGAGACCAGAATTACATGTGCAATATTCCAATAGTGGCCTAATCAATGTCCTCCCAACTCCTGCATTCAATACTCTAACCAATAAAGGAAAGCATACTAAATGCCTTCTTCAATATGCTATCTACCTACAAGTCTACTTTCGAGGAACTATGAACCTGCACTCCAAGTTCTCTTTGTTCAGCAACACTCCCTAAAACCTTACCATTAAGTGTATAAGTCCTGCTAAGATTTGCTTTCCCAAAATGCAGCATCTCGCATTTATCTAAATTAAACTCCATCTGCCACTTCTCAGCCCATTAGCCCATCTGATCAAGAACCTGTTAAACTCCGAGATAACCTTCTTAGCTGTCCACGACACCTCCAATTTTGGTGTCATCTGCAAACTTACTAACTATGTCTCTTAAGCTCACATCCAAATCATTTATATAGATGAAAAGTAGTGGACCCAGCACCGATTCTTGTGGCACTCCACTGGTCACAGGCCTCCCGTCTGAAAAACAACTCTCCACCACCACCCTATCTTTGAGCCAGTTCTGTATCCTAATGGCAAGTTCTCCCTGTATTCCATGAGATCTAACCTTGTTAACCAGTCTCCCATGGGGACCCTTGTCGAATGCCTTACTGAAGTTCATATAGATCACGTTCTATCAATCCTCTTTGTTACTTCTTCAAAAAACTAAATCAAGTTTGTTTGACATGATTTCCCATGCACAAAGCCATGTTGACTATCCCTAGTCAGTCCTTGCCTTTCCAAATATATGTCCATCCTTTCCCTCAGGATTACCTCCACCAATCTGCCCACCACCTACATCAGGCTCACTGGCCTATAGTTCCCTGGCTTGTCCTAACCAACTTTCTTAAACAGTGGCACCACATTAGTCAACCTCCAGTTTTTTTGGCACCTCATCTGTATCGATGATACAAATATCTCAGCAAGAGGCCCTAGCTTCCCACAGAGTTCTAGGGTACACCTGATCAGGTCCTGGGGATTTATCCACTTTTATGTGTTTCAAGAAATCCAGCACGTCATCCTCTGTAATATGGACATTTTTCAAGATGTCACCATCTATTTCCTTGCATTCTTTTTCTTCCATGTCCTTTTCCAAAGTAAACATTGATGCAACATACTTGTTTAGTGTCTCCCCCATCTCCTACAACTCCACACAAAGGCCGCCTTGCTGATCTTTGAGGGGCCCTAATCTCTCCCTAGTTCCCCATTTATCCTTAATGTATTTGTAAAAACCCTTTGGATTCTCCTTAACTCTATTTGCCAAAGCTAGCTAATGTCCTCTTTTTGCCCTCCTGATTTCCTTCTTAGGTATACTACTGCCTTTATACTCTTCTAAGGACTCACTTGATCTATCCTGTCTATATCTGACATATGCTTCCTTCTTTTTCTTAACCAAACCCTCAGTTTATTTAGTTATCCAGCATTCTTTTTACTTATCAGCCTTTCCTTTCACCCTAACAGGAATATACTTTCTCTGGATTCTTGTTATCTCATTTCTGAAGGCTTTCCATTTTCCAGCCGTCCCTTTACCTGCGAACGTCTG
>NC_057711.1:80501467-80546421 GCF_004010195.1 Chiloscyllium plagiosum | reverse complement strand
TTTTCTCTGCTCCTCGGATGCTGCCTGAACTACTGTGCTTTTCCAGCACCACTCTAATCTAGAATCTGGTTTCCAGCATCTGCAGTCCTTGCTTTTACCTACCTTTTTCTCTGCTTTGTCCCTGCCTGCCCTGACTGTTTGACTCTCTCCTGTTCTCAACCATACCAGTCTCAGATTGAGCTCTTTTCTCACCATTTCCTTGGTCTCACTCCCCCACCTTAATGGTTTATATCCACCTGAGCAGTTCTAGCAAATCTCCCTGCCAGTATATTAGTCCCCTTCCAACTTATGTTCAATCCGTCCTTCTTGTACAGGTTACCTTTATCCTAGAAGAGATTCCAATGATCCAAAAATGTTAACCCTTCTCCCATACACCAGCTCCTCAGCCATGCATTCACCGGCTCTATCCTTATATTCCTGCCCTCACTAGGTCGTAGCACGGGGAGTAATCCAGATATTGCTACTCTTGAGGACCTCCTTTTTAAATTCCTGCTTAATTCTCTATATTCTTCCTTCAGAATCTCATCCTTTTCCCTTCCTATGTAATTGGTTCCAATGTATACAATGACTCCTGCTGATCCCTCTCCCCTTGAGAACATTTTGCACCCTTTCTGGGACATCCTGGATCCTGGCAGCAGGGAAGCAACACACCATTCTGATTTTTTGCTGCTAGCCACAGAAATGTCTGTCTGTGCCTCAGACTAGACAGTCACCCAGCATAATTGATCTCTTGGAACCCAACATACCCCTCATTGCATTAGAGCCAGATCAATACCAGAAACTTGGCTGTTTGTGCTACATACCCCTGAGAATCCATCACCCCCTACATTTTCGAAAAGAGCATACTTGATTGAAATGGGGAAAGCCACAGAAGATCCCTGCACTAGCTGCCTACCTCTCTTACTTTTCCTACATTTAACCCATCTATGTGATTATATCTGCAATTTTTCTCCCTTCCTATAACTGCCATCCATCACATCCCCTGTCACTCCAATGGTTCCATTCAATCTGATAGGATTTGCAACCAATGGCATTTATTGCAGATATAATCCTCAGTAACACGTAAACTCTCTCTAAACTCCCACATCTGACAAGAAGAGCATATCACTCTACTAAGGGCTATTTTTGCTTCTTCCAATCTGCAGACCCAGAAAATAGCCCTGTCTTATTCCTCTGCAAAACACTGCTTCAGGCTAACTCAATACTAATGGCTTATATTGTTAAGCTTAATCAAGAGACATATCTCAATAAAACACATAATCAAGAAAGAACCCACTCTATTCCCCAATGCAGGCTTACAGAAAGGCCTCAAGGCCCACTTAAAACTATCTACTTACCTCTTCCTGTGCTGTGACCTCTCCCAAACAGGTTCCTGCAAGATCAGTTGTGACTTTCACTGTTTGTTAATTTTCCCAGATGCACTCCGATGTCCAGCGATACATGAATTCAAACAGCAAAGCAAACAGCAAACTGCGCTGGTTCACTGCTGTGTCAGTTAGCAGTGTGGGTTTCTTTCTCTCTCTCTCTCTCTCTCTGTCTCTTCTGCACTGACCTCACCATGTTCCAAAACAATGTAACAGCTTATAAAACAGTAATTGCTGCTCCTGGAATTCGAGGAAATCACCTCCAACACCTAAAATACCTTATAAAAGAAGCAGCCTGTTACAGCCAGAAATTTTTCCCGTCCTCCATCTTGGATGTGTTTCAATTGTCAAAAAAGAACGTAAAAGTACAGTTCTGAAACATGATCGCTAAAGACAAGGGCCCAGCCTGTTCACTTGATTGCTTTGGTTTTTTCAGTGCAGTTCACTTGATAGTATCATCTATCAGTCCAGTTACACCTTAAGTAAATCAATTTTCAACAATTTTCCAGGGCTGTAAGTAGTATTAGATGCTTTCTTGGCTATTTCTAATAATGTTTCCAAATCAAAGAAACTTGCAACCTGCCTAGGTGAAGACACAACATTATTCCCATAATTAATTCACTACACTCGAAATATTCATTTACATTTGGTCACACTTAGACAAAAAGAATTTATCCTTATATCCAGCTTTAAGGGGAACCCTTTCTCCTTATACTGTGCTCTCAAGTTCCATTTCCTCTATAAGAGGAAATAACCTCTTAATAGCCACCTTTCAAATCCCCTCACAATCTTTCAATCAGACCACTTTTCATTCATCTGAACAAAATTTGTAATGGGTCTGAAGAAGATGATTTATGACAGTCCCATTACTCAGCCCATCCCATATTGAAAGTTCAACAAGCAATTCTGGAACTTGTTGAAGGGTAATGAGATATGATGGAAAAATAGATGTGGGTGCCTTTAAACATCTCTTTGCAAGCTGACCTTATATCTGTAAAAGATGTGCAGTGGTTGGATGCAATTCAGGAAGAGGAAAGATGGAAGCGATGCTGTGAGACTGGTCAATCAACTATAGAGACAATGGATAAGAAAGAGGGAAACAAGAGGAAGGTGATCTCTTAGAGAAGAGATGCTGGAGGTCAATAACTTGACTGCAAGATCAAAATGTGGGTTTTAGAGCAGAGATTGATGATAACAGGGAGGAAGAACAACACCAGCCACATAAACAGTATGGCCATAGCAGCAAGTCAGAAACCAAAAATTCTGTGGTCAGTAACTCTCTTCCTAACACTATCCAGCATTTACAAGGCACAACATGGGATAGTGATGGAATATCTTCCACTTGTCGAGATGACCAAGAAGGTCGACACCGTTAGGACAAAGCAGTCCCCTTTATTGGCAGCTCTTCCAACACCTTCAACAGCTTTTCTTTTCATCACTGATGCACAATGACAGAAGTGTGCACCAGATTCTGGATCTCTTGCATCAATTCGCCTAAAGTCCTTTGACAGCACCTTCCAAACTCATGACTGTTACCAGCTAGAAAGACAAGGGTAGCACCTGGGAGTGCCGCCACCTACAAGTTCACACCTAAGCCCCAAAACATCCCAAACTTGGAATTTTATCAATGCTTCTTCACATCACTGCATCAAAATCCCAGAACTTGCTTCCTTTCAGCACTATGGGTTCACCTACAAACCCATGAATAAGATATTGCAAGATAACAATCAGTTGCAAGTTACATTAGTAAGATAACACTATTACTGAGAATAAAAGGTGGATATAGGAGAACCTGCCTTATCCACACATACTAGATTGTGTAGAGCTTAATGCAGCCTCTTACCTTAATGCTTTCAGAACTATTACCCCAAACAACAACCAATTGGGCAACAAATTCTGGCCTAACCATAAGACTATAAGACCATACAAAATAGGAGCAGAATTAGGCCATTCGGACCTCTAGCCTGTTCCCCCATTCTATCATGGCAGATGTGTTTCTCAACCCCATTCTCCTGATTTCTCCCCAAAATCCTTAATCCTCTTACCAGTTAAGAATTTCTCTATCTCTATCTTAAATGCACTCAATGACTTGGCCTCCACAGCTCTCTGTGGCAATGAACTCCACAGATTAATCACCTCTGGCTGAAGGAATTACTCCTCATCTCAGTTCTAAAGGATCATTCCTTCACTCTGAGTTTGTGCCCTCTGGTCCTAGTCTATCCTATTATTGGAAACAACTTCTCCACATCCCCTCTATCCCAGGCCTCTCAGTATTCTGTAAGTTTCAATGAGATCCCCCCTTGTCCTTCTGAACTCCATTGAGTACAGTCTCAGAGTCCTTAACCACTCCCCATGTGACAAGCCTTCATCCCCGAGAGCACTTTTGCAAACCGTGTGGAGCCCCTCCAATGCCAGCACATCCTTCCTGAGATAAGGGGCACAAAGCTGCTCACAACATTCCATCTTGTGAAATAATAACAGAAACTATATTGCAAGTATCTTCCACTGCAATTGGGAGTATGCAAGAGGTTTTTAAGTGTTTAATTATGTTTCACTGTGAATTCTTGATGAGCAAATGAAATGTAGTGCCATCTGATGTTTACAGTTTAATGTGTACGTCACAATCAACAATATTAGTCCAATATTACACACAACTCCTTTCATCTTCACAATAGCAACAGAAAATATTCCACATCAAAGACCCAGTACATTTCAAAGACTCACATGAAAGTGAATTATTTTGCTCAAAATGTCAGTTAATAGTATTATGAACCTATTAATCATTCCTTTTCTAAGTCTCTCTATAATGCAACTGCCAGAAGCCGTCATGCAACATACTGACCATTAAAGGACCAAACATTTAGATTTTACCCAGATACTTTAAAATAAACAAAACTCTTTCTGCAAATTTCAGCACATTGTACTGTCAAATTTTCAATATTTTGAAAAATAGAAAAAGTCCATTATCTAATTGTTGAGTTCTGTATAGGTGATCCTTTATGTTGCTTGTCAGCTCATTTTAACTAGGAATTTATATTTATCTTTTGAAGTGAAGGAACAATGGGTGACCTCAGTAATTGTTCTGAAATATTTGGACAGAAACATTCAGTCTCTTTCAGCCATTGTGATATGGAGTTTGCTTTTATAAAGTCTTAGAACAAGGGAAACATTCATTCCTTTGAATCATAGAATCATACAGCACTGAAGAGGCCCTTTGGCCCATTGAGTCTGTACTGCCAAGGTGAAGGTGATACTGCTGTCTTTTCTGATTCTTACAACCTACTATTGAGGATTGGGAGGGCAAAAAGGAAGGAAGCCATGTTCTAACTGGTTCAATTAGCAACATAGGAACAGGAGTAGACTATTTAACCCAACAGGCCTGTTCTACCATTTATGACTCTACCATAACCCTTATTACATGGGTAATCAGAAATCTATCCATTTCTACTTCAAATATGATCAAAGTGTAAGCTTCCAAAGTCCTCTGGAGTAGAGAATTCTAAGATTCACAATCTCTTGAGTAGAATCATTACTCCTCAACTTGGTCCTAAATGGTGTCTTTAATTTATGCCCCCTGATATTGGACTTCAACACCAAGAGAAACATCTTATCTGAAACTATCCTGTCTAAAGCTTTAAGTTTTTTATAGCTTTCAATGAGATCACCTCATTCTTCAAAATTCCACAGAAAATGGACTGAGTTGACCCAATCTCTCTTCATAGGTCAGTCCCCTATCCTGAGAATACGTCTGGTGAATGTTTGTTGCACTTCCTCGATGAAAGTGTTATCTTTTCTGCGGTAAGGAGACTACAACTACACACAGTACTCCAGCTGTGGTCTAACCAAGTTCCTATATGATTGAAGCAAGACTTCACTACACCTTTACTCACATTCTCTTGCAATAAAGATTAACATTCCATTAGCCTTCCAAATAGTTTGCTTCACCTGCATGTTAATTTTAAGTGATTCATTGACAAAGAAAAATAGAACCGTTTTTACATCGGTACCTTCCAAATTCTTACCATTTAAGAAATAATATGTACGTTTGTTTCTGTTATCAAAATGATAACATCATACTTTTTCACATTAAATTCCATATGCCATGTTCCTACTCACACACTAAGCCTGTCCAAATCCCACCAAAGCCATTTTACATCTTCTTCACAAAACACAATGCTACTTAGCCTTGTATCACCTGTAAATTTGATCTCCACATCCAAATCATAGATTGTGGAAATCTAATCCTTGCAGCAAATACCCTATTAGTCACAGTCTGCCAATGTGAGAATGAGCCATTCATTCCCATTCTCTTGTTTTCTGTTTGACAGCTAATCCTTAATCCATGAATAATTACTACCTATTCCATGTGCTTTAATGTGGTTAACAAATTTACTGTGGATGACCTTGTCAAAAGACTTCTGAAAATCCAAATATATTATAGGTATGCACTCTCCTTTCTCCATTTTGTGCGTACTATCCTCAAAAAACTATAACAAGTTCATCAAAATGGACCTTCCATTTGCAAATTCATGTTGATTGTGCCCAATCAGATCATTCTTATCTAAGAATTCACTAATCGCATCTTTTATACTAATCTCTACCATTTTCTCTACTACTGATGTAAAGTCTAACAGGTCTGTAGTTCCTTTTTTTCCCTCTCACATTCTTTTTAAATAGCAAGGTGGTATTTAATTACTAGGAGAAAGTGAGGAGATCAGAGCTGAAAATGTGTTGCTAGAAAAGCGCAGCCCATTCCTGAAGAAGGGGTCATGCCCGAAATGTCGATTCTCCTGCTCCTTGGATGCTGCCTGACCTGCTACGCTTTTCCAGCAACACATTTTCGGCATTTAATTACTTCTAATATGCAGGGATCATGTCAGAATCTATAGAATTTTGGAAGATGCTCACCAACGTATCAATAATTTCTCCTTCAACATGATAGAACTTAGGTATCAGGTCTGGGGGATTTATACATTTTCAGCCCACTAATTTCTCCAGTACAACCTTCTTATTAATAAGCCACTTGGGAAATTCTTGTACCTTCACCAATAAAATTACAAGTTAGACCAGCAGTGAAGTTAATAGCTGGGCCTAGGATATCTCCCACTCTGGAAGCAAGGAAATGATATGTTCTTGCAAATTGTGAATATATGTCTGTTGGGTCAATCAGGATGAAGATGCAAGGTAAGCAATCTTCTTGACATGTTTCAAACACCTAAGCAATTAGCAAATAGTTAGCTGACCAATTATTAGGCATTGCTGGAATCACTCAATTTTGACAGATTAAGTTTCCTAGCCAGCTCTTGAACTGTTTTCTGCACGTTTTTCAGATGAAGACAGTCAACAGCAAACTGGGAACATAAAACTAGGTTTGGCTTTGTCATCCTTATCTCAGAGACATTGAATTCATTGCAGTGTCCAGCTTCTGAGATAAGCAAACATATCACCAACAATATTCTTTCTCAAAACTAACTTAGATTTATATTAGAAACAGTGGTGATGAGGGGTTGGGGGGATTGTGGTAAGGGGAGGAGTTGAGGGTTTGATACTGAGAGAGAAACCTGGAAATAAGTTCAGTGCACATTTTAGCTTGACCAGTTATGATTTAATGTTGGGTCTGGTTTTATTGTGTAGCAGTGTGTATCATTTACAAGATGCACTATAAAAAGTTACCAAGGCTCCTTCAACAGCACTTTCCTAATTCATAACCTTGATTACATTGAAGGTCAAGGGCAATAGGTGCATGGGAATTCCATCACCCTCACAAGATGCCCCTCCAAGCAACTCACCATCTTGACTTGGACTTATATCATTTTTCCTTCACTGTTGCTGGATCAAATTAACTCTCTTTAGAATAGGATTGTGAATATCTCTATGCTCCAAAGATATCAGTGGTTCAAGAAGGCAGCTCATCACCACCTTCTCCAGTGCAATTTAAGGAATTGGTAATAAATATTGTCCTTGTCAGCAATCCCCTTAGTCCATAAATGATTGTTATTTAAAAATGAGTGCAATATTAACTGTGGCAGCGCATAGTGACATCAGGACGTTATATCCAGCAAAGAGGATGCAGATGTCTGCCATGAAAAATAAACCTCCTTTACATTGCTATTCCAATAAATCAAGGAAACCCAACCCATTATTATGGGTATTATGACCTTCGCGTTTCTGAAATTCTGCCCTTTAATGTCAGCTGGAGGTCTCTCCATTGTAGACTGCCTTTGTTGATGTGACTGGTCAGTTTACTCCCTACCTGACATCTAAACTAAGACAGCCATGGTCCTACCCACCCTGATTTAAGTCAGTACACCTCCAGAATGTAGAAATATAAAAGTACTGAGAATGAAGAAATTCCTACCAGCCGGTAAGGAACAGTTGTGTATACTGAGTATGTGTTGCACTATCTTTTAAACCAAGTGTGACTGATTCTCCTTATTTGCTGCTGTCTTCTTTCCTTTCTTTTTCTGTCAGCTTTCAGAATGCTCAGGAAACCAGTAGATGTGGCACTCAAGTTAAACCCATGTTCAAATACCACTCCAATTAACTCATTAATCCTTATGAACCATCCAACCCTCTTCAGAGAAAACAATCTAATCTACACATTAAGTACGGAAGTTGACGGGTTGAAGTACTCACACTTTTTTGTCCTCTTAAACACTCTCTTGCTTACATATCAAACTATATGCTCCTCGAGTCTAAAAGTTATGCCATTGTTTGTATTTCCATTCAGCTTAGTACATTCTGTTCTGGTTAAAACTGGTTAAGCAAACCCGCCAAATCGATTTGGTCTTTGGTCAGCCTGACCTGAGCTCATGCCAGTCAGCCTGCTGGACAGGTCCACAACACAGGTGTAAAGCTTTTTGTTTGAAGTCAGGATTACAATTTTCTTTTATCAAGCCAATTTATCGTTTACAGCAATACTCTGGTCCAAACCCATTTTAAATAGGAATGGGGCCAGCTCCAACCTGGCTAGCACTCTTTTGTGGTACAAAGAACAATGAGTAATGTTTCCAAAAACCTTCTAAGTTGGGAAATGCGATGATTAAAATTTTGCAGCTTTCTGAAACCAGGAATTTCTGATGGCAATGACCTCTCTTGTAGCTCGGCAGGAGGAATACCCCAGAAGTATGTTTGTTTCCTTGCATTACAAGCTGAGGAAATATTTGATTACTCAGGGAAAAGTGGCATTGGTATTCCGAAATCTTGCTTTCTTATTTGGCTATGACAACAAGTGTGTCATTGTGTAAACGATGCATTAAAATACCCAAGAGTATGAAATGCTGCACACTGTTGAGAGAATCTATGGAAAAGGTGGACGTTTCCTAAAGAAAACCTGAGGTATTTTAATTCCTTTAATAAAAGTAACCAAAAAAACATTGCATTTGGTTCTTCTTGCTAACTGATTTTTTTAGATGGTTGAAAAACATTGGTGATTAGAGTATTTGCTGGAGAGATGAGTAGACACCAGAGTTAACAAAATACATCAATTAATTCCAGACAATGACATTTTGGAATGCAGTATATAAGAAATTTGAGACATAAAAAGCAGCAAATGTAGCATGATTGGAAGAAAAATTATAACTTTGGACTGATAGTTCATAAAACTCTCCACCGTTGACCACTTCTCACGTTATTTCTATGTCTGGTTGAAGGATTCCTCTTACAAATGGTTTTGAAATTTTAAACATTCCAATCTAAAACATGGTACCTTGTAATCAGAAAATGTAAATGCTGCATGCAAACAGTTTTTTAAAAAAGTATGCTTTTATGTAAAGTTAAATTTCCTTACAGATATCAACATTAACGAATAAACATTACATTTAGTTCTTCTTGCTAATTGTTTTTTTAGATAATTAAAATACACTGGTGATTGGACTATTTGCTGTGAGAGAGGGAGAGTCAGACAGAGGGAGAGGGAGGCAGTACATGTTATAACTCAGGGCTCTTTGCTTGCTTTCTTAGCACTCATGGACGTTAGTGCTCAAAGCCCCCCTATCTTGCTTTACTTTCTGCACAGATAGAAAGCCAGGCAGCTCATCATGCTTGTCTCAACTGAACAGTCAATAGGCTGGACATGTTGCTGTATGGCGTTGTTCTATGTCAATGTCATACCTAAGTTATATGGTAGCAACTTACACAGCAAATACACTGTGTATGCTTTAACCAAATGGGTCATGTCTGAAAGTATAAGGGGAGTAATATTTAATCCCAGTCAGTTAGAGCCTGGCCTCTATTCGGTCAAGATAGTTGGTGAGGTGACCTGAGTAATTACGAGATGTAGAGGGCAGGGAAGGGATGGGATGGAGTATGTGAGAGCCTTTTAGGGAGACATTGCATGCAAGAAAAAGAGTGGAAGATATGAGCCTTGGTGGAGGATGAGTGCACTCATGAAGTTAAAGTGAGTGTGAAATAGAAAACAGAAAATGGCAGCCTTAAGCTTTGAAAAACACAGAAGGTCATCAATGTCTTGCTGCATTGCTGTATATTCCTCTGGATTGGGAGCACTGCACTGACATAGATGGTTACTTCAGACCAGGTTTCCAGCATTTGGAATAATTTGAGGCTGGTGTTTAAGTATGACATCCACTGTTAGAATGTTCGAATGTCCATTTTTTACCTCCACTGAGCATTTGATTACATGATAGTGGTGCCCTGGAGGCTGCTTGCATCAATATGGAAATGAACAGCAGAGAATTGTGTGAGAAAAGTTGCTGGGACTCATGGAGGGAAAGCCGAAATTGGAACTTAGTCAAAATATGGGAAAATTCAGGCCTATGATCCAATGTGACGCATTGGAATAGGTGAACGGAATCATGCTCTCTATCATGTGTATAATAACTGCTGGACCACAGCAGCAGTCTGTGACTGTTCTTCTGGAAAGGTGTCTAACATTATAAAAACATAAACGTAGTTCCTCTTGTCCCTTATTGTCTGCATCCATCTCAGCCACTGGCACTGCCAATCTCTGAATGCAGGATGGTCTTCAGCACCAGGAATTAATACTGCTCCCCTTTATACTTTCAAATGTTACCCATTTGGTTGAAACATATAGTGTAAACTGCTGCCACATGCCTTAGGTGTGATATACCATAATGCCATAAACCAACATAGTTAAAAATCACACAATACCAGGTTATAGTCCAACAGGTTTAATTGGAAGCACTAGCTTTTGGAGCACCGCTCCTTCATCAGATGATTGTAGAGGACACCATTGTAAGGCACAGAATTTATAGCAAAAATTTACAGTGTGATGGAACTGAAATTATGAAATTTTTAACTTTGTACACCCCAGTCCAACACTGGCACCTCCAAATCATAACCAACATGGACTGGTGGGTAAACCCACTGTATGGCCTTTAACTGACTGAACTTTTGGAATTCAGAATGAGTTTGGCTGAAGTACACTGTGGAGGATTGGGAAAAATGTTTAGTTCCCAGCCCCTTTTTAAAAATTAAGCTCCTTTTTTTAAAGCATCTGATGAATTTATTGATTTTCACTTCACTAGAAGCTCGCTGAATTTGTAAATAGGGAAAGGAATAGAAGGATATGTGGATTGGATAAATAAAATGAGATAAGGCTTACATGAAGCATAAATACCACTTTGGACTTGTTGTGCCTAATCTCCCGCTTATGTACATTAATTCTATGCGACAAACTTTCTGAATGGAAAAAAAAGACAATTTGTCTGAGGGGTCCATTTACATTGTGGTTTAGGTAGGAGTTTTATTTCTTACAGATTTTGTGAGGCTAGCTGATTAATGCATTTGAAATACCCATTTTGGCAAACAGTAAATCTGAATTTCAATCCTTTATTTTCTGTGTTTTGCAACTTATTTTCAAAGATTCTCACTAACGTTATGTCCAATGGGTAGGATCAATAGATCTGGATTGGAATTAGATTGACCTGAATCCATTATTAAAATACACATGTCCAGTTCTGAATGTTGATGCAATTACATTTTTAATTCATATATACAAAGCTTTTAGAGTCATTGAGTCATAGAGATCTACAGCACCTTCAGTCCAACTCATCCACGCCGACCAGATATCCCAACCTAATCTAGTCCCACCTGCCAGCACCCGGCCCATATGCCTCCAAACCCTTCCTATTCATATTCACATCTAGATGCCTTCTACATGTTGTGATTGTACCAGCCTCCTCCACTTCCTCTGGCAGCCCATTCCACACACGCACCACCCTCTGCGTGAAGAAGTTGCCCTTAGGTTTCTTTTATATCTTTCCCCTCTCACCCTAAACCTATGCCCTCTGATTCTGGACTTCCCCACCCAAGGGAAAATAACTTGTCTATATATCCTATCCATGCCCCTCATGATTTTATATACCTATATAAGGTCACTCCTCAGCCTCTGATGCTCCAGGTAAAACAGCCCTAGCCTATTGAACCTCTCCCTGTAGCTCAAATCCTCCAAACTTGGCAACATCCTTGTAAATCTTTTCTGAACCTTTTCAAGCTATCTTAATATTGTCTGTCAATCACCTGCTAGTAAGTCCTAAATGGCAAAATGGAAATGTTAATAATTCTCCTATACACTCTCAGAATCTGTGACTGATCCCAGTGGCATCTGTTGTGTTTCTTGTGCGAAAGGTCACAAATCCCAGCTGTCCTGGTTTCTCAGTTTGATGAAAGTCACAAGGCCTGACTTTGCAAAGGATTCAGCAAAGATTTTGGAGAAATAAGTCTAAATATAACTAAAATCTACTTTCTACCCCACAGGATCCTATGAGAAAGATTGAAAATCCAATGATATTTTGATTATTTAAAATAATATCATTGAAATGTGAGTTTTAATATTGTTTGCAATTCTGTATTTACTTATGTGTAAATCACCCAATAGGTTCTTAGTGGCTTTTATTTTGTATTATCTGTCGCCTTGTTCATTTAAATCAGTTTTTAAGACTGCACATATTAAGAAATATTATTTTGATAAATAGCTGTGAAACATTGCTTGAAAATGTTTCACATTTTTGCTTAACAAATTAATTCCACATCCTCTTTCCCAACACAGACAAGCAGGCATTCTGATTGACAGACTGCTTTGAGTAGTACACAATCATTCAGTTTGAGAAAAGCTATTCAAATAAACTTGGTTATCAAGCTGCTTTCACACTGTGATGGGTAATGTGAACCATAGCTGGAGCCAAGTAGCTATTAGCTTTGTCTCCAGTACAAACTATGCAGCCCTTTTTAAAGCTCATCAAATTTATTGTTTCACTCTGAAGTATTTTCCTATGGGTGGCCCATCCTTTCACTACACTAAATCTGGGAATTGGAGTGATGCCTGAATGCTATGCACAATTGGTCATTCACAATGTCAATCACAGAATTCCCCTTAGGGTTTCTTCTGCTCAAAAAGAAGAGAACAGGTGTCATTGGGCCACTGGTGTAAGCCGATTGAATGGCTTTGATTGAAAACTGAGAATGACATTGGCTCAACTCATTGTTTTTGAGGCCAGTTTGGACTAATTCAGCAAAATTTCTCAGAATTAAAGAAAATTTCAGTCACAGCCAAAAATTGATTCCAAGTAGTTCCAGCTTATTCACATCCAACGTTTCTTGTAAGGTACTAATATATTCCAAATTCTGAGTCTGTGTATAAATGGCTTGTTGTCTTTGCAATTTGGAATGATAAATAATGTCTTAAAGTTCACTCTGAAGTGAAGATGGAATAGCATTTTGCATCCACATGGGACCTCACCAAAGCTGCCACCAAAGCCCTTGTAAGACGGCTACATTTAGGATGCCTGATTATTAAAAAAAAGATAAAAGCCAAGGTTAAAGAATGGCTTTCATCAAGGGAAAGGGAACATAGTAGTGCTGGATTTTTTTTACTGAAAACATCCAACCTCTCCCTTCAAATGGTCATGTGCCAAAGTGTTTTTTATACAAAAAATGATGTGCTTCTTAGCTGTCCAGTTTATGATCCTCAAATCTGCTGTTTTATGGATCAATGAACCAAGAAGATATAGGAAGTAAATCCCTCTCCCAGATCCCATTATCTTAGGGACATCTTGCCCTATGTGCTCAAAGATCTATGGGGTTAGAAGTACCCTGTCCAATCATGTAAAGATATATATGACTCTGAGCATGCATTATCATCAAATAATGACAGCTAATGACAATGACATTCAGGGTGTACACTGGAAGGGATGTCAATTTCTTTAGGTCTGTTGCTCCAGTACAATTATAGCATAATTTTTATGCATCATTAAGTGAACTTGTAAGGAACAAATTACATTTGAAAGTGTTTTTACCACCTTTGCCAGCAGTTGACTTAATAAAGTTGCACTGCAATAAGCCTTGAAAATCAAATGACTTACATCTGTTACATAGTTAAAATAAATGGGAAATCATTAAAAGCATTACTATTGTTTATAGTGATGATATATTAAAGATAGGAAAAATAAACAGGAAGCATAGAAATGGGAGCAGGAAAAGGCCACTTGGCCCTTTGAGCTTGTTCCATCATTCAATATGTTCACAGCTGATCATCCAATTCAATACCCTGTTCTCACTTTCACCCTCTATCTTTCGAGCTATTTTGTCCTAAGAATTATAGGTAACTCCTTCTCGAAAATATTCAATATGTTGGCCTCAAATGCCTTCAATGGCAGAGAATTCTACAGGCTCACTCTACTTGGGGTGAAGAAATTTCTCCTCAAACAGCTCAGGTTTCTGTTATCCCGAATTTTAAGCTGTTTAAATGTGTGTGCATGTGTTGCAACCATCAGCATCAGATGTTTAAGTTCACACATTATTAAGATATCAATCTGGAATTGGATCCCAGTAAAACTGACTCATTTCGTAGAGAAGAAAATTGGCAAATAAAACATGTCTACATAGTTTCCACCCTGCTGCGATTGTCTTTTACTGCTTAATTTACAATCTTGCCTGCCATGTTTTTCTTGGCAAATTTTGGCTCAGTAAAACTAGCCAAATGCAAGAAAACATATGGGGAATGCTGTAGAGAAATCACTATCATACTAATGGACTTTTGAACTGCTCTCTCATTAGAGAGATGACTAGTGGTGATTTAGGTTGATGGTCACCATGCACCAGGTGAGGGGAGAGGTTGAAAAGGAGAGTCCTTCATGGTAACCTGGTATGGGAATTGAACCCACACTGTTGGCATCAATCTACATCAGAAAGCAGTCATTCAATCAACTAAACTAAACGTAAACAATGATGAGCTAAAAATCATGTCATGCCACTTGAGTAGTTAGACAGATCTAGAAGGGAACAGGAAGTCTTGTTGTAAGTATGCCTCCAACAGGGCATTTTACCCAATGTGGCAATGCTAATGTATTCTCCTGCAGCAGAAGAAACTGAACATAGGTATTGTGGCTTGAAGAATCCAGCATTTATCATAAACAACTATGATGTCTGGGCAAATATTAATCGAATAGTCTACAACATATATGTATTGTGTGCTTCAAGCTATCTGAAGTAAGATTAAGGGTGGGGGTCTTCATCCACTCAGATCACATGCTATGAGGTAGGAGCAGAAGTAGGTCATTCAATCATTGAGTCTATGATGTAGTGATAACATAATGAGCATGTCCCTTAAAGGTGTACTGACATACCCACCATGAGACATACCAAAATAAACCCAACCCAGATGTGAAATTCCAATGTATGCACATGTTTACCTGTAAATAAAGACTTTTTGCACAAAGTATCACTGACTCAAGCAGCATTCTTAATGTAGACTAAACAGCCTCAAAGACATGACTATATAACAAAACAAGTATCTGCTTTTACTATCCCATTTCCACAGTGATATTTTGCATAGTTTACTAAAGTGACCTCTATTGTGTGATAATGGTTTTAGCCTGAGACAAGTAATTATAAATAACCTTCACCTATCAATTTGTTTTTCTTCAAGTTATTCTGAAAAATAAGTGGGGCCATTAGAACACAGACTGGTGCTAATGTACTTTAAATTGTTTTTGAAGAAAATAATCAAAATCATATAATTAGATTAAATGCCTCCAGGCAATATTTCAGTCTTTGTTATTCCCCATAAGATTTAGAATTAGTGCAATACATCATTATGCATATTAAATATTCACTTTTTGCTTCCTGTTTACTTCATCTATTCTATGAATCATTGAGCATTTCTTGAAATGACTTATGCTCCTCTATCATGTACAATGTAATTCTGAGAATGTTTCTAACAAAAGAAAATTAAAAGCATGCAAGCTCTGTGCTCCACTTTAATACATCAGAACCATATTTGTATGAGTCACTTTTAATGGACAAGTGCAATGTAAAACTTCAGGTAAAAGCAGGCCGAGGTCTGTTATTGGCAGCTTGTGTTTAAACAGCTCTCATTGTTCCATTTATGCTGTTTGAGGCTGCCTGCTTTGTTAAGTTATGAAGAAGATGTAGTGTTGCACCCCCACACATACAGCAATCACTCTCAGTGATGACATTTCCTCACAACACTTGAATATGAACAGCTGGCACTTCTTATCTCCGCACAACCATTTTTCCTCAAGACTACCTCTCATGAAGTTGACTGAGATATTCCGTTATGATGCATTTTCATTAGCTGCTTAGTGCAGTTTCTTTGGTGCTAGAGATGGTTTTCCAAACAGTAGCAGAGTTTGAATCCTAGAAAGGTTACAGCTGGTTCAAAAATACCTTAAGTACAATTAGCCAAATACAAATATTTTTGTATTCTTATCCACAAAATTTGTTGGAACACTGTGGACCATTCAAACACATCATTGTTTAGCAGAAACACAAGCATTTCTTTTCACAACAATCTCCATTTGTAATGGAATCAATACTGATGTTGGTGCTGACATTCAGTTAAAGGGGCTTCACCATTCCAGTGGAAAGACTGTGACAAAAATAACTATACTATCAGTTTACGTTGTTATGAATAGCAATAACACTGTTAGACATGCCAGTGACTGAAGGCAATATTTGCTCTAATATACTACGCAGTATTAATTCTGAAGATTTCAAAGGGATTCTGATACTATTGAAAGTGTTTCTTAACAGCTTATTTTCTTTGTGGGGAAAATAACAGAAACAAGAGCCTTTTGTATTCTTCCAATTATATTGGCACTTATTTGCAACTTAATTATCACAGTAGCTGGATAAATGTCAATGAAAACGTGCACACTAAAAATATGTTTGGACACATTTATTTTAAATGAAGATTTTCTACCTAAGGAAAAATTCCTTAGTCCTATTGTTTAAACAATGGGACCAGATAATGGCCAGCATAATATTTGCTTGCTTCAGGCTATACTGAACTTGCAGCATTTTCCAATGTTGGTCTCAATTAAGTATTCATTAATGTATTCAATCATATTGAGCCTGACAATGCAAACAGACAAAGTGGGAGGAAATTGTTATGTGGCAGTCCTTGCAAAGTTCTGCAGCTAAGGTGTATAAGCAAATAGTCATGCATGGAATTTGAAGCATATTTCAATCTTCCCATATGTTAAAGGTGACAATCTGGCAAAACAACAGTTAACAGGTGTAGTGGGTAATTAAGAAGACAAATGGCACATCAGCCTTTATTACAAGAGGATTTATTACAGCAGGAGTAACAAAATTTTGCTGAAATTGTCTGCAATCTTGGTTAGTCCACAACTTAGGTACTGAGTCCCCTTTACTCATGAAGGATATTATTGTTATAATGGAGTGCAAAATAGCATCATCAAGTTTGTGGGATGGGATGGGGGACTGTC
Organism: Chiloscyllium plagiosum; assembly: GCF_004010195.1. Classification (NCBI taxonomy): domain Eukaryota; kingdom Metazoa; phylum Chordata; class Chondrichthyes; order Orectolobiformes; family Hemiscylliidae; genus Chiloscyllium; species Chiloscyllium plagiosum. Next base: position 80,529,326 of record NC_057711.1, on the reverse strand, counting down.
CATAAAAAGAAATTCAGAATATTGGGCCTGTATGCTCATTAAAACCTACAATGTAATTAAAGGCATCCACAAGGTAGATGCAAGTTATGATGTTTTCCCTCTGTCAAAAATCGAGAACTAAAGGACATCATTTCAAAATTAGGAGGAAACCATTCAGAACCAACGTGAGGAGGAGGAAATCTTTTACTCAGAGGATTGTGAATCTTTGGAATTCTATATCCCAGATGGCTATGGATGCTCAATCATTAAGTATGCTTAAAACAGAGACTGATGGATTTCTAAACACCAGTGACATAAAGGAAAAACATTAAAGTGAATGATCAACTATGACCACAATAAATGGAAAAGCTCTCTTGAAGGGCAAATATCTACCCAGTTATTATGTTCAATTATGTCTCCATCATACAATTGGGGCATGTGTTCTTCCAGCAGAAAATATAAACCAACTACCTAGCTCATACTAATCTAGATTAGTCCAGAGCCTGTGCCTGATAGTTGGTGCCAGATTTCTATGTTTCTATGATGATCCATTTTACTTAGTTGCATTGTTGTTTCTGGAGTTGCCTTGAATGCTTGTACCATAATAGCTTCACATTAATTTCTTGCATTTAATTCCATTAAAACCTTGAAGTTGCATCAATTACAATAGGATTTCTTGAATTAACAGACAATATTCAACTACTTTAGGTTGTAAGCATGATGTTAAAAAAATCAAAGAAGTGTGAAAATTATTGAAAAGGAAAATTATATTGTACAATCAAATATGATTGACCAAAGCCAGCATTAAAACTACTTTAAAACTTAGGCGACTGACTGTGTGGAGTTTGCACATTCTCCCTGTGTCTGCGTGGGTTTCCTCCGGGTGCTCTGGTTTCCTCCCACAGTCCAAAGATGTGCAGGTCAGGTGAATTGGCCATACTAAATTGCCCGTAGTGTTAGGTAAGGGGTAAATGTAGGGGTCTGGGTGGGTTACGCTTCGGCGGGTCGGTGTGGACTTGTTGGGCCGAAGGGCCTGTTTCCACACTGTAATGTAATCTAAATCTAAATCTAGAAGTTAAAAAAAAGGCTAAAAGACCCGAAACTCTTAATCAACCTCTTCAGTAATTTCTCAGGCTCATTCCAGACAACAAACTGACGAACTCTTCATGAAGCTATCTTATGGAGCTGAAAAATCAAGGTAAGCTTTGATTTAATGTGTTAATATATTAAAATTAAACTAAGATTCCGCTTAGAGAAATCAGTTTAGGCTTGTTTAAACCACACCCATACACACAACTTAAGCACTGAAGTGCCTTATATATATATATGACTATGTGCCTTTTTCTGGTTTTGTCATTTCTGTGTTTTATCCCTTTGGTTTTAGTGCATAGTTGGTGTCCTATTTAGTATAATCAATAGATTGCAGAAAACCACAGTCCCTTGCCATGTTGGACAGTAACTGCAATTTGTTTATGTGAAGCATCTGTGGTTTGCCAGACAAAAAGTCTTGAGAGAAATTTTCCTAAAGCCAAAAATATTATGGATATAATTAACATTCTGGATAAAGATCAATAAATGACATGCACTGACTCAAAAAATGACAAACAACATTTTCATTGGTTATGGATTAGAAGACATTCTAAATTTGAGTGGTTAGTATTTATTCTGAATTTAGTTCATTGTGAATTTTCATATCAAAAGGAGTTTCTATTATTTATTATGAGAAATTGGTTGCGATAAAGGAAAGTGAAAATTAAGTTACTAATGCACGTTAGTATATCGGTAAATATAAAATTTACTCTGTTAGCAATAGAGGAAAAATAACATTACCAGCAAAAAAGACAGAATGAAGCGTTGACTGAATAATTAAAATGGTCCACATATGGATCAAAGAAAAAGATTACAAATAAGAACAACTGTAAATACACTGTATTGTTTTTATGTATTAATTGATATTTCAAAGTCAATGGCTCACTGGTACACCAAACATTTGAAGAATCTCATCATATTATCGAAAACATGGTGCTAGTCATAAATAATGGTCTCAAGGTCTGCCCCCATATTTTTACACTCCCCAAACTTCGTTAGTGAAGGTAAAAACTGCTGTCAGCAAATTTATCATATAACTAAGTAACATGTCAAATTTCTTTCTTCACTACATTAAAGGATGAGTTAGGTGGTTTAATTTTAATGCAATAACAGTTTAAGAAAGAATTTAGTGTTAAACTTTTACAGTACTTTCAATGTTTCAAATAATATCCACAAAATTTGGCTTCATAGTGAATGGGGTTTCAGTGTAATGATGGCTTCATCTTCATAATAGAGCTTGTATTGGCATACACACTTCTGCTACAACTGAGACCATTTGCACTAAAGGTACTGTAAGGAGTATTGGCTGTGTGCAAGCCAAGTAGGTAGATTGTGATGTTCATCAGATGTTTTGATGCCCAATGCTACCATCTTAGAGCACCAAACTCCAGTTAATGGTGTCTTATAAACTCATAAAGTTGAACATGTGTTCAGCAGCAGGAAGGACACTACTACCCAATACTATTTAAAGGAACAACCAACTATTTTCAGGTTAATTGCTGGTTGATTTTCACTGGCTGTTTTTGCAATTGTAGAAGTGTTTTCTCAAGTTCTTATAGTTGCTGAAATATAGAGGATGTGCTGTGGCAATGTGAGGATGTTTGTCATGACTTAAAAAAATCTGCATAAACCATTGCTCCCAGAAGGACAATGGGGAGGAGGGATCTCTGAAACAACTCTATCTACTCCGGTGCTCTAGAAGCAACTTTCCAACCTAAGCCTCAGGCAGAAATAGATATCTAATCTTCAGTAAAGATATCCTCACTGCAATCTGCCAACTTGCAGCCAGCATTATAGCATCAGGCAGGGGCATGAACAACATTGTTAATGGTGATGATGAATAAGACGTTAATACACTGGTCTCCTTCAAGGTGAGATAAGGTGATCTTTGCATCATCTCCTAGTTCCAGGTCATTGTTATCTAAGGAAAATCAGTAAGACTGTACTCAAAGAGAACTGAATACATCTAACTCGAAATGTGGTTATGCACAATCTTGCCCTCTTCCAGGGAAGGAAGATGTTAGGCAGTGTGGTGCAATATCATTAGATGATGTAGCAGTCGTGATTGAATAGTTGGTGTGTTACAGAAGATACTGAAGCTGTCTCTGCCTCCGTGCAGCAACGCCTAGATAATATTCAGGCTTGAGCTAATAAGTGATAAACCACTTTCACACCATGGATGTGCAATCCCTTTATACGTCCATCCCCCACCAGGATGGTCTCAGGCCTCTCCGCATCTTCCTGAAGGCATGGCCTGAGCCGTCCCCACCCACTACATCCTCCTCCTGGCTGAGCTTGTCCTCACTTTGAAAATCTTCTCCTTTAGCTCTTCCCACTTTCTTCAGGTCAAAGGTTTGGCTGGAGTACCCTCAGGGGCTCCAGTTATATGTGGTAAGTGGAATGTTCCTTATTCCAGTCTGACTTGGGTATCATCACTTTTGATTATCTCTCTTATCCAGAACTGGAAAATTATCAATGTTGCTTCCAATTTCCACCCTGCTCTCACCGTCAGCTGGTCCATCTCTGATGTTGACACCTTCCTCAACACCCCAGTTTCCATTTCTGGAGATTGGCTGGCCACTTATATCCAAGACAAGCCCATTGACTTCCACAGTTATCTTCACTATACATCCTCATACCCTGTTTCCTGTAAAAAAAACTCAAGCTTCTCCAAATCAGTCACATCAGTTCCAATGATGCAACCATCCATAGTCGGGGCTCAGAAATGTCCACCTTCTTCCCTCAACTGAAGATTCCCCAGCACTGTAGTTGGCAGGGACCTCAACTGGGGCCAACCCATCTCCTGCATTTCAGCCCTCCACCCCTATCCTCCCTCCCACCAACATGATTTGATCCCTCTGGTCCTCACTTTTCATTTCTCCAACATGCACATCCAAAGAACTACAGCCACCATTTTCCCCACCTCCAGTGGAATGCCACTACCAGACACGTATTCCCCTCCCCTCCCTTGTCAGCCTTCCACAGGGACCATTCCCTCTGGGACACCTTGATCCACTCTTCCTCCACTACCAAAATGTCCCCACATCCCAATGGTACCTTTCCATACAATCACATAAAGTGTAACACCTGCCTGTTTACTTCTTCTCTCCTCACTATCCAAGGCCCTAGACATACGTTTCAGGTGAGGGTATGATTAACTTGTACTTAACTCAATCTAGTCTACTGCATTCACTGCTCACAATGTGGTCTCCTCTACAGTGGGGAGACGAAACATAGACTGGGTGATTGCTTTACAGAACACCTTCCAGTCACCCGTCACTTCAAGACACATCATGTTCCTTGGCCAACATCTCTGTCTTGGGCTTATTGCAGTGCTCCAATGGAAGAACAGCTTCTCATTTTCCCCTTGGGAACCATGAAGCCTTAAGGACTTAATATTAAGTTAAATAATGTTAGGGTCTGAATACCTTCTTCCATGTCCTTTACCTATTCCCCACATCCCAGACCCTGTCATTACACGGGCTGCTTTCAGGATAGTCAACCCATTTTCAGCTACTTTCTTTTCCCCAGTAACATCTTTTCTTTCTTGCAGGTTCATCTTTATCTCTCCCTTTTTCTGCCTGACTAAATGTCTCCTTCTCTGGGTCTGACTCCACCAGTCACTTCCTCCTTTAGCCACCCACCCACCTCTAACTGACATTTGTCTTCAGCATACATACCAACATTTTCTGAACTACGCTCTGCTCTGAAGAAGGGTCACTGGACCTGGAACGTTAACTCTGCTTTCTCTCCACAGGTGCTGATTGACCTTCTGAGTTTCTCCAGAGAATTTTGTTTTTCTTTCCTGACCTTTACTGGTCATTGAATATTTTGTAGCGCTATGCCTCTATTGAGGTTAGGCACCTTGACAATGAGTGTCATGGTATTTGGTCCCACTGCTCTCACAGAGGAATCCTGATCACTTGTGGATAGATGCACCTACTCCACCAGTGCTTCCAGTGCATGTCTGTGTCTTTGCTTCGTAATAAAAAATAATTGCTTTTCCCTCCTCAGATTCTCTTCCACAAACAGTTCCCACACTTGATACAGCATGAAGACACCTCCTTTTAAGTAATGCAAAATAGCTTTGATTTTGCTAGCCTTGCACAGACTGGGGTACCCTGCAAGGATGTGCAGCTGGTGAACATTGCAGTTCATGCTGGCTACATATAACAATCATGTCCCATGTCAATAAGCAGCCAGTGAGGCTTTAGAGTATTGCTTGCTTTGGAAGCAACAGATGCAGGTTAATTGCATAATGTGATCCCTGTGTCCACTTTCAGTGTCAGTGTCAATTTTTTGCTCCAAGTCTCAAATATTAACAGGGGCATAGATAAGGTGAATAGCAAAGACCTTTTCCCTGAGGTGGGGGAATTCAAAACTAAGGGACATACTTTTAAGGTGGGAGGAGAAAGATTTAAAAAGGATATGAGAGGATTTTTACACAGAAAGTAGCTAGTGTGTGGAATGAACTGCCAGAGGAAGTGGTTGATGCAGGTACAATTACAACATTTAAAAGACATTTGGATAAGTACATGCATAGGAAATATTTGGAGGAAGATAGACCAAACACAGGCAGTGTGAGAATATGGTCAGTGTGGATTAGTTGGACCGAAGGGCCTGTTTCTATGCTATAACTAACAGTTGAATAAATTATACAAATGAAAACATACCATAACTTTCTTTCTCCAACTTTGTTCCCACTTCCTGATTCATTTTGCCATACTATTCCACAGGCTTTGACAATGCTTTGGCAACTCATAAAATGAGGTATTCTTTATGCATAAGTGCAGAAACTGAGGGGTATTTAATAAAGGCAACAGGGTCTAGCCAGCAGGAGCCTCTTATCACTACTTCAGGGAAGAGATATTGAATTAAATGCCTCTCGGGCACATAATTGGACAATGGCAAGTCCTCTCAGGGATCAAGGATATTGGGAGTAAAAGTCCACCTTCCGAGAGCTACCAGCTGATCAGAGGCTGTTAGTTTCATTGAATGACACCACCACCAGTGAGGCAATGGCTGATATATTGCCCACGCAGTATCTAGTTCCAGCCACTGGATTCCAGGCCAAAATGAATGTAGGTGGCAGCAAGGTCTTCGTTGGGTTTTTCAGGGTAAAGTTCTCAGTGGTCCCTCCTTCCCAATACTGAAAGCTTCAATGAGATATTGAGTATCTTTGAATAAGGGACTACCCCCAACCCCAGTTTACAGGCAACTCTGCATGGCTTTACTTGCTGTGCTCCTGTTATGAGACCATAGGACAGAGGAGCAGAAACTAGGCCATTCAGCCCATCAGCTCTGGGCTACCATTCAATCATGGCTGATAGGTTTCTCAACCCCATTCTCCTGCTATAATGGTGAACCTTGCCCCCAGTTGGGTTAATACCAGTGCAAGTGGAGAATGATTTGATTTGATTTATTATTGTCATATGTACGTAATTACAATGAAAAGTTTTGTTTTGTGTGCAGTACAGCAGATCATAACATACAAACATGCAAAGATCGTATGGTGAGGAACAGATTGAGGAATACAAAGTTACGGCTGCAGAGCATGTGTACAAAAAGCAAGATTAATATTAGATTTGAAATTTGACAGGTCCATTCAGCGGTCTAATAATAACAGGGAAGAAACTGTTCTTGTACTTGTTGGTACATATGTTTAAGCTTTCGTGTCTTCTGCCTGATGGAAGAGGTTGGAAGAGATTACAACCAGGGGTGGGAGAGGGTCTATGATGATGCTGGCTACCTTTCCACAGCAATGAGAAGTGTGGATGGAGTCAGTGGAGGGAAGGTTGGCTTGGAGTTATGGTCTGGGCTGTGTTCACAACTCTCTGTAGTTTCTTACGGTCCTGGACAGAGCAGTTGCTGTACCAAGCCAACTTGATAGTATGCATTCTATGATGCATTGGTGAGGACATGCCGAATTTCCTTAGTTTCCTGAGGAAGAAGAAGAATTTTTGTACCTTCTTAACTGTCGCATCAATGTGGCTGGTGCAGGACAGATCGTTGGTGATCATCAATCAGATAAACTTGATACTCTCGACCATGTCCACCTCCACTCCACTGACGTAGATAGGGGCATGTCCTCCTCCTTGCTTCCTGAAGTCGATGATCAGCTTTTTAGATTTTCTGACATTGAGGAAGAGATTGTTATCTTTGCATCACATCATTAGGCATTCTATCTCATTTCTGTTTAGTCATTGTTTGATGTCCAGTCTACAATGGTGGTGTCATCAGCAAACTTGTAGATGGAATTCAAATGAAATTAGTTGCATAGTCATAAGTGTACAGGGAGTACAGTAGAGGGCTGAGTACACATCCTTGTGCGCCCCCAACGTTGAGGATGGATGCACTTACGTGGGCATTAATTGTCCAATTAAATGTCTCAATCGGCAACAGATGCCCCACTTGCTTTCCTATGCAAATGTCATTGGGTGGAGGTAAGAAGGTGGAACACTCTCTACCCGTTAGTGTCCCATATGATTAAATGCACCCTACCTCTGAACTCACCACAGGGCATCACAATCCTCCCAATGAGTGCAAAGAGTCTTCTTAACTATCCCGACTGACCCTAATTGTGTCCTCACCTGAAATCATCATATTAAGAGTAAGGGTCAATGCATAGATTTCAAGAATGGATATCCTTGCTGATATTATTTCAAGGGCATTAAGGACCAGTTTTCCTAACTGAAATTGTCTAATACTGCACAGAATGAAACTTGGGACATATTGATTTGCTAAGATTAAAGATGAGTGACATGTGATGACGTTGCTATGGCAATGCCTTCATTCTATTTCCTAGACCATTTGTTAAAAGCAATAAAAAACTAATTTTAAATCACAAATGCATTTATGCAAAAGCACTTTTCATCACAAATAATTTCATGTATGTTTGTTTTGTCATTTTATCACGTAAAGAGGTTTAACCCTTTCTATACTGTAGTATTAACTCAGCATAGTAAACAAGCAGAACAAAACACTTTATTTTCTTTGTTTCATAACTGCTGTGCCAAAATATTGCTCAGTACTACAAATTATACTTCTAATATTTAGCAACTCAAATTAACCAAACTAACTGTTCCATTCAGAAATAGGAGAGGATAAGGAGGCAAGTATGCATGCTTGATTCATATGCCAAGTGATGAATCTTTGTTCTGTTGATTGTAAACTTTAGAAAGCCACATTTAACATAGTCAGCAAGTATCAAGGAATAAAATTTTTGCTTTATTGAAAGGAAAAGTAAGATGCAAGAAATACCTACAATACAAATTGATAGAAAGGTTCCTGGCAACTTCCTGTTTACAAATCTATCTAAAATCACTTGATCAATAACCTGCATTCCTTTCAAATATTCTGAAGTTATAGGTCCAGTTACTTTATTTTATACCATTTTACCCTTCAGTGAGGATCATTAATTTTCCTTCCATACCGCCTCCAATTTCTGATAGGGAACAATATCTTTCCGATGGGAGTATCTGGCTACTTTAGTTTCTTGGAAGAAGGTGAGAAAAAGAGGAATGCGACACTGGAATGCTGCACCGGAGCATATGGCACATACTCACCGTTACCTTCCACAGAATCACTGAATTGTTTCAAAGTAGGAGGAAGCCACTTGGCCCATCGTGCCTGCACTGGTTCTATTGTCAGGTCCAGCTCTGTTCTCAAGAGCCAATCTCCTGCCTTTTCCTCAGATCCCTACACACCATTAATTTCCAAGAAAACCTTCCAAGGTCTTCTTGACTACCTTATTGTCATCAGAACAGATAGGAAGAAACACTCCTGCCCTTACTTGTCCAAACATTAGTGTACATTGGAGATTCAGTTGTTTGAGTTAAGACACATTTACAGCAGAAGTACCATCCATGTCCCTTACAGGGACACGCTGCAGTGTCTGTTAAGGACAACACAGATCTTCATTGCTATACTACAGGGTCATTCTAGCCTGTCACTAGAGATATCTGTAGCATTAGTCAAACAGCTGTGCACAAATGCATTAAGCAAGTCAGAGATATATTGTTCTCTAGAGCTAGCAATTTAATACACTCCCCTGTGGGCAACCAGCAGCAGCCTGACAGGACACTGTAACTTTTACAGAGTGGAAGGATTCCTCAAGGTCTTTAGAGTCAGAGGCTCTGCCCAAGTGATTATATGTTTTCCTTGATCAATGATTACAGTTATGTTGACAGGAAAGACCTCCACTGTCTCACTATGCAGCTCGCCTATGATTACCAGCATGCTATAATGCAAGTGAAGGCTCTACTTCTCCTGTGTAAGTTTAATAAAAATATTTAAGGTAACCTAGCACACCAGTAATATCCATGTAGCAATGCAATTCTGATTCTCAGTCAAGCTAAAACCATAAGACGTGGGAGAAGCAATAGGTTATTTGGCCCTTTGAATCCATTGTGCGATTCAATGAGTCACAGAGATGTATGGCACAGAAACAGACCCTTCAGTTCAACTTGTCCATACTAACCAGATATCCTAAATTAATCTAGTCCATTTGACAGCATTTGGCCCATATCCCTCTACACATTTCCTATTCACATACCCATTTACATGCCCTTTAAGGGTTGTAATTATACCAGCTTTCACTACTTCCTCTGGCAGTTCATTTCATACACGCACCAGTCTCTGAATGAAAATGTTGTCCCTTAGGTCCCTTTTAAGTCCTTCATCTCTCAACTTAAACCTATACCCTGTAGTTTTGGACAGTCCTACCCTGGAGAAAAGTCATTGACTGTTCACCCTATCCATGCCCCTCATGATTTTATAAACCTCTGTAAAGTCACCCCTCAGCCTATGGTGCTCCAGGGAAAATAGCCCCAGCCTATTCAGTATCTCCCTATAACTCAAACCTGCCAACCCTGGCAACATCCAAGTAACTCATTTCTGAACCTTTTCAGTTTCACAACATCTTTCCCATAGCTGGGAGACCAGAATTGAATGCAGTATTCCAAAAGATGCCTAACCAAAGTCATGGCTGAACTAATAAACCCTCAACTCCATTTTCCTACCTTATCCCATAATCCTTGATGCCCCCAATTATTAGAAAATTCTCTACCTCAACCCTGAATACACGTAATGATCCAAACTCGAGAGAGCTCTGCAGTTAAGAATTCTACAGATTCACTATCGTTTGAAAGAAGAAATGCCTCCTCGTCTCTGTCTATAAGACCATAGATCATAACCTAGAGGAGCAGAATTAGGCTGTTCGTCCCATGGAGTCTGCTCCACTATTTGATCATGGCAGATGTGTTTATCAAAATCATTCTCCTGCCTTCTCCCCGTGACCCTTAATCCCCTTACTAATCAAGAACCTATCTATCCATGTCTTAAGTACACTCAATTACTCAGCCTCCATAGCCCTCTGCAGCAATGAGTTCACCAGATTCAGCACCCTATGGCAGAAGAAATTTCTTCTTATCTTAGTTGTAAAGAGTCACTCCTTCACTCTGACACTGTGCCCTCAGGTTCTAATCTATCCTGCCAGTAGAAACATCTTCTCCACGGCCACTCTTTCCAGGCACCTCAATACTCTGCACATTTCAATCCAGTTTCCCCTCATCTTTCTAAATTCCATTGTGTACAGACCCAGAGTCCACAACTACTCCTCATATGAAAAGTCCTTGATCTCCAGGATAATTCTTATAAACCTCCTCTGAACTCCCTCCAATACTTGTTGGGCCGAAGGGCCTGTTTCCACACTGTAAGTAATCTAATCTAATCTAACCAGCACATCCCTCTTTAATTACAGGACCCCAAACTGCTCACAATATTCTATACCTGGTCTGACCAGACTCTCATACAGCCTCAGCAGTACATCCCTGGTCATGTATTCTAGCTATCTTCAAATGAATGCTAACATCGTGTTTACCTTCCTAACTACAAACTGAACTTGCATGTTAACCTTAATAGAAACCTGAACTAGGACTCTTAAGTCCTGTTGTGCTTCAGATTTCCAAAGCCTTCCCCATTTAGAAAATAGTCTATGTCTCTTTTCCTACCAAATTGTAGGAAAAGAGACATATCCACGTTGCATTTTATCTGCTACCTCTTTGCCAACTGGCTTTTCCTGTCCAAGTCCTTCTGCAGCTTCCCTGCTTCCTCAATACTACCTGTCCCTCCACCTATCTTTGTGTCATTTGCAAACTTAGCAACATGCCTTCGGTTCCTTAGTCCAGACCGGTAATGTATAATGTGAATAGTTGTGGTCCCAGCACGAACACTTGTGAAACACCTGCCATCCTGAAAAATATCCCTTTATCCGACTCTCTGTCTTCTGCCACTCAGCCAATCTTCAATCCATGCCACTACCTGGGACACTTTTTTTTATTTAGCAGCCTCCTATGCAGCAGCTTGTCAAAGGTCTTCTGGAATCCAAATAGATTATATCCACTGGCTCTGTTTTGTCTAACCTGCTTGTTACCTGCTCAAGGAATTTTAACAGATTTGTCAGACATAACTTCCCCTTGACAAAGCCATGCTGACTCAGCCCTATTATACCATGCATTTCAAGCAGTCCCCAATCTCATCCTTAATAATGGACTCAAAAATCTAACCAACGGCTGAGGTCAGGCTAACCATCCTATAGTTTCCTGTCTTCTGCCTCCATCCCTTCTTAAACAGAGATTTTATGTTAGCCATTTTAAGTCCTCTTAGACCTTCCTTGACTCCACTGATTCCTGAAAGATCACCACAATGCCTTCACAATCATTCTAACTACCAAACTGTATAACCTCACACTTTTCCACATTGCATTCTATCTGCCACTTCTTTGCCAACTGGCTTGGCCTGTCCAAGTCCTTCTGCAGCTTCCCTGCTTCCTCAACACTACCTGTCCCTCCACCTATCTTTGTGTCATTTGCAAACTTAGCAACATGTCTTCAGTTCCTTAGTCCAGACCGGTAATGTATAATGTGAATAGTTGTGGTCCCAGCACGAACACCTGTGAAAGCACCTGCCATCCTGAAAAATATCCCTTTATCCGACTCTCTGTCTTCTGCCAGAACTGGGGTACAGTCCATCTGGTGCTGATGATTTATCCATGTTCAGACCTTTTCACCTTCTCCAGCTTCTCATTAGTAATGGCACTACACTCGCCTTCACCCCCTGACTCTCCTGAAATTCTGGTATGCTGCTGGTATCTTCCACTGTGAAGATTGATGCAAATTACTTTTCAGTTCCTTTGCCATTTCCCTGTTCCCCATTACCATTTCTCCAACCTTATTTCCAAAGGTCAATCTTGTCTCTCTCTTACCCCTAAAAAATCTCTTGCAATCTTCTTTTATTTGCTGGTTAACTTAACCTCATATTTCATCTTCTCCTTTATTGCTTTGTTACTTATCCTTTGCTGGATTTCAAAGGCTTCCCAATCCTTTGGCTTCCCACTAATCTTCACTGCATTGTATGCCTTCTCCTTGGTGTTTACACTGTCCTTGATGTTCCTTGTAAGCCATGATCTCCTCCACTTCTCCTTAGTATGTATCTTCTTCTTTGGAATGAATTTCTGCTGTCCCTCATGAATTAACCCAGAAACACCTGCAGTTGCTGCTCTACTGTCTTCCCTGCTAGGGTCTCCTTGCAATCAGCTCTGCCAGTTCTTCCCTCATGTCTTTGTAGTTACTTTACTCAGTTGTAATACTTTGCATCTTATTCAAACTTCCTTGTCTCAATCTACAGCGTGAACTCTATGATATTATAGTCTCTGCTTCCTAGGGGTTCCTTCATCTTAAGCTTAATCAAGTTTGCCTCTTTGCATATCACAAAATCTAGAACTGTCTGTTCCTTAATAGGCTCTACCACAAATTGCACCAAAAAACCCATTTCATAGACATTTCACAAATTCCTTTTAGAGTCATCGAATCAAAGTAACACAGCATGGAAACGGCCTTCTGTCCAACCAGGCCATGCCAAACATAAGGCAGAAGTGAGACTGCAGATGCTGGAAACCAGAGTTTAGATTAGAGTGGTGCAGCATCCAAGGAGCAGGAAAATTGACATTTTGGGCAAAAGCCCTTCATCAGAAATGAAGGCAGGGAGCCTTCTGGTTGGAGAGATAAGTGGGGGATGGGGTGGGGTGGGGCGGGGAGTTTGGGGAGAAGGGAGCAAAGAGTACAACAGGTGAATGGGGGTGGGGATGGTGGTGATAGGTCAGAGTGGAGTGTGGAGTGGATAGATGAGAAGGAAGATAGACAGGACAGTTCAAGAGGACGGTGCCGAGTTGGAGGGTTGAATTCGACTCTCCTATTTGTTCCACGCCCCCCACCAACCCACCCTACACTCCTGGCACCTTCCCTTGCCACTGCAAGAGGTGTAAAACTTGTGCCCATACTTCCCCCTTCACCTCCATCCAAAGCCTCAAAGGATCCTTCCACATACGGCAGAGATTTTCTTGCACCTACAAGTACCTCATCTACTGTGTATGATGATCTCAATGTGGTCTCCTCTATATTGGGGTGACAGGATGCCAATTTGTCGAATATTTCAGAGAACATCTCTGGGACACATAGACTAAACAACCCCACTGCTCTGTGGCTGAACTCCCCTCCCACTCTGCCTAGGACATGCAAGCCCTAGGCCTCCTCCACTGCCAAATCCTAGCCACGCGACGACTGGAGGAAGAACACCTCATCTTCTACCTTGGGACCCTCCAACCATATGAAATCAAAGTCGATTTCACCAGTTTCCTCCCTCCATTCCTGATGAAGGGTTTTTGCTCAAAACTTCAATTTTCCTGTTCCTTGGATGCTGCCTGAACTGCTGTGCTTTTCCAGCACCACTCTAATCTAAACCCATACCAAACATAATCCCACTTGCCTCGTCCTGGCCCATATCCCTCCAAATCTTTACTAGTCATGTACTTATCCAAATATCTTTTGTTGGATTGAGCAAAAATCTTTATTATTTACAAATTCTGGACAAGACCATGAGCTCAGGCTGCAACAAACACAAATAGAGCTAGAATTATTTCAGTCTGGGCCTGTGCTCAGAGTTGAGAGTGTGGTGCTGGAAAAACTCAGCAGGTCAGGCAGCATCTGAGGAGCAGGAGAATCGATGTTTCGGGCATAAGCCCTTCTATTGTTCAACCTGGAATTCAAATTTACACCTCCACTCTAAGAGAACAATCAACAAAACCTAACAGCCTCGACTGAAACTAACTTTTACACCTCGTGTTACTCAACACATACTGTATGGGGCCTACAGAGAAAACGAACATTCAACTTTAATCAAAATACAGTCACACAATCCATTCTCAACTACAGGGAAACCAATTGACTTCAAAAGGGAACACCAGAAACACAATGACAAGCACAGATATGGCGCTAAGATAAGGGGTCCACATTCAGTCTAATTTCAGGCCGCAATCTCACCTGAAAGATCCTCTCAGCTATTCCCCAGAAGTGGTTTCAAGGAGGTTACCCAGACAGCATTCTAAAGGTGGTGATCCCTGGAAGTGTTCCAAAGAGTTCTCCACAGAAACATTCTGAGGAGCCAACAGCTAATTTCAGCAGTTATTTCTAAGAGCTACATCCAAAAGGGGAAACCCAACAACAATACTGACATAGCCTGTTCGAAACCAGGGGAACCAAAAGCAACCGACCATGCCTAGCAGACCAAAAACTGACAAACCTCAAAAAGCTACCAACTTGACTGATACCACAAGACCTCTGACACATCCTGAGGTGAAAACTGGGCCCACAAAAAACACTAGAAAGTAAGGAAAACCAAGTGCTCACTTGATAGATCCATTATGTATCTTACCCATCAGGGGACTCAACCTAAAATGAAGGACTATGCAGTCCAAAGTCTTCATCTAGGCACTGGGTATGGCAAGCAGGAACAGCTAGGCATATTTCAAAATCATGGTTTCCTCAGTGGTCATCTTGAACTCATGAGACCCCTAAATTTGCAACCTAGCTAGCAGGGAGTGAAAGCAGATAATGACAGTGGCAAGGAACCCCAACGGTAGGAAGCCTGATTCAATTTAAAACCCTTGTTTAAAGTTCTCATTGTGTTTAACCTAGCTAATAGCATATTTAGTAGTATTACTGTTCTCTGTGTAATTGACTGTTAATGTCACTGCTAATTGCATTACCTTTATTTTTTGTATTATACTTACCTGTTGCATTGTAAATAAATGAAGAGATTTGTTTGCCCTGAAACACCTGTCTACTGCCTCCTTCATTTCACATTCCCTAAATAAGTCCAGTGTCTAGAACCAGGGATCATGGGGTGATTCAAACCACTTAAAATCAGCAAATTACTGAGTGCAAACCAAAATCCTACACTTTTAAATGTTGTAGCTGTATCCACATTGACCAATTCTTCAGGAAGTTCATTCCACACACAAACCATCTTTGTGTAAAACATTTGCCCCTCATGTCCTTTTAAATCTCTCTACTGTCACCTTAAAATGTGCCCCCTCGACTTGAAATTCCCATCCTCAGGAAAAGCCAACTACCATTAACTCTGTCTATACCCCTTATTATTTTATAAACTACTCTCAACCTCCTGCATTCCAGTGAAAAAGGTTCCAGCCTTTCTTTATAACTCAAAGCTTCCATGCCTGACAACATCCTGGTAAACTTCTTCTGAACTTTCTCCAGCTTAATAATATCCTTCCCCTAACTTTTCTTGGATCTGCCACTAACCTTACTTTCCCACTCCACCTGCATCTTGAAGTCCCCTATGATTATTGTAATAGTGTCTTTCTTACGTTCATTTGCAAACCCCTGATTTATTTTCTGTCCCAGATCCTGACTATTACTAAGAGGACTATATATAACTCCTATAACTCCCAAAGGAAGGGTTCTTTCTCTTTTGTAGTTCCTAAACTCTGCACACACAGATTCAAGCTTTCCGACTCTATATCATTTCTTGCTATTGATTTAATTTCATTTCTTACTAACAAGGCAACCCCATGCCCTCTGCCTATCTGCCTGTCCTTTCAATAGAATGCATACCCTTAGAACCCCTTGCCTCTATGTCTCTGTGATACCCTCAACATCGCACTTGCCAATTTCAATCCACGCTACAAGCTCATTTAACTTGTTTTGTGTATTGCATGCGTTTAAGTACAGCACCTCAGTCCTGTGTTGGTTGTACCCCCACCCTCTCATAGTTGTCCCTTATCTGCTGTGCCTAAAGTTAGATTACTGACCCTTTCCATGATCTATGCCCAATTACCTGTCCTGGAAACTTTAATTATGTCTGATGAGCCCCCCCCCTTTAACTTTTTCCATAATTTTCCATGCATTTGAGCCCATCCATCATAGTATTTAGTTAAAATTCCTACCAACATCCCACATTATGCGAGTCGCCAGACCTCTGGTCCCAGCATGATTCAGGTAGAACTCAGCGCATTAGAACAGCTTCATCCTTCCCCAGTACTGGTGCCTGTGTCCCATGAATTTGAACCTGTTTCTCCCACACCAATCCTGGAGGCACACTTTTACCTCTTTAATCTCCTTCATCCTGTGCCAATTAGTTTATGGTCAGGTAGTAATCTAGAGATTATTTCAGTTTTGTTTCTGCTTTTTAATTTAATCCCTAGCTGTTCATATTCTCTCAGCAGGACCTCTTTCCTCTTTCTACCTATATTATTGGTACCTGCATGAATCAGGACAAATGGATCTTTCCCCTCCCACTGCACATTCCTCTGTAGCCCAGATGAAATATCCTGAATCTGGGCACCAGGCAGGCAACATAGCATTTGGGACTCTCAATCCTGGTCAAAGAGAACAGTGTCTATTCCCCTGACTATACTAACCCTGATTGCAACTCCATTACTCTTTTCCCCCTTCCTGAATGGCTCT
Source organism: Chiloscyllium plagiosum (assembly GCF_004010195.1). Lineage (NCBI taxonomy): Eukaryota > Metazoa > Chordata > Chondrichthyes > Orectolobiformes > Hemiscylliidae > Chiloscyllium > Chiloscyllium plagiosum. The sequence goes on along the minus strand of NC_057711.1, from coordinate 80,512,437 downwards.
CTGTACCATGCTGCTATGATCAATCTACTCAATCTCCTTACTGCCACCCCTCTCATCGACATAGGGAGCAAGAATCTCAAACCTGTTGGTCAAGTTCAAGGGTTGAGGCTTCTTCAATACTACTTCCTGGATCCCTCCAATTGCCTCACTTGTAGTCACAGCCTCCTGTCCATGACCACTGACTGAATTCCAGTTAGTTAATCTAAGCGGTGTTACTGCCTCCTGAAACTCTCTCCCTCCCTGATGTGTCACAGCATTCCAGATTCTGGCTCATCAACTCTGAGCCAGAATTCTTCAAGCAACCAAACTTGCTATAGATGTGGTCACTATGAACCACATTGCAGTCCACCAGCTCCCATATCAGATAGCGATGCATTGGCATTGCCTGGCTGTGCACTTTATTTACTTTGTTCTTAATTTGATGCTTTGTGTAAAATTTCCAACTGGCCTTTTAGTATGTAACATGCAATATGTAAATATTTCTCCTATTTATCCTCAATCTGAAAGTAAACTGTAATTGATAGTCTTAAATCTTACTCAGAAATTATGTCCACTGGTCCTAGATACTTACACAAGGGGAAACATCCTCTCCACATCTAGCCTGTCAAGCCACCTAAGAAACTTTTCAATAAGGTCTCCTCTAATTCTGCTAAATTTCTATGAGTACAAGCCCAACCTACCTAATCTCTCCTCATAAGACAATTTCTCTCTGCACAAGATAAACCTACTGAATCTTCTCTGGAATGCCATTGCACCTTTCCTTAGATATGGGGACAAAACTGTTCACACTAATCCAGCTGTCATCTAACTAATGCCTTGTATAGATTTAGCAAGACTTATCTATTGGTTATATCTATTCCCTGTGAAATAAAGGCTAAAATTCATTTGACTCTCCAATACATGCTGAACATATATATGAGCATTTGGTGATTCATGCACAAGAAACGCCAAATCCCTCTGGGCTGCAGCTTTCTACAGTCTTGCTACATTTAGATAATATTCAGCTGTGCTATTCTTACTGCCAAACAGCATAGCCTCATATTTTCCCACATTACATTTCATCTGCCAATTTATTTTGCCTACTCATTATCCTTCCGTAGACTTGATTTGGATTTTACAGTGTGATGCAACTGAAATTACATATTGAAAAAGATCTGGATTGTTTGTTAAGTCTCTCATCCTTTAGAATGGGCATGTTGGTTTCAGTTCTTTCATATGTAAATCCCAGAATTTTTTTAAAGTTACATTCTCAAGTGAACTTTAACAATAAGTGCCATGTCAGCTCAGATAATGCATTGAAGATGCGAGGTGCCCTGTGTGAGGCTGTCTGTGCCCCAATGTTCAGACTGAATCTAATTTAAAAAATAGATTTACAGAATCTTACATGGATTCATGCAGTTTTTGAGCAAAATAAAATGTAATTCTGCAAGTACAAATTCACCCCGCAATTTAATAGTTAGTCAATCCTCAATTTGTTCTAATATATTGCTCCCAAAGCAATGGATCTTATTTATTTAAGTAGTCTAATGTCTGGTGCATTATTGAATAGCTCCTGGAAATCTAAATGGATTACATTTGCAGGTTCCCCTTTATCTACTCTGCTTGCAACCTCCTCAAAGAACTGCTTATCATTCCCTGATTTTTGACTTCCTCCTTTCTAAACTAAAGACAGTTTTCCAATCATCTGGGAGTTTCCAGATTCTAAAGGATCTTAGAACATACCAGTGCATCCATCCATTGTCTTCGCAATTATACATTTTAAAATCCTGAGACATAACCCATCAAATCAAGAGAATTAAATGCTTTTACCCATTTGGTTTTCAATCACTTTGTCCGTAGTGATAAATTTATTCTGCTTATTTCCTCTCCCCATCTCTCTCGATCAGATCCAAAGAGCCTGGCCTCTGGTTGAATTCACAAGACATTGTTCCAGGAAACTCCCAAATGCACTCGACGAATTTTTCTTCATAGTTCGCTCTGCAAGCTTTATTTTCACAATCTACTTGAAGATTAAAGTCACCAGTGATCAATGTGCAGCTTTTATACATATTCTTATTAACCTCTGATTTATTCTCTGCCCTACAGAACATTCACTGTTACAGTTTATTTAACAGTATAACAGATGAAGATGACAACTTTCTGAAATGTACATGTCCAAATGACAGCAGGGTGGCATTGTTCAATCACTGCTTAAAATGGGACTGTGGTGTACAAATGGAGTGCTATCTCTAAAGACTAAGATGTTTTGAGGATGAACCAGATAGTTTGCAAATATTAAGGGCTTCTTCAATTTTATTAGAAATTACTCCCCTCATATCACTTGTGTCATAAGAAAAGTTTACTTCTCTATACTCGTCTTAGCCATGCCCTTTCTAAATCCATAATTAACTATTCCAATGCTCCCTTTATTGTGCACTAATCTACCACACTTACTCCAGTGTATCAAAAATGGTGATGCTGTACCATAGCTTAAGGAGGAAATTTTATTACCCCTCCAGGTTACTAGATGCCTCCAAAGGCCCCGTGGCCCTGAAAACATTCCAATAATACCCAGGAAGACTTGTGCACCAGACCTAGCTATGTGCCAAGCTCAATTTCAGTACAGCTACAACATTGGTATTTATCCAGCAATGTGGAAAATTGCCCAGGTCTGTCCAGTCCACAAAAAGCAGGACAAATCCGATTTGACCAATTATTGCCTCATCAGTGCAACTGCTAAGCACACAGTTATAGAGTCATAGAGATGTACAACATGGAAACAAACCCTTCAGTCTAACCCGTCCATGCCGACCAGATATCCCAACCCAATCTAGTCCCACCTGCCAGCACTCGACCCATATCCCTCCAAACCCGCAGTCTCAATAGATTAACTCTACCTCTCTCTCTACAAATGCTGCTAGTTTTGCTGAGTTTGTGCCTGCTTAGCAAGCAGTTGCTGTGAATTATGTATTGTTGCTAGGACAGCAAGTTCCAAGTCGAAAAGTGTGTAATGGACAGCAGCACATAGTGATGGTGAGGGAGGACAGCTGGGGCAGTCCTGTAACTCCCAGCTAATATCACTATAGGTATCCTGAAACCCCAAAGAATGCAGTAGCTGTAGGTAATCGCTTATCAGCGCCTTCTCAATGGTACATAGGGATGAGCAATAAAAGTGACCACCTAGCCACTGGTGACAACATCCCCTGTGTAAATAATACAAGGAAAGGCAGTATTATTAGTGCACAGATGTGTTGAGGGTTTCAATTGTGAAGTACCTGAAACCTGACCAGATTGGTAGTATTACTGCCATCTCTCCATCTCCAGAAGTTAATGGAAATGTAGCAAACTATCCATTTCAGGTGGGGTGTCTTTCATATGGCTCACTTAAGCTGTTGGCTAATAAGGTCAATGCTTGAGATCACAAGAATAGCAACAAGAATAAGCTATTCTGTCTTTGGAAGCTGCTCTATCTGTCAACAAAGTCATGGCCAATATACTCTGACCCTCACTCCATCTTTCTGCTTCTGCCTCATAACCTTTGACTCACTTGTCAATCAAAAATCAGTTTAACTCGGCTTGAATATGAACCTTGAATAACTCAGCTTTGACAGCTCACTGGAGAAGACAATGCAAAGTACTAATGTAAGGACACTTCTAGCAATAGGTTAGAAAGGGAAGGGAAGGTACCTGGGGCGGTTGAGTGAACTCTTGCTGGAAAAGAAAGGTGTCTTTGGTGGAAGGAGGGCTGATCTCAACCAGTGTAACCCACAGGCTCATTGCATGTCAATAGCTTGTTATTATATATCATTCCTGATGAAGGGCTTTTGTCCCAAATGTCAATTTTCCTACTCCTCAGATGCTGCCTGATCTTGTGCTTTTCCAGCACCACTCTAATCTTGACTCTAATCTCCAGCATCTACAGTACCCACTTCTGCCTTGGTATAACTAAGTGACATGCTATGTCAGTTCAGAAGGCAGTAAATAGTCAACCATGCTGCTGTAGTTCTAGAGTCATATATTTGCAAGATTAGGTAAAGATTGCTTAAAGGATATTTGTGAATCAGTTTGGGTTTTACAAAAATCTGGTAGTTTCATGCTCAAAATTACTGAAGCATATTTTTAATTCCAGTTTTACTTAATCGAGCATGTGTATTTTCTTACCATTGTACCCACCTCATGATGCTGATCTATCAGTCTTTTCTTCTTTACTTCCTCCATTGAAAAGCTAATATACAGATGCCCATTTGAAAGACTGTCTCCAGTTCCATCATCCTTCTATCAAGGTTGAGTAGGTTGAAGTGAGAATTCAAGAAATCTGAGTTATACAGACTCACAAATTCTGCTCTGGAAAATTAAGATACCAGAAGGGAAAATAGTCTCGAGCATTCACAGAAAAATTAATCATTACATGCAGCTGCAAAGGTTGGTCTTCAAGCCTAAGTGTCATAAATTATTCAGGTATCAGGTGAGGTTGGGCCTTCTGCTGCTCTGGCTCTGATGCTACAGCTACTCAAAACCAGTGGAAGACCTAAATGTTTGGGCACACTCTTCTTTCATTCAGAGGTGGGAAACGGACTGGATAAGGAAATTTCAGTTTAATGTTCATAGAGGCCAACATGAGATTTGAGATATTTTCGTATAGCATTCAAAGCAGTATCAATCATGCAAACTAACTTCAATCTTTTAAAGCTTGTTCTTAAGCCAATTTCTGTCAAAGGCCTTTTACAAATTTTAGCCACCATTTTACTTTCTTTCATAATGTACCTCCTATCAAAAATTTCAGAGATGGTGCTGCTTAAATCTAGAGGTTTTTTTGTATGAGTCGGTTCTTTTCAAAAAACAATTATTTATCCATTTAGACACGATTTTTAAGGATTGCTTGGAAACTGTAGTTCATAAAGGATTTATGCTGAACCAGGTCGATTATCAGCTGCAATTTAACCATTGACCTCATATCAACCTGGGTAGACAAAGCAATTGGCAATTTATTGGTCAACTTTCTTGGTAAAGTCTTTGAAAAAAATCATGCAGCAGTTTATCCTTTATGCAAGTGCTTTAATACCTGCTATGTTTTAAATACAGATAAGTCAGCAACTTTCGATTCTTTCAGATATATTGATTAGATTCCCTAGAATGGAAACAGGCCCTCCAGCCCAACAAGTCAACAGTGACCATCTGAAGAGTAACCCACCCAGACCCATTCCCTTACTCTATTTTTACCCATGATTTGGCAATTTAGCATGGCCAATTCATCTGACCTGCACATCTTTGGATTGTGGGAGGAAACCAGAGCACCTAGAGGAAATCCATGCAGACACAGGGAGAATGTGCAAACTCCACACAGTCGCCTGAGGTGGGAATCAAACCCAGGTCCCTGGCGCAGTGAGGCAGCAATGCTAACCACCAAGGTGTTGCCCCGACATGTTGCTTAAACTGATGTTACAAATCCATAGATACAGATTTCTTCATTAATTTTTCTTTTACAAATCAAGTCAAAAATGATTCACTTAACAGTGCTTTCGTGTTATAATTCGTTTGTGGTACTGTGGCTTGGATTTTTGTCTGCAAGTTGGGGAGCAGTGTAGGAAAAAATCCCTGCTGTCTTCTGGGAATCCAACATTTACAAATGGCTGCTTGGACTTTGGATTTTTAGTTGGGGATGAAGAACTGGCCATGTGAGAAATTGGGAAGGGTAACCTCAGACTGAAAGTGAAGAATGGGAGGAAGTTAGGTTTGCCGATGCTGGAGGTCAGAGTTGAGAGTGTGGCGCTGCAAAAGCACAGCATCTGAGGACATGAGAGTCGACGTTTCGGTAAGAGCCCTTCACCAGGAGAGTGAAGAATGCTGGGTATAAATGTGGGCTGGGCCATTGGAATTAGAACTGTATTGAAGTTCCAAAAACCAAAGTTTAAGACAGCAAACATCCCTCCAGCCTTCACCCCTGAGATACCATTATCTTTGATGTATACTCCCCATGATCCAACATTGTCACCTCATGGTCTGTACCCATTCCCATAATGCTATACAGCCCTTGCCAACCTATCCCCCTGTACCAACCCCCCCAAGGCCTCTGATAATCTTCATTCCAATTTATGCCCCTCTACCACCCCCATGGCTCTTTCAACTGCCTTAAATAATCTGTGCAACTACATCTTCCTTATATCCCTTGTATCCTTTTATAGCAATTATGACAACTCATACTAACTCATGTTTCCCACCCACTACTCCCAAACTTAGTATATCAACTTACCTACTATCCAACATAGGCAGACCTCAGGATCCATGAGAAAATGGATTAAAATAAAACATTACTCAATAGAGGTGTAAGTGTGCATTACAGTTTCCACTATATTGAAATATATCAGTCATTAGGGGTGGCATGGTGGCTCAGTGGTTAGCACTGCTGCCTCACAGTACCAGGGACCCAGTTTCGATTCCAGCCTTGGGCAACTGTCTGGGCGGAGTTTGCACATTCTACCCATGTCTGTGTGGGTATCCTCCGGGTGCTCTGGTTTTCTCCCATAGTCCAAAGATGTGCAGATCAGGTGAATTGGCCATAGTGTTAGGTGCATTAGTCAGAGTGAAATGGGTCTGGATGGGTTACTCTTTGAAGGGTCGGTGTGGACTTGTTGGGCCGAAGGGCCAGTTTCCACACAGTAGTGAATCTATTCTAAAAACAGTTTAGTGGCATTTACATCCTTTTAATTACATAATAGCTGATAAAAACAAACTATTCATTCTAATGCACAAACACTTATAACAAAAAGTATTAGAATCCATTTACAGTCTCACTTCAAAGAGTCCAGAATGACATGGAGCAGTCCCTTAAACTATGCAGTGCAATGGGGTGGTGTCTGAGTCAGGAGGCTTGGTTCAAGTCCCTATCTGTTTCAGAGATGTGTGTCATAACATCTCTGAACAGGTTGATTTAAAAAAAAATCAAACTGTGAAATCGCAGGCACCCTACTGTGAGAATGAATGGTTGTGATATCAGTCATGCAGCAATAATCCAGGATTGAAAACCCTCCAGCTTCTTTCATCAGACAGAATGAAAAACAATGCTTTAACACTTCACACATTTCTTTTAATCAAAGATTTAAAGCAAGGACACTTAAGTACTTTTTGACAGGTCCTTCTGGCAGTCATTTTTGATTCTTTTAACAGTTGATTTTGACAAGTTTGTTGATAGTTCCAATGAGCTTCATATTTAATGGCTTTTTGCCATTATTATGCACATTCATGTGTCTCTTTACCCATTCTAACTAGCACCTCAGCTCTTTGAAAGGACATTTTATCTCTCCTAAAGTGACCTGGGATTATATCCAAAGGGGTACCATATTTGTCAAAGGAAATGGGGAAAAAACAATCTTTTCATGCTGTGACTGGTCAAGATCTAGAATGCACAGCCTGTAAGTGTGGCCGGCAGGTTCAATAGAAGATTTAAGAAAATACAATTAGACTGTTATAAAAAAAAGCATTAAGTAATTTGCTGATTCAGAAAGCTGGCACAAATCCATTGGGCTGAATAACTTCTATCAATGGTGTAACAATTCTGTTGGTATCCAAATAAATGCACAAATTCAGATCTGCCCTTGCCAAATCCTCTTTGCGCACATTAGGCTTTACACTCATTCCTAGGCCAACAATATTTAACTTAAGAGGAGGTATGTGTAGTGATTGTAACGAGGTCAGTCAATTGGATCTCATAGATTATAAGTTTCTTGACTGGGGCTGTCAATTGAAGAGCATATAAAAAGGGCGAGTGCCAGAAATACTGATACCCTATCTAATAAGCTGTATATAAGGCAATCAAAGACTGTTAATGTGTAAATAAAGGGTGACTTTGTACTGATTTCTGTGGAGTTATTTCAGTAGGTGGCATGGTAGCTTAGTACTTAACTCTGTTGACTCACAGCATCAGAACCCAGTTTTGATCCCACCACAGGCAACTGTCTGTGTGGAGTTTGCATGTTCTCCCTGGATTTCCTAAATGTTCCAGTTTCCTCTCACAGAACAAAGATGTGCATATTAGGTGGATTGGCCATGCTGAATTGCCCATAATGTTCAGGGATGTGCAGGCTAGGTGGATTAGCCATGGGGAATGCATGGTTATGGGGTGGGGATAGGATGCTCTTCGGAGAATTGGTGTGGACTTGATGGACTGAATGGCCTGCTTCCATACTGTAGGGATTCTATGATGAAATACTGTGTTTGGGGAAGGAACCTGAGATTTCTGGGCTCGTCCTCCATTTTCACCATGACAGGAAGGCTTTCTGCCGTGTCAAATCTCGCAGTGAGTTCCTGTGTTTGCACGTCTGGTGACTCAATCACTGTACACTCTGTATTCTATCATAGACTCTTTTTAATATCAAGACAATAGAGGAATCAGTTCAAACCTACTCAACACACCTTTCACCACATTTTATCTGTTGAATTCCTGGAAGCATTACCCATTCTGCTGAATTAAACTTTCATGTCCTTGGCAATTTCCCACAACTCGGTTGTTTTCTCTCAACAAGCCCCAAGAAATCCATTTTGACCCTGTATTCCTCACTGACTAATCTAGTGATAGGCCTCTAAAGCTCCAGATAAATTAATAGCAAGAAATGTACTTGAGAAACATGCTTGGCTGCATCAAAATCCCACTGAGGCTTGAATTATTTGTATTAAGACAGGGCAGCAGTCAGGTCTCTCTGAGTCAATTCTCCCTTACAGCTGCCAATATTTTTTTTACCTAAGAGAGCTGCCTCACTCTTTATTATTGCTCAGGAATCAATACTCCCATTGCCCTCACAAAATGCTATACAAGCATTATTGGCATTTCACTTGGCAGTGAACGGTATCAACATCAATCTCACCACCAGCATCTTTCTGCAGTCTCTGTTTCGTTGCTGCGAAGCAGTATTCTCTTATTGATTTGAAGAAGAAGTTTTTTCTTGGTATATATTATATTTAAAGGCAATCTTTTAAAATCTGAAGCATATTTTATATTTCTGCAGAAGATCTTACAATTTACAAACTGACCTGAGGAATATATCATGACTTGCTCAACTGTGTTCTAATATCTGGACTTCAAAGCTGGTAGTGCAGTCACTGGAGCATTTGATTTAACAGCAAGCTTCCACAAGACTGACTTGCCTGATGTTAAGAACAATCTGTACTGTGCATTTTCAAAAAGCTTTTTTTTAATGAAGTAACTCTTCCATTACCGAAAACCACTACCTATTAAATTTTCTCTCACTCGCAACCTATTCACTGATAGCAGGAAGCACAATACATAACATTGATGTAGTAATGTAATGTAACTAATCCTTTTGTGATAATATAGGATAAATGTCAGCATTGTAAGCTCCATGCAAATTTGTTTCTTAGATCTTTGTTCAATGTATTTAACTGCTTTTGTCTATCTCCCAAGGGTCTAATGTGTTTACCTTCAAATAATCTTTATAATGCTCTACAGCTGCCTCTTGCATACATCGTCATGAAAATTCAAATGAATATTGTTGTGGATAAACCAGCCTGGAGTCAGAAGGCTGCAATTGCGCTTGACTGAAGGTGGCTGAGACTATCACTTATGAGATAGTCTGAAAAAAACTGCTCTTTTTGTTGTGTAGGAGATATTTATGTAGTACACCACAGTTTACATGAGTAAACAAACAGTTGACAGCACAACATTCATCTTGAAGCTTCCCAACTGTCTTCCACACATTGTTATTAAGACTAAATAATAACTGCATATCAGATAATGATTAGCTACAAGGTAATTATGGGACAGCAACACAATTAGGAGTTCAAGTGAAGTCATACAATGTGACAGTAATGCCTGAGCATTTATCAGAAGTCCTTAAACTCGAATATTAAGTTCCAGTCTTTTTAATCTATATAATTTATTGGTTTCATATGAATAATATAGAGTTTAATGAAACTGTGAAAAATCATAATGACATGCTAACACTTAGTGTTATGTCGCATCCTGATATGGAAAGATTTTTTATTGTTTTAAATACTGTCACTGTGAATAAATGTTTGAAGATATTGTGTCCCATGCAAATCTTTTGTGTCACATCATGTGGTTGAAATAGAAATAGCAGAAGTTCCTTTTCTTCCCAGTGAGCTTGGAATCTTTTCCATGGCATTATGGAGAGCTGCTGAACAGAGGTCAGATGTCCTCAGTGAGATAAAAGGAAAGCCCAGTGAGCCACTACAAACAATAACTGAGAAAAAGGCAACCTCAGCTGGCACCATACCCAGTCTAAGAAAAGGGAAATAACGCTATTCAATATTATCGAAGCAAGGGAAACCACATACAAGGATCCAGTCCACTGAGAAGGCCTAATTTGAACTGAAGGCTAAGCAAAAGCTTCCCATTAAAGGGCAATAAAAACAGAAAAAAAACACAGCAATGCTTGAATTTTAAACTCATCTCGGGAATTGCTGGAAATATTCCCATCAACATTTATAAAGCGAAGAAGTAGGTCTTCATTTTGTATACAGACTTTACATTACAAATTTATGGTGTTCATGTGCCAATCTTATCAAAGGATGAATTTCAGGTTGAAAAACATTAGAGTGAGTGGCAGAATGCTGAGCATGACCACCATGGATATGGCCGATTAAGAAGAGGCTTTTGGCTCTCTGGAAAAGCAGTCACCCCAAAATCCTACAAGGACATGTTTATCTGTCTTTTATCATATGCTACCTGGTAAGGTGTAATTTACATTAATTTACATTAATTTACTATTAATGTTTTATTTCCTTTTGAAGTACCTGTTCTCATCTATTCATATCGCAGACCATCTCCAGGACCCAGGTTAGACCAGGGAAACCCAGTGGATGTGGTCTATCTAGACTTTCAAAAGGCCTTTGATAAGGTGCCACACGGGAGGCTGCTGAGCAAGGTGAGGGCCCATGGTGTTCGAGGTGAGCTGCTGGGATGGATTGAGGATTGGCTGTCTAACAGAAGGCAGAGAGTTGGGATAAAAGGTTTTTTT
>NC_057711.1:80468885-80501044 GCF_004010195.1 Chiloscyllium plagiosum | reverse complement strand
ACAAAGCTGGGAACAGAGTTCTCCGTTAATATTACCTACAAAGTGTGGTCCATTGTCCGAGCTAATGCACGCAGGTATACTGAAGCAGGGAATTATTTCCTTAAACAAAATCTTCACCACAGTCTCAGCAGTAGCGTTAGGAGGAGGGTAGGCTTCAATCCACTTCGAAAAGACATCAGCAATAAGCAAAACACATTTATAGCAACTCAACTCATTTCTACAACTCAATGAAGTCGTCTTCAAGGCCGAGATTGATAGATTCTTGTTGTCTCGAGGAATTAAGGGCTACGGGGAGAATGCTGGTAAGTGGAGCTGAAATGCGCATCAGCCATGATTGAATGGCGGAGTGGACTCGATGGGCCGAATGGCCTTACTTCCACTCCTATGTCTTATGGTCTTATGGTCTTATGATGCCAAGTTGCTTAATTCTATATTCGGCCCAATTTAGAAAGGTGACCTTAATCCCCATGAGCAAAAGAAAAGGTAATTTGTTTTCAATTGACCATTTTATTCTTTGAAAGTGAAAGAGGGGCACAAACAACAGCATTAGTACTAAAAATGGTCATTCAAGGAAAGATTTCAAGTTATTTTCTCTTACATGCTTTGTTAGATATGAAATGTAAAAATGTAAAATATTGCATTGATAGCAGAATACTTGGATCTATTTCAGTGGTGAGAAAGGTTTCATCGGTCAGTTAATCCTGCTAAGTCAGTGAATTCTGGCTATTGACACGCATGAGATAAACTCAACATCAGTACAAAATTTTGCCAGCATTTAGCTATTTTTCTAATGTGTATTCTCTACTATTATTCACCCATGGGTTTTCCACCAGATTTTACTCAGGCTACCCTAAAGTCAAGATTTGTTTTAGCATTGGAATGCTCCAATGATCCTACTTAATGAAGAACTCACTCTCTCATGTGCTCTTCAAGCTCATCTCCTTATTTTACGTTTGTCTCAAGTTTACATATAATTGTTTGATAGTACCAAACTTAAATATTGCTATAAGGAGGCAAAAAGCTGAAGCTTTTCAATTGCACTGATCAGAACAAGGATGCAAAAAACAAAGACATATCATTTTAAATATCATTAGAAGAGGATGCTGATTGATTGGACCATCATTGGCATATATCATAATTACTGATCTAAGAATCAAGATTGACAGACAGCTGTCCTTGTTACATCTATGCGATTAGCATCATTTTCTGTTTACAAATCAGTGTCCCTTTTTCATATTTGTTTGCAAATTTTTAAGCTCATCTCAATGAAACTCATATTTTATTGTCCTGACAGTGTTCCCTCTAAACTGCTGTTATCCAACTTCCTCATTTCAGCCAATATTGTTAATGGCTTCCCCTCTTCGTGTTTTGTTCTGTGAATCTAACATCATTAACCCGCCCTTCAAAAAGCAATCCTGGCACCTGCAAACTATTTCCAAACTCAATTTCCTTTCTCCTCACCAAAGTCCATGCATGTGTAGATGTTTCTCAAATCTGTCTTCATCTTTCCTGAAATACAGTAGCGCCTCGACATACGAACGACCCCGTTCACGAACAAATCGGTTTACAAACAGGATTGTAAGTAAAATTTTGCTTCAACGTACGTATGAAATTCAAGGTACGAACAAAGGTATGAACGCAAAAAGCCCATGGTTTCATTGTCATTGTTCTGCTTTGCTACGCGCGCTTTGAACGCAAGAGCTCTCGGGCCCTGCGTGATCTCATTCAGTTCGTCTTTGGCGCGCGCGCTGTGAGCATCCAACGTCCAAGCATTCTTACGCTTTTTTTTGTGTTTTGCATTAAATTAGCCCTCATTATGGTTCCCAAGAAAGTGAAAAGTAGTAGTGTTAGTGGTGTTAAGAAGCCTAAACGTATTACTGTAGAAACGAAGAAGGAAATAATAGCTAAACACGAGAATGGTGCTCACGTGTATGATCTCGCTAAGCAGTACGACATGGCGAAATCGACTATCTGTACTATCCTAAAGAACAAAGAGGCACTAAAGGCAGCTGACGTGGCTAAAGGAGTGACTATTTTAACGAAGTAAAGGCCTAAATTGTTAGATGAGGTTGAAAAATTATTATTAGTTTGAATAAATCAAAAAGAGTTTGCTGGAGATAGTGTTAACGAGACTATAATCTGTGAGAAGGCTCTACACATACACCGTGATTTGTTGGCGACACCGCCAAGTACAAATACTGCTAGCATTGAAGGATTTAAAGCCAGCAGAGGCTGGTTTGATAAATTTCGTCGACGAACTGGAATCCATAGTGTAATAAGGCATCATGGAGAAGTGGCTAGTTCGGACAAAAAGGCAGCGGAGGACTTTGTGAAGGAATTCAATAAGTTTGTCGAAGATAACAGACAATCAATTCTTCAATGTATAATTTCAGTTACATCACACTGCAAATTTTTGCTATAAATTCTGTGTTACGATCGAGCCCTCCACAATCACCTGATGAAGGAGCGTCGCTCCGAAAGCTAGTGTGCTTCCAATTAAACCTGTTGGACTATAATCTGGTGTTGTGTGATTTTTAACTTTGTCAAAGATGATGGTTATGTCTCACATCAAGTTTTTAACTGTGATGAAACTGGACTTTTCTGGAAAAAAATGCCCAAAAAGGACCTACATAACCCAAGAGGAGAAGGCACTACCAGGCCACAAACCAATGAAGGATAGGTTAACGCTTTTATTGTGTGTGAATGCAAGTGGGGATTGCAAGATTAGGCCTCTATTAGTCTACCACTCTGAAAATCCTTGCGTTTTTAAACACAATAATGTGTTGAAGGCTAAACTCCCGGTAATTTGGAGGGCGAATAGCAAGGCTTGGGTCATGCGAATGATTTTTATGGAATGGTTGGCGGAAGTTTTTGCACCAGCTATCAAGGAATATCTTGAAACAAATAATTTGCCACTTAAGTGTCTTCTAGTAATGGACAATGCTCCTGCCCATCCTCCAAATTTGGAAGAAGATTTGGACATTGAATACGACTTCATAAAAGTAAAGTTCCTTTCTCCCAACACCACTCCTCTCATCCAACCCATGGACCAGAATGTCATTGCAAATTTCAAAAAATTACATACAAAGGCTCTGTTCGCCAGGTGTTTCCAGGTCACCAACGACACAGATTTGACCCTTGGTCAGTACTGGAAGGACTACTTCAATATTCTTCACTGCATAAGCCTGATTGATAAGGCATGGAACGAGGTCTCTTTCCGTACGTTGCAGTCGGCCTGGAGGAATCTTTGGCCAGATTGTGAACCTGAGAGAGACTTCGAAGGTTTTGAGGAGGATACATCAGTAAATGTAGTGAACGAGATTGTGACCCTGGGCCAAAATATGGGCTTGGAGGTCGATGAGGATGATGTAGCGGAGCTGGTGGAGGACCACAGACAAGAACTCAGCACAGAAGATCTTGTTGAATTGCAACAGGAGTAGGTGAAGGTTATGCAGGAGGAGCATTCTGGAGAGGAGGAAGAAGAGAGGGAAGATGTATCAAGTGTTCAAATCAAAGACATTTGTAGCAAATGGAGTGAAGTGCATTCTTTTGTTGAGAGGCATCACCCTAACAAAACTGTGACCAACAGAGCAGTGAACATTCTAAATGACAATGTGATGTTCCATTTTCGGTAAATTCTGCAACAAAGGAAAAAACAAGTTTCTCTGGATCGTTTTCTTGTGGCATCACCAACCTCCAAGAGACAAAAAAGAGAAAAGACTCCAGAAATAGCCGAACAAGTGCCCAACATTCTTCTGGAAGGGGAATCTCCTTCGAAGACGTAGTCCTCCTCTTCCTCTCCTCCTCCATCATCCACCCGTGCCAGCAACTAACAACCACAAAGGTAAAGTGCAGAACAATTATCAGTTTTATTGTAGTGATAGAGTAGTTTTCTATAATTAAGGTTATTTTAAATTTCAGTGCCACAAATAAATAAAAATAATGTAAAAAAAGTATGTTTTTGGGGCTGGGGAACGGATCAATTGGAATTACATTAATTCAAATGGGAAAAATTGATTCAGTTCGTGAACTTTTCGGTTCGCGGACCGGGTCCCGGAACGGATTAAGTTCATAAGTCGAGGCGTTACTGTACTTACAAACATGCAACATAAATGTACAATAAATGTGGCTGCAACTTTGTGAGAAGTAGGTAACAGAGAAACTAAGAAATTGGGCCCAGGAGCATTCCCATTTTGGCATTAAGATTAACATGAAGGAAAATGGGAAGTGCCGGGTTGGACAAATAACATTTGTTTCTGGGCTCATCCACAATTCTTGCCACGATAGAGACACTCTGTACAATGGGAAAATTCAAGCTTTTCTCCCTTAAGAGTCAAGCCATGAGTCCATGTATCAATGTAAGAACAGGTGTGCCCACACCAACCATATACCATTCCCTGAGTGAGTACCAAGGTGCAGTTCAAAAGTATCCAGCCTCAGCTTAGCTCCATTACCTATTGTTCTTCCAGGATCAGCAGGAGCCTTGCCCTGCTCCTCTAGCTTATCTCTCCATGCTTCAGGCTTCCTGCATTTATTCCTGATGAAGGGCTTTTGCCTGAAACGTTGATTTCGCTGCCCCTCGGATGCTGCCTGAACTGCTGTGCTCTTCCAGCACCACTAATCCAGAATTCTTTTCCTACTCCCAATCCATTATCTCTGGTGTCACCTGAGAATCTATCCTTGGGCCTCTCTTATTTCTCCTCACATTGTATTCCTCAGTAACATCTTCTGAAAGCTCATTAATTTTCACAAGGACTGATAATACCTGCCTCGACAGCAATAATACCTCTCGCGACTTCTTCACTGTTGCAAAATTATCAGAATCAT
This sequence comes from Chiloscyllium plagiosum, assembly GCF_004010195.1. Classification (NCBI taxonomy): domain Eukaryota; kingdom Metazoa; phylum Chordata; class Chondrichthyes; order Orectolobiformes; family Hemiscylliidae; genus Chiloscyllium; species Chiloscyllium plagiosum. The sequence continues at coordinate 80,496,217 of NC_057711.1, read as the reverse complement.
TATCTGACACCCAGCACAGGATGAGCAAAATTTTCTTCCTATTTAATACAGGGAAGACTAAAGTGTCAAATTTATCACCTCTGTGTTCTCTGACCTACACTGTATCCTGGTCAGGCAAAGTCTTGATCTTGTCATCGTTGTTTTCAAATTCTTCCATGGCCTTATTCCTTGCTCTTTTTTGTCTTCACCAGTCCCACAGCCTTCTAAGATTTCTGAACTTCAAATTCTGACCTCCTAAATATCCCTAAATTTACCATTCTATCATGAAGATAGAACATTCTAATCCTTTAACAGATTGGAATGTTTGCTTCATATTTAATGTTTTGTCTGACTTAGTTCTGTAAAAGCCAATGGATAATTGTGGAGTTTGCAATCATTAATTTGCTGATTTTTAGGTGGTTTGAATCACCCCCAAATCCCTGGTTCTGACACTGGATTTACTTAGGAATGTGAAATGAAGACAGGCATTTCAGGACAAAAGAATCTGTGATTTTATTAAGTACAAAAAGGTAAGGAGAATACAAGAAATAAAGGCAAAGGCAATAATGAACAATTATGCAGAGTACAGTAATTAAATGCACTATTAAATCAAATACAGATTAAACACTATTGGAACCTAAACAATTTTAATCAGACACTTTAATCAGGCTTCTTACCCTTGGTGTCCCTGTCCCATCACCACCCACTTTCCCCACCCTACGAGCTAGGTTAGAAACTTTGGATTCTCAGGATTTCAAGCTCACCACTGGGAAAATAATTCATGATTTGGAAATATGGCTGATTATTCCCTCTTGCTGTACCCAGTGCCTGGATAAAGACTTTGGACGGTGTAGGCCTTGTGTCCGCTGATGCAGTAGGACGCCTATTGCATTTGTCAGGTGTACTCAGTTTTCCTTACTTTGTGGTGGTTTTTGTGAGCTGGTTTTCACCACAGGATGTGTCTGAGGCCCTGTGGTGTCAGTCAGGTCGATGGTTTTTGGAGTTGGTCGGCTCTTAGGTCTATTAGTCGTGGTTGAATGCTGCTGGTTCACCTCGTGTAGAACAGGCCTGTGACAGTAGGTTTCAGAATTTCTGTTGGGATTCCCCTTTCCAGAGATAGCTCTTGGAAATAGCAGCTGGAATTAGCTGTTGGAATTCTTCTTCAATATATCGCTGTTTGGAATGCCTCCTGGGGATAGCTGCCAGGGATCGCTCTCGGGGAGACAACTGTTTGGGATCCCTCTTCCGGAGATAGCTGTGGGGGTTGTTATAAGGGTGGTAGCTCATTATGTGGTATTGGGGCTCACCATTATACTAGTTGCAGGCCTCTTATCTTCATGCCAAATCTGCGCCAGCCATTGCATTGATGTTCCCTTTGAGGTCAACTGGCTTCCTGTCAATTAAGAGTATGTGTAGTGTATTTTGATTGAGGTTGACTATCTGATATCTGTACAGGTTCCATAATGTCTCGGTTGGTGTAGCTCAAGGCATAAGTTCGTTTCAGTCCAGAATGTTAGGTCTGGTTGATTGTTCTCTGAGAGTTGAAGTGTGAATTGGCTTTCCAGGCTGAACAATGGTTCCAGACAGACATCTCTGTGCCTGTGTATTTGTCCAGAGCTCAGCTCTGCTGCCACCCCTTTTTTAAAAAAGTTTTGAAAAATGCAGGCTTTTGATTCAGTAGTTTAGGCAATGGGAATTTGTGTTCCATCTTACATAATTTAGGATAGAGCATAGTAAACTTAGTAACATCCCACAATTGAAGAAATCATTGATAGAGAGCAATCTTTACTCCAGAGCTGCTTGTTGGCCCAAATACAAGGACGATTTGAGAAATGAATTTAGATTGTGTCAGCAAAAGAAAAAAAATGTTTAGGGACAGAGTAAATATTATCTGCACTGATTTGCTCTGGGGATACTCCAACCCTCTGTTGCTGTCACTCACCTGTGTGGTTTGCTTAATTATACAGTACTGCTAGTGCATTCCATCTCCATAATGCCATCAACTGTCAGCAAATATATTGCAAACTATAACAACAGATGGCCAGGATTATATTACTAAACCGTGAGGTGCTCATTGCTGGCTTTCCCCGTTTGGGATTGATCATTTCTCCAAAATATAACCAAATTATCAATCTGTTACACTGATGTAGAACTCATAGATAATACAGTATTTACCTGTCAATCTACACAAGTACTCGTTATTTGAATTGAACTATTTATTCTATCCGATATAATAGAACAATGCATCTCAATAACTTATACCTTTATGATTCTAAATACAACAAATATTCTGCAAGGATTAATATACTGGTGTGAACGCTTACTAAGGAGAAAGTGAGGTCTGCAGATGCTGGAGATCAGAGATGGAAATGTGTTGCTGGAAAAGCGCAGCAGGTCAGGCAGCATCTAGGGAACAGGAGAATCGACGTTTCGGGCATTAGCCCTTCTTCAGGAACACTTACTAATATTTGATCATCTCATCTAAGGAATTGACATGAGTCAGTTGAGTATTGATCTCATGTGTTTTGTTTGTCTTTGCATCTTCTGATATTTGGTTTCATTACAAGCTTGTAATTGGATTAGGTATATGTTGTTCTGATGCTGCTATTATTAAAGTTACTAATAATGGTAAAAAAATCTGAGTATGCTATGGTTACCAATTTGATAATGCTTTCAAACTCATGTACATAAAGGTAGCCTGAAACAAGTAGAGATGTTTTCTAGTTTCCTTGCCCAATGGGAATCAAGTTGGTGAATAGTTAAAATTGCCAGTGTTAGTTGCCTATCCAGGAGTTATTAAATAACTGGCTATTTTAAATATTTGCCCACTGTAGCAATTTAACTAAATGACCTGAAAAGGCAGTAGCTGTGAGATTTGAGTATAGAGCAGTGCAGGATAAGCAGAAGCTCAAAAAGGTTACGTTTTGACGCTGTAGTTTATTTAGTCTTTTGTTGAATGGGGAAAAGCAGGAATATTTCTCAGGACCTTACAACAAAAGTGTTACTGCAACTTCTCAGCCCATCAAATTCCCCTGGAGTTCTGGGCAGCTGATCAATCCCACATCCAACTGTGGACAAGCATTGGCCTGCTAAATAAATGTGCAGTAGGTGAGAAATTGACTGACAAATGGGGCATTCAGTATCCATGTCACTTTTTTTACTGACTAGAAGAGGCTAGGCAGGAATCTGGGTTCATTGCGATTTCCCCCGCTCCATGATTGCAATCAGCACTTGCAATTCAGGTTTGCTTCTAAAAAACACCATACGTGAAAATGAAACTCAGTGCAAGACAACCACATGCAGAGCATTGAGAAGTGGAATAAATTGAAGCTGGAGGAGAAAATACAAAGCAATTTTTAAACCATAACCTTAAAATCCTGTGATACTTCCAACACTCAAAATTGAATTCATCTACTATTTAATTTCTTCAAATTGGTGCTTGCAATCATCTGATGTGTTATCAAATGTAAATAAAGTAAACTGCGTCTGAAATTAGTTTTACCTGATTGCTATTATCTATTTCTCATATTGAACATTGAGAATCTGGCAAAATGCAACATGGAAATGAATACATTTTGAAGAATATTATCACTAAGTTAATGGCAGTTTCTGCAGCAACAGGACATTTATTTGTTTATCAACAGTTATTATAATAGGTTATTCCTTGTTAATTAAATAACTTTTCTACAGATGTATCAGAAAATCTGAAAAGACATGTCAAATGGGAGTAAGAAATGTTGCCATTATGAAAGTGATTGTAGGTGACCTTTTCAGGAGAAATTCACATACACTTTTGATTACCCATTCCCTTCATCATGTATTCCTAGGCCAACTTGTAGCACAGACAGCTGCAAAGTGAAACATCCACAATAAACCTTAGAAAAGTTTTTTTTTTCTATTTCGCACATGAGCTATCCTTGTGATTCATACTGCACACAGATATATATAATTTCTGAATGGAATTGCTCATTTATGTTGAATTACAGGCAATTTGTGCTCTGAGCCCACGTCTGCTAGGAGCTGAATTGAGACTGCTCAACCTCATTTCATGCTGAAATACGGTTAAAATACAAAACATGCAGGCAGCTGATGATCTTCCCTTCAACTTGGGTTTAACTATGCTGGTTTCAAAACTATGGGACCAAATTTTAGCCCAACCTGACCAGCATGATTGGGATGGGTGAATGGTCAAAAGAGCAAAAAAATGACATCACTCCATTTCCAACAGAAATCCATTGACTGACATTTCAACCAAGGAACTGATGCTGATGCTAAAGTGCACCCACTTGAAATAGATAGATGCCTTATTACCAGCCAGAAATCAAGGTTCTTTTAAGTAAATAGAACCTCAACCCAATTTTAATGAGGAAGGTGAAAGGCTGTGCAGGGTAAATGTACAGAATAGAGCCTGGCTGGTTTGGCTTCTCAAGCTGACTAACATGACAAGAAACTCAAATTATCCTGGAGGATAAATACTTTCAAAATTTATGCATTGTTTCATGATGCTATTACACAGTAGCAATACAAGTGACATTTTGGATTAATGGGATCCTACTATCAAGCCAAACATGATGTTCGACACATCACACACCTGTCACTAACACAAAATAGTATTAGAAATAAGCAAGTCTTTGATTTATATCCAAATCACACAATAGTTAATTCTTTCTGAATTCATTATTATATGCAGGCCCAGTTTTATCAGGTGAAAGAGCACCTTTTCCATTGTAAAAAATGCTAGAATTTGCCAGAAATTACAAGAATCATTCTTGGGTCCAGCCTCTCTCAATTCCACTTGGGTGGGCAAGCTGAGGTCAGGCTGTGATGCACAAATGAATGGTTCGCGGAGCAGCCGTGCATTTAACTGGGCAGCTGCCTTCATCAAAACTGCATTTTGGAGTCCTTGGGCTTGTGGCTTCAGTAATTAAAGCATTTGTAGAACTGCTTTTTAATATGGTGCCAATTTCCTCATAATACTTATTCAGAAACCTCTTTCCTTGCCCGACCTATTTTATTGGGTTGTGACAACAGGATCCGTCCCCTCTCATTATAATTTTTGCTTCAGTTATAGAGCCATAGAGATGAACAGCACAGAAACAGATCCTTCGGTCCAACTTGTCCATGCCGACCAGATATCCCAACCTAATCTAGTCTTATTTGCCAGCACTTGGCCAATATCTCTCTAAACATTTCTTATTCATATATCCATCCAGATGCCTTTTAAAAGTTGAAATCGTACCAGCCTTCACCACTTCCTCTGGCAGCTCATTCCACACACGCATGATTCTCTGCATAAAAATGTTGCCCTTAGGTCTCTTTTATATGTCTCCCCTCACCTTAAACCTATGCCCTCTAGTTTTGGACTCTCCTATCCTGGAGAAAGGTTATTGGCTGTACACTCTATCCATGCCCCTCATGATTTTATAAACCTCCACAAAGTCACCCTTCAGCCTCTAACGCTCCAGGGAAAACAGCACCAGCCTATTTAGCCTCTCCTTCTAGCTAAAACCCTCCAATCCTGGCAAAATCATTGTAAGTCTTTTCTGAACTTTCTCAAGTTTCACAACATCCTTTCAATAGGAGGGAGACCAGAATTGCATGCAATACTTCTAAAGTGGCCTAACCAATGTTCTGTATAGCCACAACGTGACATCCCAACTCTCATACTCAGTGCTCTGACCAATAAAGGAAAGCATACCTATCTATCTGCTACTCTACTTTCAAGAAACTATGAACCTGCACTCCAAGGTCTCTTTGTTCAGTGACAATCCCCAGGACCTTACCATTAAGTTCTGCTCTGATTTGCCTTTCCAAAATGAAGTACCTCACATTTATCTAAATTAAACACCGTGTGCCATTTCTCAGTCCATTGTCCCATCTGATCAAGGTTCCATTGTACTTTGAGGTAACTTTCTTTGCTGTCCACTATATCTCCAATTTTGGCGTCATCTGCAAATTTACTAACTATATCTCCTATGTTCATATTCAAATCATTTATATAAATGACGAAAAGCAGTGGACCCTGCTGGTGGCATATCACTGGTCACAGGCCTTCACTCTGAAAGGCAACCTTCCACTACCACCCTCTGTCTTCTACCTTTGATCCAGTGCAGTGTCCAAATGGCTAATTCTCCCTGTACTCCATGAAATCTTACCCTGCTAACCAGTCTACCATGAGGAACCTTGTCAAATGCCTTACTGAAATCCATATAGATCATGTCCACTGCTCTGCCCTTATCAATCCTCTTTGTTACTTCTTCAAAAAACTCAATCAAGTTCATGAGGCATGATTTCCCACACACGAAGCCATGTTGACTATCTTTAATCAGTCCTTGCATTTCCAAATATATGTAAATCCTGACCCTCAGGATTCCCTCCAACAACTTGCCCAGCACTGATGTAAGGCTCACTGGTCTATAGTTCCCTAGCTTTTCCTTACCATCTTTCTTAAAAAGTGACACTACGTTAGCCAACCTCCAGTCTTACCGGACCTCATCTGTGACTACTGATGTTACAAATATCTCAGCAAGAGGCCCAACAATCATTTCCCTCGTTTCCCATAGATTTCTGGGGACCCTGATCAGGTCCTGGGGATTTATCCACTTCATGAGTTTCAAGACATCCAGCACCTCCTTCTCTGTAACATGGACATTTTTCAAGATGTCACTATCTAGTTCCCCACATTATCTGTCTTCCATGTCCTTCTCCACAGTAAACACTGATGCAAAATTCTCATTTAGTATCTCCCCTACCTCCTGCAGTTCAACACATAGGCTGCCTTGCTGATCTTTGAGGGGCCTCATCCTCTCCCTAAGATACCCTTTTATCCTTCATGTATTTATAGAATCCCTTTGAGCAGATGTTCTGAATGCAATCATCAGGCAGGCAACACAGTCTGCTGACCACTCTGAAATTGACCATTTTGACTGCATTTTCCATTTCCCTCTTTTGACTCTTAATTTTAAACTCCTTCAAATTGCATGTTTTGAGTGTCTTTCTAGCTCTTGGTGTTAAAACCACTTTGTTTAGCTTGTCATCACACTCTCTGATACTATTCCTGTGTGTAGAAACCACATATTATAGATGAATACAGTGTCTGAGTTATATTACCATTACATTACCAGTCCTGATGAAGGGTTATGTCTGAAATGTTGATTCTCTTGCTCCTCAGATGCTGTCTGACCTGCAGTATCATTTTCAGTGCCACACTTTATCAACTCTTACATTACCACTGGGAGATGTGTTGAACCAATTTCAGGCTTCCCGCAATTTAGTAGACTTTCTTGTTTTGATTGTTTTGATCTTACATTGCAGTCCAAACGTACTGAAACAAATTCTAAAGTTTTACATAAACTCTCAGGACAGGAGTAACATTTGTGATTTCAGCAAAGTAACATAATGGCAAAATACAGAGTAATTACAAGTTATCTTGAGATATAGTTATCTCTCAAGTCGTGTAACTTTGAATCTAGAATCTCATAACTTCCTTTAAAACATGTGATCTTCAGTTTCTGGTTTAAGTTTTTTTATTTAAGAGAGAGAAAGCTAGCAAGGACTGACTGAAAGCACAGAGTGTGCTGAACAATTTAAAACTGTAACATTTGGTTGAAACAAATAGCTGGAGTTGTGTTGCCATGGTACAAAAACAAAGTCAAATTCAGCCAATCAGTTTAAATTATGCCCCAGATACCAAAGTCCAATTGATTTTGATTTTTACTGTTTGGGATGACATCAAACCAATGAAATGATTCAATGTTTTGGTATATAATACCAGACATTTTGAGCAGTTAAGAGGAGAACAGCAAAGAGCACCAACAAGTACAGACTGCTAGCTGAATAGCTCTCTGGAAGGTACTTGTCCAGAAGAAAAGTTGTGCAGCAGAAGACCGAAGAAAAGACAACCCAGGAAAATACAGAGGAAAATTTACAAAGGAGAATCGACAAAGCTGGCTGGTTTTGAAACATAATTTTTTTTGTAAATCTTAATTGGGGATTTTTTGATTTTTTTTATCACACCAGTATTGTAGAGTGGGAGGTAAAAGTTAGGTTTAAGAAAAAGGAGCTGTAAATAATTGTTGTTTTAATGTTCTCTGTTGGACTTAAAGAATAAAATTGCTAATTTTTACATTAAATAATTACATCTGGGATAGTTCTTTGCCTCTCGAAATTTAACAGATTAGGGTGTGGGGTGAGCTTCTCTGTACGTTGGGTTTAAATTAGCAGAGGGGCTTATTCTATGTCATAACAAATGAAAAAGGCAACTGTTGGTCCATTATTTGCTCTCTAATGGTGAGACTAATAGTATTCTTTATTATTTCTACACAAATGCAACAGCAGTTACAAAAAGGAAAGTGCATGGTTGAATATGGAATAGCAGACGTACCTGTCCCAGATAAGCCAATGTGCTGTTAACTTCACAAATACAGAATAAAATTGTTTGGTTATTCATTCAGTGCATTGAATGCCATTGGTTTCTCAGTTTGTGCAGTAGGTAATGATTAAACTTGACAAGAATATTCAAAGTCTAAGTATATTTTTGACCATGTGATAAGTTTTAAATACAGACAGTCAACTTCTTTAGCATTGAACTTAACTACTATAAGTATGGAATCTCATGCCTTCTAGTTTTAATTTTTTTTGGAGACATTAAATAATTACATGTTAGAATTATATTCTCATTTACATTTTTTGTATTGAAACCAATTTAATCTTCTCTGTCTTATTTATTTTTCTGCACAAGATTAAAAATTGAGTTCACCCACTTTGCATCAGTTCATCCCATTCATTTTACTGTTCTTCAATCTGATCGGATATTCTGTACAAATTGAGTTTCCAAGTTAAGCTGTACAGATTGTGGAAGAATCAGAGTGATCAAGTATTTTCTGACAAGGGAGGGAGAGAAAACTGAAGGGGCAGTCAGGTTTCTGCATCTCTAGTGACTGTATGTGCACCAATATCCATAATCGAAAATGTCTATGGAACAAACCAAAAGGACAGGAACTAGATACTTGAGATCAAAAACTGCTCTAAAGTCCCTGCTAAATCTCAGTAGAAATGGCAACTGACAGCAAATGTAACCACACACCTCAGAAATTTTCACACTTATGACTGACAGGAAAGCAAAAGGTTGAATCTTCCATGAGTTTCAACATTTATACTAGAATAGCACTTGAGAAGCTAAATTTATGGGAAGTACAGGGAAGTGGGCTGGATGACTCAAAAATAAGTTTATTCTTTAAAGAGACATTGGGGAGGCCACTTTTAGAATACTGCATTTCACTTTGGTCTCCCTCTGTACAAAAGATGCTGTAAAACCTGACAGGGTTCAGAAAAGATTTGCAAGAATATGGCCAGGATTGGAGGTTTTTAGCTATAGAGAGAGGCTGAATAGGCTGGGGCTGTTATCCCTGGAACGTTGGTAGCTGAGGGGTGACTTTATAGAGGGGCATGGCTGGGAGAGTCCAAAACTAGAATGCATAAGTTAAATTAATCAATTTACTTAATATATTGTCACTTCTACATAAGTGCAATAAGAAGTGGATAATGTCACCACATTCCAACGCCATTTTGTATTACTAAATAAATTACTGAATAAAATTTACAAATAGTAAAATACTAAATAAATTAATATTAAATTGATATTACTAAAACTGATACATCTTCAAAAGTACATCGCTCCCTGTCCATGGACTTCTCTGCTTCTCCAGTTGGTGCCATTCGACATCGTCCCCAGGGTCCTTGCAATATAGTCCTTTTCTGCCACCACTGGCACCATCCCTTCCATGTCACTGCCTCTAAGCGGGAGATGGTCTCACAGTGTGGGTCTTGCACCTCTCCGACACTCAACATTAACTGACAGCTCCTGGCTCCGAGTTGACCGTAGCGGCCCTGGCTCATCTTCCGATGCCGCCACCTGAGATGGAGGGCAGATGGAAAAACACGGGGCCCCGGCCTCCAGCAGAAGGACATCACTGGAGGCCCCATGGCAATCAAACAAATAAAACTGTTACTGAACTGGAAAGACCACGATGATGCCATGTGGATGCACCAAATGTTACCAACCCCATCTCTGCCAAGTTGAGAGGTGAAACATTAGAAAAGGACCTGAGAGGCAACATTTTCACACAGAGGGTATGCGTATATGGAACGAGCTGCCAGAGAAGTGGTGGAGGCAGCTCACTTACAACATTTAAAAGAAACCTGGATGGATATAAGAATAGGAAGGGATACGGACTAAATACTGACAAATGGAACCCCCCCCCAGGTCAGTTTAGGACATCTGTTTAGCACGGATGAGTTGAACTGAAGTGTCTGTTTCCATGACTCTTTGACTCTATAATTAACTCTTTGGGTTTGTTTCCCTTCCTTAATTATCCTTGGGAAAATGATGTTGAATTCAAAGCATTTATCTGTCTGCAAACTTCATCTGAAATTTCAGTTTCAGTTTTCCATGAAAAAATCAAAAACATCTTTTTTCAGTTGTGCTGATGTGAAAAGATTCTGTAACATTCATTTCAGTGGTTTCAGACAGGGACTTCTTTTTCTTTGTGTCCTGGTAAGATGGTCATCCCATACTTGATCCAAATATGAAGATTAAATGAAGCAGTCAGTTAAAACAAACGGTTTGGGTCCTGATAGTGTTTAAATGAGAAGATAAAACATCACAGCCCTAAAATTTCAATCAAGAAGGATAAAGTAGCCTCACCCTGCCTCATCTAGTCTGGCCAAAACATAGTCCACACTAAAATAGATTGTCATAAAACAATTATTTCTTGACTTGCTTTAAACTTAAACTGTAGCTCAGACCTGCTTAGATAAAAATCTCACAATAGAATGTTGTTCCTTTGCATTATTTAGTTACATAAAGAAAATGTGAAAACTAACAACATGATTATGAATTGAGGATGCATGGAACTGCTTATGCTTGATGAAGTACACCTCCGGGTCTCAATTTTGTAAAGATATTCATTTATTCACTTAATATCTTACTCAATGGATGGCCACTGTTTAATTGCCAGATGTATGTCACACTCTCACTATATGTCACACATTGCCCTACCTACAACAATGAAAACCATCAGCTTTTCAATGCTTGAATTCTTCCAGCCGTCATTGGTACTGGGTTAGATTCTGCCATCAGGTCACATAGCAACAGACAATGTTTGAAAGTGAAAATCGATATTTCAACATGTGTCAGCTTGTTAGAATTTCACAACAAATAAAGTTCAATGTTTTTCAGAAGGATTGGAGCTTGTCAATATTAACCTACCACCTCAAATGGAAGGTGGTACTGAGACCTGTCAGATCCAATCAGATTAGTTGCAGGGTGAAATTTAAGATTTTAGAACCAATCCACTCCATTGGAGGGAGGACTGGAAGCTGTCACAGCCAATTAAGATGGTTGGAGGGTAAGATTAGAGATTGTCAGAAACAATCAAATCAGCCTAAGGAAGAGATTGGAGGCTGTCAGAACTAATCACTCAGACATTACTTTCTACTCTTATTGGTTGCACACATACATTAACAACAGCACCACTCACTGAAATAACATCTTTAATGAAGGAAAAATTAGGCATATTGACCCCAAGATGAAACAGATCCTAACACAGGTGCCTACAAAGTTCAAGATTTATCAAAGAGATAGTGTATGAGGTTGTGATATTTTGACTGATGTAATCATGCTGATAATCAGAATTTGTGATTGAGATGAATGGCAGCTATTGTTATGACCCACTTGGCTAGTCCACTGCAAATTGAGCCCTTCTATTCCTGGAGTCATACCAAATTTTAAAGTTTGTCTTAGAAGTACACAAAGTAACCCAATTTACCTGACTTTCAGACCAACATTAATAGAAATCATTAACCCGGTTTCAGTACTAATTCAAATTATTATTTCTTTCAATAATTAGAATATAGCTACAGGTAAACTGGCATAAACCATCAGCAGAAAGCACTATTAATTAAAATTCTAATCCCTTTATAAGGCCCCTTTATTTATCATTAAATATTTATCAAATCAGAATTCACAGCTCACAGCAACTCTGGCAGGAAAGATAACAGGTTTTCTACAGGTTTAAACTGAGTTTTTAACTGCAGAGAACAGGGAGCTTCTGGGCCAGGAGAAGACCTGCATGCTTTGTTTCTCCCCCCCACCTCTCTCTCTCTCTCTCTCTGTCTCTGTAATTTGTTTCAAGCTCTAAGCTGCTCAGCCCCTCTGTGAACCAATGACGCAGTTGTTGGAAAGCAAAAGGTCTCTGTCATTGATAATTGTTACTAGTTCATAGACCAATCAATTCCTGGTTGCTAGCAAGAGCTACATCAGTACACACCTTTGTCTCCAGATTATATGTAATCTGAAAGTCAATTGCTGCTTATTCAAACAGTTGTTTACAATTTTTGCCATTTGTGTCAGGTTATTTGCTTTATGCCATTCATCAGTACTAACTCTTCCACATCCATATGCAAAACCACTCAGCATTTTCAATCTCCTAATTATGTAGGTTGACTGGCTTCAGGTTTTCATGTGCCAAGACAGATCTAATATTCTTCACGCCCTCTTCATATCTCTTCATATCTCCAATATGCTCTGTAAGCTCACTATGCATCCACCACAGTCACTTATTCAGTATCCACTAGATACACTCCTCATGCAAAAGCAATGAGGATATTTTGAAACGTATATTAAAAAGTAAATCTCAAACAAACTGGTGGAACTGTCAATGAAATTCACAGCCACTCATTATGAAAAAGAAATTTTAACTCAATGACAAAAAAGTATATCTCCTCAAGTGTTGATTTATTTTTAAAAAGAAATAACATTCTATTCAGCAACCACATCAAAGACAGGCAGTCCTTTAATAAGCTTTTAAAACTGTCAATCAAATTGTGAACATGGTGTTAGGATAAAGGGTCTTCTGACTTTTGAAACTTGGGAGAAATAATAATAATAGCCTCAGCTGTCAAAACAAAATATTACCACTCTCCACAAAATGCGGCATTTGAAGTTGGAAAACAGACCTTCATGTTTTTTCTTAACTACACCAATTGTCTTATCAATCAATTCAGGAACAGGTGCCTGTTTCATTTTCCAAGGGAAGGCAGGAGACTAATTTTTTTGTTTCAAATGTGAAGAGCTGTGAATATTTAAATCTCTTCAGATTATGATTCTAGTGTTCTCAGGTACATTCTACTTCAGTTTTAAATGTACTATAGAATCTTACTAAATGGGAAAAGTCCGGGAATGCATCACCACACATATACAGTGGTAATCAATGTATTCATCGGCCTACCTTGGCAACATAGAGCCCAATACCAATTACAGGAGAAAAACATATCTAACTGTCAAACAATTTACTAGTTTTATGTCAGAATGTTCCCAGCTCCTCAGCAGGTTTTCCCTAAGCGTAATGAAATGTCAAACAAGGACGATTTTTTTAAACCTTCAAAACCCACCTGACCCACTAAAAATACCAAATAACAGAAAATACAGATTTCTCCTCGGGCTGCCAATAGTAACTCCAACATTAGTGGATATGCTTTGTTAGGTGGACTCTGTCTTTAACATGCCAAATAATATCCTGAGAAAAGTCTGAAACTCAAGAGGTGTGAATGTTTTATTATGTGGAATCTTGGGGATACTGGTGTGATCCACAGTGAACAGTAGTGTTGGTTGCTTGAGGAGCTTTGACTGTGAGTTGATGAGCTAGAGTCTGAGCTATGGATGTCATGGCACATCGGGATGGGGAGAATTAGCTGAAGGAAGCATTTATATCCCTGAGACTAATGATGTAATATTTGTTCTGGATGGGCCACTGGATTTGAAGGGCTCACTGAATGGTGTGATTGTAAGTGATGCAAGCATGGGGATTCAGAATTTAGCTAAGTGCTCTTGTCACTGAGATATGAGCATCTTGTTCCTAGTGTGGTTGAAGGCACAGACCACAGGGCTGATGAGTGAATTGACTACAGCACCATGGTCCAGGGTGCTGCTGAGAGTTGGAGAGAAAAGTGAATTATAGTCTTAATTGGGGAATAGATGCTCCTCTCTTCAGCAAGACAGAGTCTTGTCGGTTATATTACCGACCTGGTGGCAATGTTCAGGACATCCACATCACTTCTAGGTTGGCAAGGAACTCAGAGTGAGAAGGACAGGATCCGTTGGTCATGGTCAATGACATAAGTAGGCCAAAGAAAGATGTTCATTGAACGATTGCAAGCAGCTTGGGGCTAAAAGCAAACAGAACCAAAAAGGTAATAATCATCAGATTACTCTCTGAGATACATGAGGATTGGCAGAAGATAAATTCGATTAGACAGGCAAATACGTGGCTCAAAAATTAGTGTGTGAGAAATAGTTTCAACTCACAGAGCACAAGCACCAGTACTGGGGGAAGAGAAAGCTGTTCTGTTGGGATGTGGTTCTTTTAAACTAGGCTGGGACCAATGTCGTGGAGAACCAAATCACTCAGGTTGTCTATAGAGCTTTAAACTAATTAGTGGAGGGGAGAGTTAAATTTAAAAAAAACGAGAGAGCACAGATGCAGGATAGTGAAGAAGTGAACAATCAGCATATCGAAGGGATAGAATTATCCAGAAAGAGTGAAGCAGAAACTAAAATCAGAGTAAGTTACAATGGCAAAAAGACAAAGGTCAGGGCTTTTTCTCTGATTGCACACAACATTTGTAGCAAGAGAGGTGAGTTGACTACACAAGTAGAAATAAATGAATACAACTTGATATAGACTGTGGGGACATGGTTTCTGGGGTGAGCAAGACTGCAAACTCACTGTTCAAGGAAAAGAAGGTTGGATAGCTTTGTCAATCAAAGAAGAGTCATTATGGTAGTGAATGGTGATAAGGAACAACAGACTGTGAAGTTGAATCAAGACAAGAACTGTTGCCAGGGTTGGAGGATTTGAGCTATAGGGAAAGGCTGAATAGGCTGGAGCTGTTTTCCCTGGAGCGTCGGAGGCTGAGGGGTGCCCTATAGAGGTTTATAAAATCATGAGGGGCATGGATAAGATAAATAGATAACGTCTTTACGCTGGGGTGGGGGAGTCCAGAACTAGAGGGCATAGGCATAGGCTGAGAGGGGAACGATATAAAAGAGACCTAAGGGGCAACTTTTTCACACAGCGGGTTGTACATGTATGGAATGGGCTGCAGGAGGAAGTGGTGTAGGCTGGTACAATTGCAGCATTTAAAAGGCATCTGGATGGGTATATGAATAGGAAGGGTTTATAGGGATATGGGTCAAGTGCTGGCAAATAGGACTAGATTAGATTAGGATATCTGGTCGGCATGGACAAGTTGGACCGAAGTGTCTGTTTCAGTGTTGTACATCTCGATAAAAAAAAACTAAGCCAAAACAAATTGGGAAGACTAATAGTAGGTGACAAGCTTCAATAAGTATATAAAAATTATCAAAATTTACTGATTAAACAAATCTAGGTGGGAGGGCATATTGTGCTGAGGACATAAGGAATCTGCTAGGGAGTGCAGGTGGTTGAGTAAGTGGGCAAAAACTTGGCAGATGGAATTTAATGTAGAAAAGAATCAAAAGGCAGGCTATTATTTCAGTGAAGATGACCTCCAAAAAGTGCTGTGTACCACATGGAGATTTGGATGTTCTTGTGCACAGGAAACACGAAAAGTGAGTGTAGAGATGCAGCAAGAAATTTACAGGGCAAATGGATATTTTGCCATTATTGGTTGGGGTTTGAAGTTAAAAAATATGGAACTCTTGTTACAATTGTACAGGGTGGGGTGAAACCCCACCTGAAGCATTGTGCATGGTTTTGGTCCCCGTATTTAAAGAAGATATACTGGCATTGGAGACAGTTCAAAAGAGATCCACGAGGCTGATTCCTGGGAAGAAGGAGTTATAGAGTCATAGAGACGTACAGCACGGAAACAGACCCTTCGGTCCAACTCGTTCATGCCGAGACGTCCCAACCCAAACTAGTCCCACTTGCCAGCACCTGGCCCATATCCCTCCAAACTCTTCCTATTCATATACCCATCCATATGCCTTTTAAATATTGCAATTGCACCAGCCTCCACCACTTCCTCTGGCAGCTCATTCCATACACGCACCACCTCTGTGTGAAAAAGTTGCCCCTGCGGTCTCTTTTACACCTTTCCCCTCTCACCCTAAACCTATGCCCTCTAGTTCTTGACTCCCTCACTGTGCTGCCCCATCACTGAGCCACAGTGCTGCCTTGCCACTGAGCCACCATGCCTCCATTGTCGAATGATAGGATAGGCTTGAGAGGACAACTAGTCTACTCTTGCTCCTATTTCTAATGTTCTTATTATTCTACATTTATAAACTGTGTGGGTTTCTCTAGGAAAGAAAACCTGCATCTCAAGGTATTTTACAGTTAATAAAGTAGCTACTGTTACAATGGTAAGGAAAATATCAGCCAATTTGCACACTATAAACTTCCACAAAAACAGCAAATATGATAACAATTAGAAACTATGTTTATTGTTATATAGATTGAGGGATAAATATTGGCAAATACATCAAATACTGCTCCTGCTCTTCTTCAGGATAATACCACAGACTCTTCTATATCTTCCTGACCAGACAGATAAAGCTTAAGTTTAAAACCTCATGAGAAAAACTGTATCTTTGACATTGTAGCCCTCTTTCAATACAGCACTGGAACATTAGCTTTGAATTTAATACTCAGACACAGAACATTATGACTCATAGACAAGAATGCTACTTGAGCCACTATTGTCACACAAATACAAAAGAAATCATTTAATGTGATCTGGCTTAATTTGGATTAATGAATTATTTTCTAATGTGTTCTTCCAATGTTTGCTAGGCCAAAAAGTGCAATGCTTTTATTTAATATCAGTTTTGAGGAAGAGGAGTTATAAGATGACTTAGCATTACATTTATTTTATTAGTAATAATTGTCATTAGGAACATTGCCTAAGTACTTAATCTTACTACTTTATACAACTCTGTCAATCTGTTACATCGGTATTCTATTCATAAAATTAAGACATAAGTTTGTTTGTTGATTAATGGTTTGAATCCTAATAAAGAATATCCTTCAGAAATTAATGCCTGGCCAGTTGCAAGTGATTAAAGTAAACATTGTGTCGTCTTTTCAGATTAAATTTAATAAAGTTGAGCAATAGCTTTGTGGTATCAATGATTTAATATATAGTGACATTATCATTTTTTTAATATAACCTTTGCTGTGCATGAAGAATCGAGCAAATGTTTGCTCTCGGAGATTGACTCTAGGTCCACTTATATCCCCTGAGTAAACTTCTATGGTTACCATGGCAAATTCAAAGATCCATTCTCATGGTTTGCTTTCTCAAATTATATCACTCACGATGAAGCCAATACCTTAATTAAGCTTAGTAAAGCCCAGGGAAGTATCTCTCACAGTTTCTTAACTCAAATGAAATGTGGCATAGTTATTGCTGAAGGAAAAACTGCAAAGCTTCATGAAGAATTTTTTGGTTCTTTATTTATGTTCACGCAGAAAAGAATTGCATCAGATTTCATCATAGATTCCATCGGACTCCTATCATAACTCTAGTTAGCGTCCAAGAGAATACATTGGAAAACTGCAGCATCCTAATTACTCTTGGTCCCTGGTTGCTGTGTAAATGTTGCTATGTTTTTGGCTCAGCAGTAGTATTCTTATCTCCAAACCATAAGGTTATGATTTCAAGTCTCACTTCAGACTATGAGCCATGTTGTTGAACTGACTGTCATACTCTAGTATGTTACACATTTCCATTCAATACTTTTAAAACTGGACATAAACAGACTATTTGACTAATCCCTGCAAATCATTTAGATAGTCATCCATCTCAAACAAATATCCAACTAAATACATAGACATTCCCAGCGATGTAGGAAATTCATACTTTCCTTTGATCAAAACAAACTAATGAGAGAATTCCAACTAGTCTCTCTCCCTTACTGCTTTCCCCTAGACATGAGGGAATACCAAAACTCAATGTTTGTCAGATGAATGTGAATGAATCTTATCAATCTTTTATTGTTTTATAATGGCTTCAATCACTCAAACTAAACTGGATGTATCTCAGGGAGTCACACCAGACACACTACATGAAAAAGCACTTTAAACTTATGGAAGTCATGTGAGAGAAGCATTTTGTTGTGTTTTTAAAAAGATAGCAAGAATCTGATAGCAGAATTCCATCAAAAGCTGCTGAACTCATATCTCATCATCCAAGCAACCAAACTAATAAGCAACAATATCTGAAAATGGGAGAAGCAGAGAGAAGACTTTCCCTTTAACTCTAAAAAACAGTCAGAGACTGATCTCTATCCATTTCATTTTGGAAAGAGGAATCATTTAAGATGTCATTGAGTTTGACAATGGAATTTTGAAAATCTTACTTCTGTGGAAAGTAGAAGATAGAAGGCTGAAAGTGGGAGTCAAGCCAGACTTCAGAAATCAATGTGTACACCCCAGTTGGAGTATTGTGTTTATATCTGGGCTGCTGGAAGAATTGATCACTGTATGACACAGGTGGTTAGCACATGGTGCCCTGAAAGTAAACATTGAGTGTTAAATTGCTGATTTCTGGTTAAGGTAAAAGGTATTCCATGCACAAAATCCCAAGCTCGTTTCCGCATTGAGGTTGATGTTTCAACTTACTGCACATTTGGGACTTTTTCTTATATTACTATATTGGAGAACAAACAAGAGAATAGTTTCTGATAAAAAGACATGAGCCTGAACTGTGAGCCTATCAGTTTTTTTCTCTGTGGATGTCACTGGAATTGCATTAAGAAACACAAGATGCAACATCTTAGAGATACTCACAGCTTTCTGGAACCTTCCTTCCTTCTCTCCTGTCCTTTCTGATTCCATCCCCTCTCCTCACCCTACCTCCTATTCTGTATTTACTATCTGTTCTGATCTTTGGCTCTTTGATTATGTTTGTTCTTTACTCAGCTAAGATCTTAATTTTATTCCTCTGCATCCCAACCTTAATGAATTTCAGACATGACGTGACATTGAACTCTTCTTCCATTGCCTTCACCTCCATGCCCATTTCTTTGGACGAGACCTCTGCCCATCGCTCAGAGCCATTCACTTGACTCAAACACTCTCCCTCTGCTTGGACTTCACCCTCTCACCTTTTACCTGTACTCGACATGGTCATTAAGAATTGTCAACATGACATTGATCACCTCAATTTCTCTGCCCCCTTACCTATTCCACCTACCTACCTCTGACCTGACTTGTACTCTGTGATCTCAGATCTCAGACTTTGTAATTATGCCTGTCAATAAAGGTGGCGTTATTGTTGTCTGGCGGACTGACTCTACATTGTGGGTGCTGAGTGCCAGCTCCCAGGTGCCTTGTCCCATCTCCCCCTGGACCATGATCCCACCATCGAACACCAGGTTATTGTGTCCACAGTGGTCACTAGTCTCATTTCAACTGGTGATGTCCCCCTCCAACACTGCCTCCAAGTTCATATGCCCCAACCCCTCACAGCCCACTCCTAGCTCCTTCCAAAACCCATGAACAGGACTGCCTGAGCAGACCCATTTGTTTCTGCCTACTCCTGCCCTACAGGACACATCCCTTCTTAACTGAGTTTTTTTTCTCCCTTTGTTCATATTCTTCCCTCTTACATCCAAGATTCCTCTCTGTTTGTCCTCAGTTTAAACAACTTTTCTTTTAACTCCTCTCACTTTCTTAAGGTCAAAAGTGTGGCCATGGGTTCCTCTATGGGCCCCAGTTATACCTGTCTCTTTAATGGGTTCGTGGAACATTCCTTGTTCCAGTCCTACTCAGGTCCCTCCCCACAACTCTTTCTCTGGTACATCGATTTACATTATTGGTGTTGCTATCCTTTCTCATCCAGAATTGTAAAAGATTATCTATTTTGCTTCCAATTTCCACCCTGCACTCACCTTCACATGGTCCATCTCTGATTTCTCCTTTCCCTTCCTCAACATCTCTGATTCTACTACTGGGAATAGCCCGGCCACCAATATCCACTACAAATCTACTAACTCCCAGAGTTATCAGGACTATAACTTACACCCTCCTTCATGCAAAGATGCCATTCCATTCTTCCTCTGTTTCTGTCACATCTATTCCAATGATGCCAACTTTGACAAAGGACCCTCCAAAATGTCCATTTTCTTCCTCAACGAAGGAATCCTCAATACCGTGGTTGACAGGGCTCTCAACTGGGACCGGTCCATTTCCTGCACTTCAGTCATCAGCCCCTTTCTTCCCTCCCACAACAGTGATAGTATTCCCCTGCCATCCCATTAGCATCCACATCCAGAGGATCATTTGCCACCATTTCCGCCACCTCCAGTGAGATGCCACCACCGGACAGATATCCCAAAACCTTCCCTTGTCAGCCTTCCATAGGGACTGTTCCCTCTGGGACATCTTGGTATACCCCTCCTCCATTCCAAACACCTCCTTGCATCCCCATACACCTTCCCGTGTAATTGCAGAAGGTGTAACCTCATCCGTTTACTTCTCCCTCCTCATTATCCAAGGCCTCAGATACACTTTGCAGGTGAAGCAGCTACTTACCTGCACTTCGTGCAATCTAGTCAACTGTATTTGCTGCTCACAATGTGGTCTCCTCTACAATGGGTGATCACTTTGCGCTCTGTCTGAAAAAATGACCCTGAACTTTCTGTTGCCTGTCACATCAATACAGCACTATATTCGCTGGCCAACACCTTTATCTCAGGCTTGCTGCAGTGTTCCAGTGAAGCTCAGCGCTAGCTGGAGGAACAGGTTTTCATTTGTCACTTAGCAACTCTGCAGCCTTCTGGCTTAAAATTCGAACACAATCTCCCACGTTCTTACCCAAACCCCACTCACCAGGTCTTGTCATCACATGGACTGCTATCACAAATAACCTATTGTTGACTACTAATGGTTCCCATTAGATGCTATTCATTCCCTCAGACTGACCTTTACTCAGTCCTTTGTCGACCCAACTGTTGTTCTCTCTCTCCGGGCTTCATCTCAACCAATCATTTACTCCTTCCACCTTTCCCTATCTCATCCTTACCATATAAACCAATTTGCCAAGCTACAGTCAGTTCTAAAGAAGGGTCACTGGACCTGAAATGTTAACTCTGTTTTGTCTTCACAGCTGATGTCAGACCTGCTGAGATTTCTGAGCAATTTTTTTTTGTTTGTGGGTTCTACTCCTTCTCTGGTGATTCTCTTGCCCTTAACATGCTATACTTACAAACTACCTACAAATTTTCCTTAATGTCACCCATCAGTGCTTTTCATGTTCCTCTTTTCTCTCCGACTTTCATTTTAAAGAAACTCCCTACACTCTTCAAGACATCTGATGCTTCAAATCTTCAGTACCTGCCTATTTCTGAGCAATTTTTGTTTGTTTGTGGGTTCTACTCTTTCTCTGGTGATTCTCTTGCCCTTAACATGCTATACTTACAAACTACCTATAAATTTTCCTTAATGTCACCCATCAGTGCTTTTCATGTTCCTCTTTTCTCTCCTACTTTCATTTTAAAGAAACTCCCTACACTCTTCAAGACATCTGATGCTTCAAATCTTCAGTACCTGCCTTGACCTTCCTTTTGTCTTCCATATTCAATCACTTCATCCTTGACATCTGTGTTCTCTAGACCTATTGGTTCCATCTTTTATCTTTATGGGAACATGCTGGCCCTGCACAGTCCCTATTACCCCTTTGATTGTCTCCCATTGCTCGGCTGTGGATTTCCTGAAAGTACTTGCTCCCAGTCCATCCTGTCTTAACTGATTAAAAATAGACCTTTCCCAATTCAGAACTTTACTTCTGGTCCATCTTTGCCCTCATGCAGAATTATCTTAAATCTTATTGAATTATTCTCACAGATCTGGTACAAATTGAATAAGCAAAGCAGAGATCTGGTCCAGCAGTTTTGTCTTGTTGTTGCACAAGTGAAAAGGAATCACTACAGAAGACAAAAGAGAGTAGTGCATCTGCAGCTATAGCAACAATAGCAAGAGCTGATACCAGCTGCCACACAGCCGCACAGTGGGAGAAGCAATTGGATCAGAATCACCACAATAAAGGAGGCCTGTTGTGTGGAACAAGATGTACAGGCTTAGGTGCAGTTACCTGCCAATAGCTAAGAACTAGCATACAAAATAGCTCTGGATGTCCCAAGCTGCCTTGTCACACCCATACCAACTGCTGAGTGTAACATGTTCTCATAAGGACTGAGCAGTTATCCCATTCCAATCCTCTTAATTGGTTTGCAAGTAGATTGCTTTGGGGAATTACTGGGATTTCTGTAGCATTTCAGTCTTAAATTTATCAGCCAGATATTGCAGGTTTGCACTAGACAGCCAGGGAGCTGCCATAGCTAGTATATCATATTTCCAGAAACCATTATGATAAGGAGCCACTATTATATCAAGTAGCCTACAATATCTTATCTACTTTCAATTCTGCTTTCCTTTATTGGTCAGAGTATTGAGTACAGGAGTTGGGAGGTCATGTTGCAGCCATACAGGACATTGGTTAGGCCACTTTTGGAATATTGTCTGCAGTTCTGGTCTCCTTCCTATTGGAAGGATGTTGTGAAACTTGAAAGGATTCAAAGGGCATTTACAAAGATGTTGCCAGGGTTGGAGGAATTGAGCTATAGGGAGAGGTTGAATAGGCTGGGACTGTTTTCTTTGAAGGGTGGGAGGCTGAGGGGTGACCTTGTAGAGCTTTATTCAATCATGAGGGGCATGGATAGAATAAATAGACAAGGTCTATTCTCTGGGGTGGGGAGCCCAGAATTGGAGGGCATAGGGTTAGGGTGAGAGGGGAAAGATATAAAAGGGACCTAAGGGGCAACGTTTTCATGCAGAGGGTGGTGTGTGTATGAATGAGATGCCAGAGGAAGTGGTGGAGGCTGGTACATTTAAAAGGCATCCGAATGGGTATTGAATAGGTAGGGTTTAGAGGGATATGGGCCAAATGCTGACAAGTGGGACTATTTTAGGTTAGGATATCTTGTCAACATGGACGAGTTGGACAGAAGGGTTTGTTTTCATACTGTACATCTCTGCAGCTCTAAGTCATCATCTGTTGTCTCTGGCTCTGCAATGATGATATAATAATATGTGACTCGTTTATTTTCCACACCAGCCCCTTAAGTGTTGTAGCATGGCTTTGAGGAGCATGGAATGGGTCAGGACTTTCCCTATTGGAGCCTGTACACACAGTACAGATTCTGCCATCACTCCCATAAGGTTTATATACGTGGTTTACCTAAAGGACAACTTTGGTCCAGCTCCTCCCTTAGACCTTATCATTAGCCCCATCATCTTCAAAGTTCATCTGTAGCATCTTGATTCTAATCCCTAATTTATAGGTATGTGTTTCCCTGATTTATAGGCACGGTGATTCAGTGGTTAGCACTGCTGCCTCTCAGCATCAGGGACCCAGGTTCGATTCCAGCCTCAGGCAACTGTCTGTGTGGAGTTTCCTCTGTGTGCTCCGGTTTCCTCCCACAATCAAAGATATGTAGGTTAGGTGGATCGGTTGTGCTAATTTGCCCATAGTGTCCAGCGATGTGCAGGCTTGGTGGATTAGCCGTGGGATAAAGAGGGTTACAAGAATAGGGTGCGTCTGGTTGAGATGCTCTTCAGGATGTTAGTGGAGACATAATGGGATGAATGGGCTGCTTCCACTTTGTTTGGATTCTATAATTCTATGGTGGATGAAGCAATTGCCAGGCACCACCTTGCTGATTGTGGGAGAGGAACCAAGGAGTGTTGATTGAAATGGAGCACATCCCTTTGCTAATTAAAGATACTCCATATCTCTCAGTCTGGAGAACCTTCTCATGTTCTGTTGGGGCAATGATACTCCAACAGTCATTAGAGCAGTGCATATGAAGATATATTTATAGAAAATGTACAATTGTACACTAGGCCACTGATGTGCATTCAGAAGGTTTTACATTTCTTCCCCTTCCCTCCATGTCTAGGAACAGGCCTAACTTCCTTAGCTGGTGTCAAGTCTGCTGTCTGGTGTGAATTTGCCAGGAGATCCCTAGGGGCTTTAGGCCCAAAGATCCCCACTGCTATGGATAGGAGCAAATGCTTTCATTCTTGGCTAGTGCTACTGCAGGCAAAGGGAGGAGGTGGAGAAGAAAACCATCTCTGCAGTGTCTTGAGAAGAAGTCACTGGGACATCTGGTGATTGGTCCTTGTCCCTGGGTTTGCCTGCTACAACTACCCTGTCACATCCTCCATGGCCTGGAGACAAGTCATTTCACATGAGCATGTGTTTCTCAGTTCATTATCCATGCAAGTGAAACATTGTATACGTTATTTGATGAATTACACAGTGCAGAAGTCAAATGTTCTTATCAATGACAGGACCTTCTGGAGTCAAAAACGCTGGTGTTAAGGGCCAATTGGACAATACCTCACTTGCTGCAAGCCAGGAACTTCTCCACAGCCTGTAGTGGCTGCTCCTAGAACCCCAGAGATGACTCCAAAAAGTCCAAGATGGCTCCTTATTCTACTAATGCTGCTGTACAGACACTGCTGGGTTAGATCACTAACAGAAGAGACATCCCTTTCCTGGATGACTGCAACAGGAGGCCATCTCATGAGACCTATCCAGCCTGGGCTCAGATCATCGTGCAGGGCAGTGCCACTGACCTAACAATAATCATTGTGAAATCAATTCATCATTAAGGAAGTAGCAGTAAGATACTTAGCAAATCATAATTCAATTAAACAGAGTCAACATGATTTCATGAAAAAGAAATTGTTTTGAATAGAGTTGCGCAAAATCATTAATTGCTTTAATGGCCTAATTAAGGAGACATTTACAGCAGTTGCAGGACCAGTAATTACAGGATGCAAATTAAAATAATTGGCAAAAGCAGGAGAGGTGGGTGACTTTTCTAAACAGTGAATTATTAAGAGTTGTAATTCACTACTTGAAAGTATAGCAGAAGCAGATTAAATAATAATTTTCAAAATAAATTGAGTAGATCCTTGAAGGGAAAAAGTGTTCAGGGTTACGGTGATGATTTAAAGATTCTATTCTCTGCATCTGAGTTCACACTGAAAGTAACTCAGTGATATGAATTAGAGGCTTCATGTTTGGGTATCACACAACTAATTGTCATAGTTGTACTCTGACTTCTGATTAATAGTTCCTTCATTCCAAAAATATGATTGAAAAATAATTGTTTATGCAACACCAGAATACATTACAGCAATTCATTGAAAAAAAAGACTTTAGTAATGCCCATCTCTTTTACAAATACCTATATTCTCACATTAAACATTTCAAATTTCTCATTTTGCTGAAAATTAGTCATTGAAAGTGCAAAAAGTGCATCAAAAAATTGTAACATTGTTGCTTGGTATTAGCATCTTAAACAGTAATCCTTCTGAAAACATGAACAATTATCAAAACCTTTCTCACAGCCACAATCTCTTTCAGGTCAAGAACAACAGCTACAATAATTACAAACCGACACTAAATGAATTTAATGTCTTTAAAGTAGAATAATATGCTAAAGTACTTCACAGAAGCAGAAACAGACATCATGGATCACTAGCCAAAGCAGGTGATGTCAGCAGATTCACCAAAATGCTTGTTAAAGTGGAGTTATTAGGACGAATCTTTGATGATGAAAAAAGAAGTGGAGAGGTGGTATTTAAGAAGTGAAGTCAAGGGCTTAGGTCTTATATAGCTGAAGATATGTCTACTCTTATTGACGGGAAGTGAACAGAGGAAGCCAGACCTGAATATTTGCAGTGTTCTCAGGTTTTTGGAGAGTTAAAGGTGGTTATAGAGATCAGGAGGGTGAGGCTATTATGGTCTTTGAACAAGAGGATGAGGAATTTAAATTTGAACTGAGTAGTAATATAGATCAGCAAAGGTTAAAATATGAGCAATATGCAACTTTGGAACAGTGGGCCGGATTTTATGCTCTATACCAGCAAGCATTTGAAGGCAATCAGGGAGTGATACAAAATGCAGTGGCAACCTACTCATTGTCTATCTGCCTGCCCCTGTCCACTGCAAATGTGGCTGTGGTTTACAAGATCTTTAGGGGACTTGAAAGGCCAGGTGATGGAAAGGTTGTTTCACTTTAAGGGAGAGTCTTGGACCAGCGGGCATAATCTTAGAGTAAGGGGTCACACAGAGGATTGCAAATCTTTGAAATTCTTTACTGCAGAGTGATGTGGAGACTGGGTCATTCAGTTTAATCAAGACAGAGATAGTCAGATTTTTAATCAGTTAGGGTTATGGGAAAATGCCGGAAAGTGGAGTTGAGGATCATTGATTTGCAGAGCTGTCTCGATGTGTCAAATGGCCTACTTCTACTCCTGCTGTCTTTTAGTCTTATGAGTTGGAAAAAGCCTCTAAATGGGCAATTCATTAAGGGAATGAATCCAGCACCACTGAAATATAAGAAGAGTAGGACCTGGTGGCAGTCCTAAAGTGATAGCCTGGACTCATCTGAAGGTATCCCCCACTGAGGGTCACTCCCCAGGTTTGCCTCCTGTCATGGCCTCAAAATCCTTGGTACTCCTTCTTACCTGGTTGGGGCCTGCTAGCAATGAGCCCTAAATACATGTCAAGTACTGATCCAGTGCTGATTGCATCCTTAAACCCTAAGTATTGGTCTGTGGCCACAACACCTCTTGGCATTGCCAATACTGTGGTTGCCAACACTCTAAGGTGGGACATGCTATACCTGAGGGGGAGCAAAGACCCTACCATTGACTGTCAACTAGCATCAGGGAAGCTGAACAGGCTCTTCCAGCCCAATCATTTACCTGATAGAATGTGGAGGGAGAAGGGCCCATGGCATCCAAAACAATCCAGGCAGCATCCAAGGAGCAGCATCTGAACTGCTGTGCTCTTCCAGCACCACTAATCCAGAATCTGGTTTCCAGCATCTGCAGTCATTGTTTTTACCTCATCCAAAACAATCCACCCAGTGACCATTTCAAAGGTATGCCATATGCTCTAAATTCTTTTGGGGCAAGAACAGAAACCTATATTTATATACCACCTTTAAATTATGAAATGTCCCAATTCAATGCACCACATTGAAGCATTATAAAAGTCACAACATGACTAAAGCCACAAAAGGAGATATTAGGTCAGATGAAGGGGAGTTTTAAAGAATAAAAGAGCAAAGTAAGATAGAAAGCCAGAGAAATTGGAAAGGAATTCCAAAGCTGAGGATTGAGGCAACTGGAAGTAAATCAATCAATGTTGGTGCGATTCAATTCAGAGATCAGAATCAGATGAGTTTCGATATCTCAGAGGCTTACAGAGTGTGGGGATATTAA
>NC_057711.1:80449845-80468368 GCF_004010195.1 Chiloscyllium plagiosum | reverse complement strand
AGAACGAAGGACCCAATACCCAACATGTGCAAAACTAATGTAGTGTACAAAATCCTATGCAAGGACTGCACTAAACACTATATAGGACAGGCAACATGAATTCGACTGGGACAACACTACTATCATAGGGCAAGCCAGACAGAGAACAGCCAGGGAATTCCTAGAGGCATGGCATTCATCCACAAACTCCATCAACAAACACATCGTCCTGGACCCAATATACCAACCACTACAGCGGACAGCTGAAACTGACAACCGGAAGCGGCAGGGACAGACCACTATAAACACCGGAGGAAACATCAAAGAAGCGCTTCGCAGGAGGCTCCCAAGCACGATGATGTCGCCTAGCCAGGGGACGAAACGTTTGCAACAAAAACGTCCAGCTCGGCGAACAGAACCACAGCTATGAAACACAATTGCAAGGTTTTGGATGGATTTGAAATTATAACACAACAACAGGCCATGTTCCACAATTAGTCCATGATGATGCAAATGCTCCATACAAACATGGTCCTAATCTTCTTGCTTGCCTTATTCCCAAATCTCTTTATCTCCACTTTCCTTAAACCTCCTAAATAACTAATTCTTAAATTTTGAAATAATCTTGACTATTAACCTGACGGCACTGCGGAAAGCCTCTATGCAAATTAATTTCTCCAGCTTACAGGGCAACCTCCATTATCTGAACGACATGGGTGGAGAGTATTTTGTTGGATAACTGATCGTTTGGATAATTGATCATGCTCCCTTTGCCCCCTGCTACAAGGTACCTATGCCTTTCAGCATATCTCTCGCACAGTCCTGCCACGGCTCTGTGCGTTTGCGGGCTGTCTGCGGCAGTTTAAAGGTCAGGCTCTCGGTCGGGGGGGCCTGGTGTCGATTGGTGGTTGATGGCTTGTGGGCAAGCTGCGTTGCGAGGCAGGGCAGGAAGGAAAAACTGTTCCCGAGGTCCCCAACCCAGCACAGCCGTGGGCAGGCTGGGCGGTTGTTGATTAGGCCAGTGTGGCCCCTGTCACACTGATTCCTCACAGACATCCTCTCGCCTTCTCTCTGCCATATGGCTATGATGGGTCAGTGTCAGGGGTTTCATGTGAACAGCTGAGGATCGTGGGATTGTATTCATTAGAGTTTAGAAGGTTGAGGGGAGATCTAATAGAAACTTACAAGATAATGCATGGCTTAGAAAGGGTGAATGCTGGGAAATTGTTTCCGTCAGGCGGGGATACTAGGACTCATGGGCACAGCCTTAGAACTAGAGGGGGTCAATTTAGAATAGAAATGCGGAGACATTTCTTCAGTCAGAGAGTGGTGGGCCTGTGGAATTCATTGCCATGGAGTGCATTGGAGGCTGGGACGTAAAATGTCTTCAAGGCAGAGATTGATAAAGTCTTAATCTCGCAAGGAATTAAGGGATATGGAGAGAGTGCGGGTAAGTGGCGTTGAAATGCCCATTAGCCATGATTGAATGGTGGAGTGGGCTCAATGGGCCGAATGGCCTTACCTCAACCTTACCTTTTATGGTCTTATGGTCTTATTGAAGCCAGCTACTTGAGGTGTGGAGGGTTGCAGATGGTGCTTGATTGTCGGACAGGGTGCAGGCTGAGCTGTGACTTAGTTTGAACGATTTCCCAAGGGAGCAAATCCAGGATTTCACACCGCCTGGGTTACCTCCAGGCCAGCTAGCGGTGTCAGATTTGGTCCTGTCAATGAGCAAACAGTGTACCCGAACGGGACCTTGAGATCTGAAATTCTAATAACCAAGGTTGTTCTGTACATTTAATGTTGTATCTGTGATCCATCATCCTAAATCCCTCACATACTGGGAAACAATTTGTCTCTATCTACACAACCCGATATACTTTCATAATTTTAAATATCACTATCAAACCAAGACCTTTTATCTCTCTTCTGATGAAATCAACTTTAATTTTTCAACTTTGTTCACAATTACAATTCCTCAGACAGGCAGGATCTGATGAACATAAACTGTAACTACTGTCTCAAGAATATTCATAAAATGTAAAGCGTATGACTAAGACAGAGGTCTGATGGCAGGCTAGAAATCTGGGAATAAGTCAGCTTTGGCATTTTCTAGCCCATTAATTTGCATTCAAGCAACAATTTGCATGACACTGGGGCTCCTGTGCCTCTAAGGGTGTAGATCCAACCTCAAGACTAGGTGGGCGATCAGGGAACTAGAAGCTCTTCAGGTTCACCTGCTGGGAGTGAACCTGCCCAAGAGGAGCATTAACAATAAAGGTTACTCTGGGGCCCAGGTTAGCAGAGTCACAGCACCAAATCCTTGTCAAGCAATGAGGGGATATGGGTGATCAGAAAGGGTGGGAGTGAAGGAAATGTTTCTCTGAAGGTTGCAGCTCCACCTGCCACAAGGGGTCTAATCTGAATAGCTTACGATCGAGTCCACAAAGAAAGTGCCATCTCCTGCTGAAGAGGCTCTCAAACAGCCCTTGATTGAGCGCTCAGTAGCTTTAATTTGCTGCTATGCAGGAAGACTGTACTTCATCTTGCCTGCAATAATTGTATGGTTTGGGAGACAATAGGACCTCTAATGCTCTTCCCCAAACACTTTGCCTCCATATTCTCTGTCTCCCCTTCCTACCACTAAATTCCTGAGGATTCCATTATGTTCTGCCAGTATTCCAACAATAATCTTTCTGAAATTTAATACAATTTACTAATAAGCATCACTTTTTACATTCTCTGGCCAGAATATTTGGCTCTTTAGTATCGGTAGTTTCAATGCTCTTGGTATAATTTTATTTTAACCAGAATGACCCATTCTATGACAACGATCAGTCACCACATCAGTGAAAGCAATAAGCTGTGCTGAGGAATGTATATGTGAAGAATGCACCAGAAGATCTTTCGCACATGTTATCATTGTTTCAGGTAGTGCCCTCTCTTAACCTTGTGCAGCTAAATATAAGTTCAGCTTCAGGAAGACAATCATTGACTACTTTTGAAATAAATGGCTCATTTCTATAGACCTGCTTGAGTTTGTGATGGATGTTATGAGGAACTGAAGGAACTGAAGCTGCACAAAGAGAAAACCTTGACTGTGGTTACAAAGTCAGACCATTTACGTCCAGTTATGGAAGTCACATCAGAGGTTACTACAAAATGTAAATGCATAGTGTATGGGCAATATATCATCACAAATTGAAGATTGGTCCACTAAAGGAAGTGGTGAGTAAGGATAACTGGGTCATTTTCAGGTTTGCAAGCTGTTACTAGTGGCTTGCCATAGTGATCAATGTTGAGACCTAGACTATTTATAATCTAAATCGTTGACTTTGATGAAGGAAGTGCATGTACAATTGTTAAATTTGTGAATGGCACAAACATAATTAGGAAAGTAAGTTGCCAAGAGGTCATAAGTAGTCCACAGAGAGATTTAGATTAAGTGAATTGGCAAAATTTGATGGATGGAATGTTATGTAGGAAAATGTGAATTTGTCCACTTAAGCAAGAAAATTGAAAACTATTTTGTTAATTGAGTAGAGACAGACTGAAGAACTCTGTGGTGCAGAGAGAAATAGGTGCCCTGCTACATGAATCATAAAAATGTATATGCAGATGCAAGAAGTGATTGGGATACAAATATAATGTTGACGTTAATTGTAAGTATAAGTTAAGAAGTGTTGTTGCAGCTCTTCAGGACTATAGTAAGGCCACATCTAGAGTTCAATGTACAATTTGGTGTACTTAGTTAAGGAAGGAAACAATTGAATCAAAACCAGTTCAGAGAATGTCTACATGGTTGACACCCGAAATGAAGGGTTGAGAGTGTGGTGCTGGAAAAGCACAGCAGGTCAGGCAGCATCAGAGGAGCAGGAGAATCGACATTTTCAGGCATAAGTCCTTCATCCTGAAATGAAGGAGTTATCTTATGAGGCAAGTTTGAACAGGATGGCTCAATTTATATTGGAGGAGGAATGAGTGAATTTCCAATATATAAATAGAGGTGATCTTATTAATATGATATCCTGAGGGGCTTTACAGAATGAATACTAAGAGGTTGTTTCCCATTGTGAAGGTGTCTAATACTGGGGACATAGTTAAAAATTCAATGAAGACAACAATGAAGACTACTGGAGGGCAAGCCAGAAATACCATCAGACATACCTTAAAATGAGATCTCCACTCTGGTGTAGTTGCAGTATAAGACTGCCTACGTGCCAAATATCATAAGCAACAAGTGATAAACAGAATTTAGCAAGGCAGCAACCAATGAATCACATCTAAAACCTGCAGTCATGCCACATCATGCATGATGGTGGACAATTAAACACTCCCTGGAGAAGGAGGCTCCACAAATACCCCCATCCAATGATGGGAGAGTCCTGCACGTCAGTGCAAAAGATAAGGCTGAGTACCTGTACCAATCTTCAGCCAGATGTGCTGAAGTCGTCCATCTTGGCCTCCTCCAAGAGTGCCCAACATCACAGATGCCAGACTTCCGCCTATTTGATTCAGTCCACGTGATATCAAGAAACAGCTGAAAGCATTGGATACTGAAAATACTCTGGGCACCAACAAAATTCGAGCAGTAGTACTGAAGACAGGTCCTCCAGAATAGCCACGTTTAAGCTAAGCTGGCCCAGTAGAGTTACAATACTGGCATCAGCCCAACAAGGTGGAAAATTATCTGAATCTGTCCAGTACACAAAATTCAGAACAAATCCAAACCAGCCAATTACTGCCCCAATAGCCTATTCTCAATCATCAGTAAGTGAATATCATCAACAACGCTGTCAAGCAACACTTGCTAAGGAATAACTTGGTCACTGATGGCCACTTTACTATCCACCAGGGTCACTCAGCTCCTGACCTCATTACAGCCTTGATTCAAGAAGCCTGAGAAGAGTATCAAGGCAGTAGGAGTATACTTAAGAGGGGAATCAGAAGGGCAGAAAGGGGACATGAGCTAGCTTTGGCAAATAGGACTAAAGAGAAATTAAAGGGTTTTTACAAATACATTAAGGACAAAAGAGTAACTAGGGAGAAAATAGGGCCCCTCAAAGATTAGCAAAATGACCTATTTGTGGAGCCGCAGGAAATGGGGGAGATACTAAATGAGTATTTTGCATCAGTGTTTACTGTGGAGAAGGACATGGAAGATATAGAATGTAGGGAAATAAATAGTGACAACTTGAAAAATGTCCATATTACAGAGAAGAGGGTGCTGGATGTCTTGAAATGCATAAAAGTGGATACATTCCGAGGACCTGATCAGGCATACCCTAGAACTCTGTGAGAAAGTAGGGAAGTTATTACTGGGCCTCTTGCTGAGATATTTGTATCATTGATAGCCACAAGTGAGGTGCTGGAAGACTGGAGGTTGGCTAACATGTGCCACTATTTAAGAAAGGTGATAAGGACTAGCCAGGGAATGATAGACCAGTTAGCCTGATGGTGGTGGGCAAGCTGTTGGAGGGAATCCTGAGGGACAGGATGTAAGTGCATGTGGAAAGGCAAGGACTGATTAGGAATAGTCAGCATGACTCTGTGCATGAGAAATTGTCTCACTAACTTGATTGAGTTTTTTGAAGAAGTAACAAAGAGGATTGATGAGGGCAGAGCGGTAGATGTGATCTATATGGACTTCAGTAAGGCATTCAACAAGGTTCCTCATGGGAGACTGGTTAGCAAGATTAGATCTCATGGAGTACAGGGAAAACTAGCCATTTGGACACAGAACTGGCTCAAAGGTAGAAGACAGAGGGTGGTGGTGGAGAGTTGCTTTTCAGACTGGAGGGCTGTGACCAGTGGAGTGCCACAAAGATCAGTGCTGGGTCCAATACTTTTTGTAATTTATATAAATGATTTGGATGTAAGCATAAGAGGTATAGTTAGTAAGTTTGCAGATGACTCTAAAATTGGAAGTGTAGTGGACAGCGAAGAAGGTTACCTTGGATTACAACAGGATCTTGATCAGATGAGCCAATGGGCAGAGGAGTGGCAGATGGAGTTTAATTTAGATAATGTGAGGTGTTGCATTTTGGGAAAGCACATCTTAACAGGACTTATACACTTAATGGTAAGTTCCGAGGGAATGTTGCTGAACAAAGAGACCTTAGAGTGCAGGTTTATAGTTCCTTGAAAATAGAGTCTCAGGTTGATAGGATAGTGAAGAAGGTGTTTGGTATGCTTTCCTTTATTGGTCAGAGTATTGAGTACAGGAGTTGGGAGGTCTTGTTGCAACTGTACGGGACATTGGTTAGGTCACTTTTGGAATATCGTGTGCAAATTCTGGTCTCCTTCCTATAGGAGGATGTTGTGAAACTTGAAAGGGTGCAGAAAAGATTTATAAGGATGTTGCTAGGGTTGGAGGATTTAAGCTAGGGAGAGGTTGAATAGGCTGGTGCTGTTTTCCCTGGAAAATCAAAGGCTGAGGGGTGACCTTATAGAGGTTTATAAAATCATGAGGGACATGGATAGGTTTTATAGACAATGTGTTTTCCCTGGGGTGGGGGAGTCCAGAACTAGCGAGCAAAGGTTTAGAGTGAGAGGGGAAGGATACAAAAGAGACCTAAGAGACGACGTTTTCACACAGAGGGTAATGCGTGTATAGAATGGGCTGCCAGAGGAAGTGGTGGAGGCTGGTACAATTACAACATTTAAAAGGCATCTGGATGGGTGTATGAATAGGAAGGGTATGGAGGGATATGGCCCAGGTGCTGGCTGGTGGGACTAGATTGGGTTGGGATATCTGGTTGGCATGGACAAGTTGGACCAAAGGGTCTGTTTCTGTGCATACATCTCTATGACTCTATAACTCTAATCATGGACAAAAGAGCTAAATTTCAGAGGTGAGGTGAGAGTAAGTTCCCTTAACTCCAAGATCACACTTGATTCAGTGGTTCATCAAGGATAATCAGCAAAACTGGAATTAACGGGCATCAGGAAGAAAGCTCTCCACTGGTTAGAATCAGACCTAGCATAGCACTGACGGAGGAAGATAGTTGTGGTTTCTGAAGGTCTGTCATCTCAGGCCATCTCTGCAGGAGTTCCTTAGGATCCTGGGTCCAATCATCATCAATTACTTCCCTCTATCATAAGGTTAGAAGTGGGGATGTTCGGTAATGATTGCACAATGTTCAACATCATCTGCAGATCCTCAGATGCTGAAGCAGGGCATGACCAAAGGCAATAAGACCTGAACAATATCCAGTCTTGGGTTAACATGTGACAAGTAATATTCGCAACATACAAGTGCTACAAAATGACCATCGCCAAGAAGAGAATCCAGCCATTGCCCTTTAACAATCAATGACAATATCATCACTAAATTCCCCATGTCAATATCCTGGGAATCATAACTGGTCAAAAATTAAACTGGACTAACCATATAAGCCCAATAGCTCAAGAGTCAGTCAGAAGTTAGGAATCTTGCAGAGACCAACTCACCTCCTAATACATTCCAAAGTCTGTTCACATCAATACGATACAAGTTAGGTCTGCGATGGAATACTCCCTATTTGCATGCAGCTCTGTCTACACTCAAGATTGTTGACACCATCCAGGATATATCAGTTCTGCTTGTTTGGCACATCATCCACAAATATCCAGTTCCAACACCAGGCTCAGTAGCAGCTGTGCGACCATCTACAAGATGTACTGCAGGCATTCTCCAAGGCTCCTCAGACAGTGTTTTTTAAATGCACAACCACTTTCATCTCAAAGGTCATATCAGCAACTACATGGGAATGCAACCAAGTCACTGGGTTAAAATCCTTGAATTCCCCGGTATGGTGTCTACTTACACTAAGTGGATTCCTGTGGTCCAAGAAGTCAGCTCACCAGAGGCTTCTCATAATGCCTTACTGAAGTCCATATAGATCACATCTACCACTCTGCCCTCATCAATCCTCTTTGTTACTTCTCCAAAAAAAGGAATCAAGTTTGTGAGACATGATTTCCTATGCACAAAGCTATGTTGACTATCCTTAAACAGTTCTTGCCTTTCCAAATACGTGTAAATCCTATCCCTCAGGGTTCTCTCCAATGACTTGCCGACATCACGCTTACCGGTCTATAGTTCCCTGGCTTCTCTCTACCACCTTTCTTAAATAGTGATACCACATTAACCAATCTCCAGTCTTCCAGCACTTCACTTGTGACTATTGATGATACAAATATCTCAGCAAGAGGCCCAGCAATCACTTCTCTAGCTTCCCACAGAGTACTATGGCACAGCTGATCAGGTCCTGGGGATTTATCCACTTTTATGTGTTTCAAGACATCCAGCACTTCCTCCTCTTTAATATGGATATTTTTCAAGATGTCGCCATCTGTTTCCCTACATTCTATATCTTCCATGTTCCTTTCCACAGTAAACACTGATACAAAGTATTTGTTTAGTATCTCCCCATCTCCAGCAGCTCCACACAATGGCTGCCTTGCTGATTTTTAGGGGCCCTATTCTCTCCCTAGTTACCCTTTAGTTCTTAATATATTTATAAAAACCCTTTGGATTCTCCTTAATTCTATTTGCCAAAGCTATCTCATTTCCTCTTTCTTCCCTCCTGATTTCTCTCTTAAGTATACTCCTACTGCCTTTCTAAGGATTCACTCGATCTATACCTGACATATGCTTCCTTCCTTTTCTTAAACAAATTCTCAATTTCTACAGTCATCCAGCATTCCCTACATCTATCAGCCTTCCCTTTCACTCTATCAGGAATATATTTTCTCTGGACTCTTGTTATCTCATTTCAGAAGGTTTCCCATTTTCCAGCAGTCTCCTTACCTGCGAACATCTGCCCCCAGTCAACTTTAGAAAGTTCTTGCCTAATACCATCAAAATTAGCCTTCCTCCAATTTAGAACTTCAACTTTTAGATGTGGTCTATCCTTTTCCATCACTATTATAAATCTAATAGAATTATGGTCACTGGCTCAAAAGTGCTCCCCCACTGACACCTCAGTCACCTGCCCTGTCTTATTTCCCAAGATTAGATCAAGTTTTGCATCTTCTCTAGTAGGTTCATCCACATTTTGAATCAGAATTTTTTTTTGTACACACTTAACAAATTCCTCTCCATCTAAACCCTTAACTCTATGGCAGTCCTAGTCTATGTTTGGAAAGTTAAAATCCCCTACCATGACCACCCTACTAATCTTAAAGATAACTGAAAACCCCTTACAATTTTGTTTCTCAATTTCCCTCTGACTATTAGGGGGTCTATAATACAATCCCAATAAGGTGGTCATCCCTTTCTTATTTCTCAGTTCCAACCAAATAACTTCCCTGGATGTATTTCTGGGACTATCTTCCCTCAGTACACTGTAACTCTATCCCTTATCAAAAACACCACTTCCCCTACTGTCTTGCCTCCCTTTTTGTCCTTCCAGTAGCATTTGTATCCTGGAACATTAAGCTGCCAGTCCTGTCTATCCCTGAGCCATATTTCTGTAATTGCTATGATATCCCAGTCCCCATGTTCCTAACCATGCCCTGAGTTCATCTGCCTTCTCTGTTTGGCCTCTTGCATTGAATTAAATGCAGTTTAACTTATCAGTCCTACCTTATTCTCTGCTTTGTCTCTCCCTACCCTGACTGTTTGACGCGTTTCTTTTCTCAACTGTACCAGTCTCAGATTGATCTCTTTCCTCACTATCTCCCTGTGTTCTAGTCCCTCACTTCACTATCTAAATCCTCCCAAGCATCTTTGGCAAATCTCCTTGCCAGTATATTAGTACCCTTCCAATTCAAGTGTAACACGTTCTTCTTGTACAGGTCACTTCTACCCCAGAAGAGATTCCAATGATCCAAAAATGTGAAACGTTCTTCCATACACCAGCTCCTCAGCCATGCATTCATCTGCTCTATCCTCCTATTCATGCCCTCACTAGCTCGTAGCACCAGGAGTAATCCAGATGTTACTACCCTCGTCCTGTTTAAATTCCTGCCTAACTTTCTATATTCTCCCTTCAGAATCTCATCATTTTCCCTTCCTATGTCATTGGTTCCAATGTGTACCATGACCTCCTGCTGGTCCTTCTCCCCTTTGAGAACATTCTGCACCCTTTCTGAGACATCTTTGTTCCTGGCACCAGGGAGGCAGCATGCCATTCTGATTTTGTCGCTGCTGGCTACAAGAACTGGTATCTCTTACAAACAAACTTGCAACCTTAGAAATGGTCAAGCAGAGAGCTGTCAGTGGCTGTGAAAGTGAGTGTGGTCCTGAACCCCTTCACGTTGGGGTGCTTCCCCAAGATGCATCATCCAATGAATTTGTTGGTACTATAACACACAACCAGCTAGCATACAGCAGAATCTACTGTATTCCTGCAGCAGTCATGATATGATCATTCTATTCCAGTGTGCTGTTTCCTCAGTCTTCTAGCTGCCATATCAAAATGGAGGATAATACTAAATACCAAGGGCTATCCTTTTCACAACTATCTCATGACTCCATTCCATACTTCAACCCCATGAATGCACAGGACATGCATCATGCTGCCATCCAAAACATCACAGAGCAAACCATAATGGCTGCATGTGTCAGATCAAGTGAAGATATTTCCTCATCACTAGTCTTGCATGCTCCCATTCCTGAACCAATACCTGGCAGGTGGCATCAAAAGATAAGGAGATAATGCAGGAAAGTGGCGCCGAGGCAGATAATTAGATATGATCTTTCTGAATATAAGTCAGTCTCAATAGGCTGCATGGCCTACATTTGGAGCCAGATGCCATGAGGTAAAGGAAAAAAAAACAGCAAGGAGCAGAAGTCTAAGACTCGTGAATGATGAAGTTGGAAGCCTCTGTTGCCTAGGAGATCAGGAAAGGGAATTGAAACAGACAAATTTGTAAAACCCTTAAGTCAGAGAAAGGTCATGAAGAAAGAAAAACAAGGCAGCAGGAAGACTGGGTGAATCACAGTGTTAAGGAGCCAAATCATAAGTACTGTAATCCAAAGCCACTGATGATTTTAGAGAGCTGGGAAGTGGTAACAGACTGAGTGACCAGCTCTAGGAGACCTGGATAGGCAAAACCTCAACATTGGAGAGAAAGGCATCATGTAGTCAAGGGTGGTTCACTAAAGAGCTCCACCAACTGAATGCTGCAACCTGGCTGATCAGAGACAAGTGGTTAAGGTCTGCAACTATATCCCATGTATCTGGGGCATCAGGTAACTATCCATTGTAAATCCCTCTAAGTTACACTTCTCCATTAATTTTTAAAGATTTGTAGAATGAAGAATCCTTGTTTTACATTCTTTTTGTATAGTTTTTAGTTGAATATACTTAATGACCAAATTCTGACAGCCATT
Source organism: Chiloscyllium plagiosum (assembly GCF_004010195.1). Classification (NCBI taxonomy): domain Eukaryota; kingdom Metazoa; phylum Chordata; class Chondrichthyes; order Orectolobiformes; family Hemiscylliidae; genus Chiloscyllium; species Chiloscyllium plagiosum. Next base: position 80,457,066 of record NC_057711.1, on the reverse strand, counting down.
TGCAGTTAGAGAAAAATAAACCCTTCTCATCTCTGTCCTAACTGGACAACCCTTTCTTTCTCTGGTCCTAGACTCGCCCAAAACAGAAAATAACCTTTCTGCATCTATCCTGTCAAGTCCCCTAAAACAACTTATATATTTCAATAAGATCTACACTCATTTTTTTGAAACTCCAATGAGTACAGGCTCAAACTAAGAAACAGTCATTCCATTCCCAGGATCAAGCCAGTGAACTTTCTGCAGACCGTCTCCCATGCTAATTTATCTTTTCTTATGATTCAGAGATGCCGGTGTTGGACTGGGGTGTACAAAGTTATAAATCACACAACACCAGGTTATAGTCCAACAGGTTTAATTGGAAGCATACTAGCTTTCGGAGCGATGCTCCTGATGAAGGAGCTTCGCTCCGAAAGCTAGTATGCTTCCAATTAAACCTGTTGGACTATAACCTGGTGTTGTGTGATTTTTATCTTTTCTTAGACATGGTGACCAAAACTTTCACAGTATTTCAGGGGTGACCTAATTAGTGTCTTGTTTTTGTAATACTTTTCTATTGTTAAATTCTGCTCCCTTTGAAATAAAGGCCAATGTTCCTTTTGCCTTCCCTGTCACCTGCTGAACTTTGACACTAGCTTTTTGTGATTGGGGATGAGGACTGTAAAATCCTTCTGTGCTGTAGCTTTCTGCAGTCTTTCTCCACTTAAATATCCTTTGTGTTTAAGGGCAGCACAGTGGCCCAGTGGTTGGTGCTGCTGCCTCACAGCACCAGGGTCCCAGGTTCAATTTAAATTCCTGTCTGTGTGGAGTTTGCACATTCTCTCCATGTCTGCGTGGGTTTCCTCCGGGTGCTCTGGTTTCCTCCCACAGTTCAAAAATGTGCGGGTCAGGTGAATCGGCCATGCTAAATTGCCCACAATGTTAGGTGTATTTGTCTAGGTAGGTTACTCTTCGGAGGGTCAGAGTGGACTTGTTGGGCTGAAGGGCCTGTTTCCACACTGTAGGGAATCGAATCTAATCTAATCTAATTCAGTCATAGAGATGTACAGCATGGAAACAGATCCTTCTGTCTAACTCGTCCATGCTGACCAGGTATCCTAACTTGATCTAGTCTCATTTGCTAGCACGTGGCCCGTAATTCTCTAAACCCTTCCTATTCATATACCTATCCAAATGCCTTTTAAATGTTGCAATTATTACTTCCTATTGCAGCTCATTGTACATGTATTCTTCCTGCTAAAATGCATTATTGCATATTTTCCCACAATGTAATGCATGTACTAAATTTTTGCCCACTCACTTAACCCACTTATGTTCCAGTGTAGAATTTTTGTGTCATACTCACCACTTGCATTCCCACCTATTTTTTGTCTCATTTGTGAAATTGGTTATAGTACATTCACTTTCCTTATCCAATCATTAATATATTGTAAATAATTGTGGCACCAGTACTGATCCCTGTGGTACTCCATTAACTAAGGTTGCCAGCCTGAAAACTGCCACTTTATTCCAGCTCTTTATTTTCTTTAGTTAACCAATTCTCTATCCAAATGAATATGGTACTTCCACCACGCTGGACTTTTATCTAATTAAGTAGCCTAATGTATGGCATCTTACCAAATGCTTTCTAGAAATCCAACATATTGTGTTTACTAGTTCCCATACATCGATCTTGCTTGTTACATCCTCATAGAATTGGAGTAAATTTGTCAGGCATGATTTAAGTCATGCTTGAAGCCTTCTTGAAGTCATGCTGACTCTCCTTGATTATATTATGCCTTTCTAAATGCTCTGTTATTAAATTCTCTAACATGTTCCAAATAACAGATGTTGAGCTAACTGGTCTACAGTTACTTGTTTTTGACTCTTTTTTTAACTAAAGGTATTACGTTGGCAGTTTTCCAATCCTGGGACATTTCCAGAATCTGGCAATTCTTGAATGACTATTATCAGTGCATGCATTCTCTGTAGCTACTTCCTTTGACATTCTAGAATGCATCCCATCAGATTTGGTGGACTTATTGGACTTTAGCCAACATTCTACCTTCTGAAATGTAGCGTATATGTGCAAAATGGGAATGGAAATATGAGTGACTGGAATTCAATTTTAATGGGTACAAGAGGATCTGAATTTGAACCTGCTGTGTTGAACATGAATGAAAAACAAAAGTGCTATGTTGGGAGCACTAGTTTAATGCAGCTTGAAAACTGCAAACTGTCACATTTTATGGTTTATGTGGTATGAGGTTTACAACCCCAGGGGAATTATGTATAGTTTTTGCACTGAACAATGTCACATGTTTGCAGCATTTTATTTGTAATTTGGCAACACCATATGTAAAATATTGCTCAGCAGTTATGTACATCCTTTCGTTTAGCTTTATGTCCTTTAGCTTAAAAGAAATTGTGAAATGATAAACAATTTATATATTGATACTGCTAAAGAAATGAAATACTAAAGGCAGTTTATGTAGTAGCTTTTCAAGAAAGCTTACTAAGTTAGAAATTATGAAGCTGGATGATTTCTCAAATATTGATGCAATGGTATTAATATTTCTTTTAATTATTATTTTAAAAATGAACCAAGAAAATAACGTTTTATATTAGAGACTGTCTTATCATATTTCTCAAAGGCATTTTAAGGTGCTTTGCATACAAACAGTTATTTTAATGTGTAATCATATATACAAACATGGAAGCCATTTTTGTTCATAGTAGAATCTCACAAAGTAAACAAAATGATTGATTAATCTAATTTTGTTTTATTTGGTTTAAAAAGAATATTGATCAGGATACCAGTAAGAAAAGAATTCCTTACTTCCTTTATTGTGTCAGCACTGCCTTAAAATATCTACAAGGATGATGACTTGATATTGCAAACTGCCGCTCATGTGATGAAATGTGCTATGTCATTTTCTACCATAAATAATACACTAATTGGTAGAAACATGAAGAGATAACATTAGAAACACAATGCAGATGTGAAGAAAGCTTATTAAATGAGATTTACAAAGTTAAGAATTTTAGAAAGGAAATTGAAGAGAATAAGACAGATGGGGAGCATAAGGAGCCCTTGGGGGAACATGGGTTACAGTGAAAAATGTAGGAAAATCTGGCAAGAATGAAAAAAAAACGAACTCTTAACATTGGGAAAAATAATTTCCTATTTTCCTCTTAAGGTCAAGGTCTAGAACTCATTGCCTCAGAAGACTGCAGAAGCCAATTCATCTAAGACAGTGATAGATAGGGTCAAAATGTGTGGTGCTGGAAAAGCACAGCTGGTCAGACAGCATCTGAGAAGCTTCAAGCATAAGCTTGTCATCATCAATTAACAGATAGATAAGGTCTTGATTAATTAGGGGATCGAGTATTATTGTGAAAAACACAGGATAATGGGTTGAAAAACATATTAGCCATGATTGAATAGTAGAGCACACTCAATGACTGAATGGCCTAATTCTGCTCCTATACCTGAATGCCTTATGGTTTCAATGGCGAGTTCTGAAGGTCACTAATAAGTAATTATTTCTTTGTCTTTGTATCATTTTATTAGCTAATCTCACCTCATTTATATGCAGCTAGAATTTCTCCCTTCACTCCTGAGAATCTAGAATGTGATAATTTTCAAATTGAAAGACAGAACAATTAATTTGTGGATGCAGTTCTCTGCTTGATTCTCCATCCCTTCACCAACATGTCCTTGAATGTTCCGTGAGCAGTGTTCTCCTCCACCCTTCACCTACTGAAGTAAACATCAGTAAACCACCATCCTCACCATGGACTACTTCAGTGCTGCTTTGTGCCCAGGGGCACACAGGATGTGTCTCATGGTTATTGCCTTCTTTTAGCCTGTCAGCCTCTGTGGATTACATTACTTTTTAGTCAGAAGGCAAGAAGGGTTAGGAATTATGGAGGTTGAGGTGGATGAGAACTGTTAAGTAGAAAGTTGATGTTGGTAGTCCACAAGCAATGGTAAGGTTTGTGCACAGTGGCAGAGTTTTGGTGAATGTGAGGTAGCAGAGAGAAGAGGATGGCACTAAAGTCCGAGCAGTGCAGAAGATCATTGACCTTCTCCCTTCAATATAGTGCATTCTGTCTTGAGACAGCACTGACCTGGACTGCTGTCCATGTCCAGGCAGGCTGTGTGGATCTCCCAGGGAGAGATGGCCCTCCTCTTGACAATATTGCCCAGATCGCTATATGAAGAGTGAATGTTGGCTTCCCCTTCTCAGTCATGACAATTTCCTAAGTGAGCAGTTTGTGAGGTAGTTCCAGGCTTGCAGCAGCTGAGATAGTATGTAGTTTGGCTTTAAATACAGACTTTATTACAGCATGATTGCATAAATAATACATTTAGGAAGCTGACTGCATAACTAGTGAGGTGAAGTGCACAGGATGGTGTGAGTAGTGTCAGTCTGAAGCCATAAAACCTTACAAACGTAATACTTAGCTTAAAAACATGAAAATCTAGCCCCTAGTGGTGATAGCACTCCCACCAAATGAATAATGCCATACATGAATAATTGTACAGTGGCTCAAAAATATTAGGAGGATTACAAAGGTTGGATAGGATCACACCATGGAGGGATTTATGTCTCGAGAACATGATTATGCTCTTAAGTCTTTGAATAGAGACCTTGAACCCTTTGAAAGCTATGACACAGTACCAGAAGTGCCGCTACAGACCAGACACGACAGCAGCTAATATAGAAAGGGTTAACACTACCATGCAGTTCCAACCAGTAGTGAGGCTAAATATTTCACAGAAAATACAAAAAAAAAGCATGAAAACGGATTCATTCATTTTGCTGGAGGTCAGATTGCTGTTCATCTTGTGTCATGCCATGTGTGGTCTGCTCTAACTGGGTGTTTTAAACTCTTGCATGCTTTCTTGGCTAGACTGACTGTATAACCTCATGGGATAATTTACAGTATAAAACAAGGAAACTCTGCATTAACAGCATTTTGTACCTGAAAAGGAGAGCTGACTTATATGGTGGAGGGTACATACAAAATCGTGATCTTCTGCCACCATAAGAATGTGGTTGTTTTATGCGTCAGGTTGACTTGTATGTTACAGTCAAAGTAATTCCCACCAAGTTTTCATCAGTTAAAGAATATTCTTATGGCCAACATAAAATTGAGTTCGTTACAGCAGAACTTTCAGAGTCAAAACCAAACAAAAGCTCTTAGAACAGTGACACCATTCAGCACCATGTGCAAACACACAAAAAAAAGTCCTTGATACAGTCAAATGTCAAAGTACAATGCAATCAGTCTCACCGAACATGAAAATGGGATTGAAAATCAACCCTCAACTTTCAATTCAACTGTTGTTACTGAGACCCTAAATAATTATAATTTTACCTTTAGGAGAAACTCTTAAATTTTAGATCATATATAAGGAAACTCATTAAAATTATTTAACCAACACATTCATTGTCAAAATTATAGGTTATACTTAAAGTATTTTTTGTTACCAAAATACTCAACAGGAGATCTTATTGCAGACTTCATGTGGTATAAACTTGTTTGAATGTTTCCAAATCTAATCCAGTATTGTCTTGCATGTATAACCCCAAACAATTATTAGACTGAGTACAATGAATTGACATAACAGAGAGAAAAGGCGTTATGAAACTTGAAAGAGTTCAGAAAAGATTTACAAGGACATTACCAGGGTTGGAGGATTTGAGCTACAGGGAAAGGCTGAATAGGCTGGGGCTGTTTTCCCTGGAGCGTCAGAGGCTGAGGGGTGACCATATAGAGGTTTATAAAATCATAAGGGGCATGGATATGATAAATAGACAAGGTCTTTTTCCTGGTGTGGGGGAGTCCAGAACTAGAGGGCATCAGTTTAGGGTGAGAGGGGAATGATATAAAAGGCACGTAAGGGGCGACTTTTTCACACAGAGGGTGGTGCATGTATGGAATGAGCTCCAAAAGGAAATGGTGGAGGCTGGTACAATTGCAACATTTAAAAGACATCTGGATGGGTATATGAACAGGAAGGGTTTAGAGGGAGATGGGCCAAGTGCTGGCAAATGGGGCTAGATTAGGTTAGGATATCTGGTCAGCATGGACGATTTGGACCAAAGGGTCTGTTTCCATGCTGTACATCTCCATGGCTATAAGATCACAAAGCGAATAGAACAATAGCAGTCTGCAACTTGCATATGCTGCCTATTCCTATTAGAAGAAGATTTACAAACAGCATGGACTGGTTTAACCTGCTGTGTTTTTAATCACAGCTGCAAGGACCATTAAAAATAAATGGTTGACAAAATAACCCCGGCACATGTTGTGGGAAAGCTTATGTTAATGAGGTGATGAACCTTTCCTGCCTTCAGTTCACCAATTATTCTTGCACTTCTGAAGACCTCCCAGGGGCCTTGCCAAAGGCCCAAGAGTTGAAAATCTAATAACGGAACAGGTCTAACATGATCTCAGCAGCCAGGCCTATTTACAAGGCCAGGCGAACTGACTTCATTACAGCCTACCTTAGGTTATCAGGGCAGACAATGACAGATCAGCCTGAGGACCCAGAGGAACTAAAGCTGTCTGCCTGAGACAACAAATAAAGTCAAACCTGAGAACTGAGGTTAAAAAGTGATTTACAAGTCTTGTCGACGCATTTGTCCCCATGAGTCACTTTTGGCTGCCAGCCACGATATGTTACCTAAACTGCTCCTATCCTGTGATCTTTAACAGCACAAACTTGACAGGATTGTAGGAAGTTTTCACAGCTGTCTGGGCAGGAAACTGACAGGACATTAGAAAATAAAAAGAACGGGCTGCAGTTTCCAAATAACTAATAATAAAAGCATAAATCATCAGCTCTTTTGACCTGTTAATCTTTATGGCTATAGTCATACAGGCTGTGTAAATTAATTGTATCAGATCAGAGATTGGCATTGTGTATCAGACACTTGTGCTCTGTTTATAAAACATAAGACTGTGAAGACTTCACATTAAATTTGATACAAATGATACTAAAATCTATTCATTTCAGTTACCTAAATGTTTTCTCGGTGGCTTGATTTAATACAGAACAGGGACAGGATTGGCTGTTGCAGGTTCCAGGGTTTAAATGTTTTAGTAGGGTCAGAGGTGGGGGTAAAAGAGGGGGAGATGTGGCATTGCTTGTCAAAGATAGTATTACAGCTGTGGAAAGGACGATGGATGAAGACTCGCCATCTGAGGTAGTTTGGGCTAAGGTTAGGA
>NC_057711.1:80426047-80447699 GCF_004010195.1 Chiloscyllium plagiosum | reverse complement strand
GGTGAAGAAGGTATATGGCGTACTGGCTTTTATTGGTAGAGGCATTGAGTTCCGGAGTATTGTGGTCATGTTGCAGTTGTATAGGACTCTGGTGCGGCCGCATCTGGAGTATTGTGTGCAGTTTTGGTCGTCATATTATAGGAAGGATGTGGAGGCACTGGAACGGGTGCAGAGGAGGTTTACTAGGATGTTTCCTGGTATGGTAGGAAGATCGTATGAGGAAAGGCTGAGGCACTTGGGGCTGTTTTCATTGGGGAAAAGAAGGTTTAGGGGTGACTTGATAGAGGTGTACAAGATGATTAGGGGTTTGGATAGGGTTGACCATGAGAACCTTTTTCCACGTATGGAGTCAGCTATTACGGGGGGGCATAGCTTTAAATTAAGGGGTGGTAGGTACAGGACAGATGTTAGGGGTAGATTCTTTACTCAGCGAGTCGTGAGTTCATGGAATGCCCTGCCAGTAGCAGTGGTGGACTCTCCCTCTTTATGGGCATTTAAACGGGCATTGGATAGGCATATGGAGGATAGTGGGCTAGTGTAGGTTAGGTGGTCTTGGATCGGCGCAACACCGAGGGCCAAAGGGCCTGTACCGCGCTGTATGTTTCTATGTTCTATGTTCTATGTACAGAAAGGTTTTTTTTAATGTTATTTAGTACTGACGCAAGGCCAAAAATTTGAAAATAATAAGAATGGTTATTGCAGAAGAATGCACCGTGGAATATAGAGTCAGAGATTCCTACAGCATGGAGACGGGCTTTTTGGCCCAAACTGGTCCATACCGACCAAAATGTCTGTCCACACTCACCCCATTTCCCTGCACTTGGCCATATCCTTCTAAACCTTTCCTATCCATGTATTTGTCCAAATGTCTTTTAGATGTTGTTAATGTACCCGCCTGAACCACTTCTGCTGGCAGTTTATTCCATATGTGCACCACCCACTGCGTAAAAAATGTTATCCTACACATTCCTTTTTATTCTTTCTCCTCTAATCTTAAACTGATGTCCTCTAGTGCTCAATTCCCCAACCCCGACAAAAAGACTGAGTGCATTCATCCTATCCATGCCTCTCATGATCTTTTACACCTCTATAAGCACTCCTCCCCCCGCCTCACTCTCCTACGCTCTAAACAAAAAAGTCCCACCTTGTCCAACCCCTCCTTATAACTCAGTCCCTTGAGTCCAGGCAACATCTTTGTAAATTTCTTCTGCACTCTTTCCAATTTAATAACATTCTTCATATAACAGGGTGACTAAAACTGAACACAGTCCTCCAGATGCGGTCTCATGAATGTCCTGTATAACTGAAACACAACTTCCCAACTTCTATACTCAGTGTCCTGACTGATGAAGGCCAGTGTGCCAAAAGCCTTCTTCACTGCTCTGTCTACCTGTGACTCCACTTTCAGAGAAGTGTGAACTCCAAGGTTCCTCTGTTCCACTACATTTCCTAAGCCCGACCATTCACCATGAAACTCCTGCCTTGACTTGACTTTCCAAAATGCAATACCTCACCCTTATCTATATTAAACTCTATTTGTATTTTCTCGGTCCACTTCCCCAGCTAATCTAGGTCCTGTTGCAATTTCTGATAACTTTCCTCATTGTCCATGATATAACATATTTCAGTGTCATCTGCAAACTTACTAATCATGCCTTGTACATTCTCATCCAAAGCATTGCTATAGATAACAAACAGTAATGAGCCCAGAATCAGTCCCTGAGTCACTCCACTAGTCACAGGCCTCCAGTCAGACGAGTATCCTTTCACTATTACCCTTTACTTCCTATCATCAATTTGCCAGCTCGCCCTGGATTTCATGTGATCTAACCTTCCAGAGCAGCCAACCATGTGAAACCTTTTCAAAGACCTTACTGAAATCCATACATTCCACGTCTATCACCCTGCCTTCCTGGTCACTTCATCAAAGAAGTCCAAAAAATTTGTGAGGTGTGATCTCCCACTCACAAAGTCAAGCTGACTACTCCTAATCAAACCCTGTCTTTCCAAATGCATATCTCATCCCTCAGAATCTTCTCAAATAACTTACTCACTACAGATGTTAAGCTTACTGGTCTACAGTCCCCTGTTTTTCTTTGCAGCCCTTCTTGAATAATGGCACAACATTTGCCACCTTCCAGTCTTCCAGGACCTCACCCTGTGACTAACGAAGTCTGGAAAATATCAGCCAAGGTCCTTGTAATTTCTTCTCGAGCGTCTTATAGTGTTTTTGGATATATCTGGCCAGGACCAGAAGATTTATCCACCTTCATACATTCTAATACTTCCAACACCTTCTCTACAGTGATAGGGACTGTCCCCAAGAAATCACCACTAACTTCCCCAAGTCTTCATTTCTTTCTCCATGGTAAACACAGAGGAGAAATATTTATTGGGAACTTGAGAACCTTACCCATCTCCTGCAGTTCCACACATACATGTCCACTTTGGTCCTTGAGGGGCTCTATTCTCTCTCTAGTCATTATTTTTCTTTTAATATACTTAAAGCTCCTCTTTGGATTCACCCCAATCTTCTCAGCCAAGGCTATCTCATGCCCTTTTTTCACCTTCCTGATTTCCTTCTTCAGTAAATTCCTGTTTTCCCTGTATACCTCCAGGGATTCCCTGATCCCAGCTGCCTGTACCTGAGCCACACCTCCTTTTTTTCTGGTCAAAGCCTTAATATCTCTTGCCATCTGGGTTCCTTATTTCTGCCAACCTTGCCCTTCACCCTCACAGGAACATTTAAACCTTAAACTATAGCTATCTCACTTTTAAAGGCCTCCCTTTGCCTGCCAACAAAATGCTCCAATCAACGCCTACATGTTCCTATCTAATTCCATGTTAGCTAGAGATTGGGTGTTGGACCTCATTTACATAAAGCCACAAGTTATGAATGATTACTGGGTGTCTTAATGCTACTGATCAGTCCAAGCATCTTTACCACTGAAGTGCTGACCCTCTACTAATTCCTGGGAGGAGGAGTGGGATTTATGCAAGGGGTGGTGATTTAAGGGAAAGAATCTAACTCATGCTCCTTCTGACACTACAAAAAGTAAAACTAAATACTGTTTTTCAGTAGTCTCGTGCGTTTCCTTCAAGGACCAATAGTTGGGCATCCATAGACACAAGACAATGGAAAACAATAGAGCATGGGTCTGGGGTCCTAATGTAGTCATTATCATTCTAGTCATCAATCTAATGCTTGTTTCAAATAGTGGTTTGATTACCTGGCAGTTATGAGATTCTCATTTGACAACTAATGCTGTGGAGTATGTGAATGCTGAGTTCCAAACCTATCTGCACCAGAAGTCTACCATAACATTTGATGGAATGTATCCCAACCACTTTAAACATTTCAAATGAAAATCAAGTATGCCATGGGAAAATATGGGGCTGCACAGTGATCTGCCACTGTGGTGTGGACTTTTGCCTCTAGCAAGGTCTTTGCACCTTAAGGCAATAATTATGTTAGCTCTCACAACATTAGAGTTAGCTATGGATAATATCATACTGAAATATTCAATCAATGGTTATTGCGGCTCCTGGTTTGTACAGCTGTTGCAGTCACAGGCACATCAATGTCTGGGCTTAATATTAAGCAAATCTGATATAAACAGCAAGCTGCTTCCATCAGCATGGCATGCTTCAATTGACCACAATGGAGATGGAGTCTGAGATCTTTATATTGTCAGGTTACACCCTATCATGCTGTGATGATGTCATGAGCATGTCTCTTAAAGGTACACTGTACTAGCTGGAAGACACAACACAACATACTTCTCTAAGATATGATTGTCCTTAGCTATACCTACCAACATAAAATTTATTCTGTGGCTATTGGAGTGGGACAGCACAAAAGAAAAATGCATTGGCCTAAAAAACTCATTAGTTCATTTTATGAATACAAATCAAGTTGAATTATCTATTATTGCATGGAAGATCTATACTGCAAATCATTTGATTATGGAGAGTATAATTGTCTCAAGGACAATTAGGCATAGGTAATAAATGCTGGTCTAGTGAGCCAAGCACTCATCTCATGGACGAATAAAAAAGTATTCCAGAATGTCCTCTGAAGTTGGTCTTCAAACCTAGTTGTAAGTCAGAGGAATATGATCTCTTTGCCCAACTGGCTTGTGGGAGAATGTGAGCATGCCATATGTGCTGCACTCATTATTTTCAGGAGCACAGCAGCCTGACTAGTATTTTGAAAAAAAAAAAGTGATGTGGTGGTAAAGTCATCAGCAATCCCGAAGTCTTAGCTAATGCTCTGTGGATGTAGGTTCAAACCCCATAGCAACTCTATTCTTAACCACTCCTTACCCCTGGTGAAAGGCAAGTTATGTTTTAGCTAGGACTTTGCATACAGCTTGCTGGTATGAGACAGATGAAAATACCGCTCTACCTCCACAAAGAAGAATCAAAGTAATGCTGTTAACATTCAGTGGGGAATGCAGCAGTTTAATAAAACAAACAAGTGTTAAAGATCCGAAACAAACAAAAACAGAAATTGCTGGAGAAACTCAGTGGGTCTGGCAGCATTTGTGGAGAGTTAAACAGAATTAACATTAAACCTGCTTGATGCTGCCAAGCAGGTCTGGGTCTTTGGAGGCTTGGCTTCAAACTGCACTAGCATTGGCAAGGGTGTCAGCTGGCAGGCTGCGATCAGTTTTACCAATAGTAATGGATGCAAAGATGCGGTCATCTTGAGATAGGATGCAGATTTAGTTTGCCACGGAACACAACTGTTCACATGGGGCAGAACATTTTCAATTCTAGTAATTTGTTGTAACTCAGAATGCTGAATTGCTGTGACTGCCTGGCAGACCCTTTAAACACTGGAATCTGCAGCCATGTGCTCTGAACTTGTATATGGCACCAAGTTGCGCTTGCATTGCAACAAACATGGGTCTGAAGACTTCAGTCTGAGACTCCACTGCTGTACTAAGACTTTAGTTTCTGCTTGTGCAGTTATGGAACCTGAGATATTAAATGCTGCATGACATTACTGAGTTTGTGAAGCGTTTTCTTGCAGTTAGACAATGCTTTCACACTAGATGAGTTTGAAGCTCTGTGTGAAACCCTTTGTCCAATGGGAATCTGGACTCCTCAAAGCTTCATGAAATGCCTGCTAAAGCACCAAACATCTGAATAAAGGGCTTTCAGTACTCTTTTGTATATTGTCCCATTGACATCCTCAACTGTGTCCCATCAGCAATAACTCGTTGTCAGTAGGGCTGACACATATGGTTTTATTTTATTCTTTCATGGGTGTCAATGGCAAGGCCAGAACTTCACCCATCTGTAATTGCCCTTGAACTGATTAGCTCTTGAGACCATTTCAGATGCATTAAGAGTCAATCACATTCCCAGGGATCTCGAGTCAGATCTAGATCAGGTCTGGTTTCCTGCTCTAAAGGACAATAGTGAAGCGGATGATAATGTTTGTATTCTTCATTAAGCTATCTTTTAATTCCAGATTTCAGTGAATTCAGATTTTACCATCTGTCTCATTGGGATTTGAATCCATGTCTATAACACAAGAGCCTAGGTCTCTGGATCACTAACCAGTAACAATACCAGTGCATCAACCTCACCTCTCCCCAGATAGCTGTGCGCCAGTGACTACTCTTAGGATCTCCTACACAAATGTTCTGATACTGAAATGATTGCCTTCCAGAAACCACAACCATTTCCCATTGTGCTTGTCTGTCTTTAACCATTGAAGAATTTACCCCCATCCTATTGACTGCAGTTTTGCCAAGATTCCCGCGTGCTACATTCGATGAAATGCTGCCTTGGTCTTAAGAGCATTCATTCTGTCCTTGCCTATAGGGTTCAGGTCTTTTGGCTGTATTTGGATCAAGGCTGCAATGAGGTCAGAAGCTGAGTGGCACTGGCAGAAATGAAACTGAGCATCAGTTAGCAGGTTATTGCTGAGCAATGCCATGGATAGCACTGTTGATGACCCATTCCATTACTTGCTGACATTACAGATTGTATTTTGAGAGAGGTGGCTTGGGAAGGTGTGGGAAGTGCTTAATGTATTTCAGAGCTTTTCCTTCAACTTATGTGCCAAGTGCAATAATTGACCAAAGTTCTGAGTTGATGTGACTTTTATTCTGGTGTCATTCAAATAACCCATATGCAAAATTGAACAGGTTGTGAATGGTAATAGCACTTTCATCATTTGCAGGAGAGTAGATCATGTATGTCTTTGATGGCCAGATTAGTTTTGGGGTGGATGTGAGCGAGGCTAAAGAGCTCTCCATCTAGAAATGCAATCTTGATACTGATGGCAGTTGATCTTTGAAGAGTTGAATCTTTGAGGAAGGTATATTGTAAACGGTCTGGGGGATATCTCACAGCTTTGTTGATCCAGTCCAGATTTTGAAGACACCCATTTTAAGATCTCCTATATAAGCCAGTTGAAGTCTTATCATCATGCAGCAGCCACCAGATTGTGATCAAGAATCTTGGTTATCCAGAGATTTGGAGCAGATTCAACTGTGATTTATTGAGTCAAATGAATGAAGAGTGCCTGGTGTTGTCCTCAATGTTTTTCTTGGATTTTGAGAAATCTCGGTTTCTCACAACTCAGAGGTTGCCAGATCTGCTGAGTTTTTCCCAGCCACCAGATTGTGATCAAGAATCTTGGTTATCCAGAGATTTGGAGCAGGTTCAACAGAGCACTGTGATTTATTGAGTCAAATGAATGAAGAGTGCCTGGTGTCGTCCTCAATGTTTTTCTTGGATTTTGAGAAATCTCGGTTTCTCACAACTCAGAGGTTGCCAGATCTGCTGAGTTTTTCCAGCATTCTCTTGTTTGTTTCAGATCTCCGGCATCCACAATATTTTCCTATAAAGTCCCAGGTCCCACTGTGTCTCTGGGAGGATTTTCTTGGAGGAAAGTACATAATTCAGGATAATGCATGTCAGAAATTTCCATTCTATGGACAAGAGGGATATGTCTTGATTGTTCCCACAGCATTATTTATCTCCTTCCTTGAAGATGGTTGGAATTTTCACATTCCTGAATTATTGGGATATACCCTCTAGCAAATTCATGTGCGTGGCTTCTTGGTGTCAGCAAAAGCCCGTCAGGTTTGCTAGAATACTGTTAGAGACACAACATTAGGACCACTGTGGATTTACAGTTCAGGGGTTGTTAAAAAGATTCGTCCCAATGTTGATGGATAGCATTGTCATCCTTAAGAATAGCAACATCTTATTGTCAGCAAGTGGATTTGGTCTATTTGACTTTCGTCTATAAATGACCAAGGTAACTTGAAAATGTTTTGTGTGTCAGAATGGTCAGCATTTTGTTAGATCTTTCAGGCATTTATTCCTATGGAATGTATGCCTTTCATCTTTCAGGTTTATCCTTGGCCATCAGCCTTGGGCTGCCTTCTTGACTGCAAGTTTGCATTGCTCTGCCAGACAATTAAGGCTGCTGGTTCTCATTCCAGGAGATCACATATTACAGATTAATTTTCATCAAATTAGCCCTGTGATGATAATGCTCAAACCAATGATCTGGGCAAATGAACCTAGTTTATTTGGTACCACTGTTCTGAAAAGGAGGTGGGGGTATGAGGATTTTCAAGGTTGGTTGTGAGCCTGCACTTGGAATTTCTCTCTTCAGTTGGGCTGCATTAGAGTTGATTTACTTCCTTTTGGATTTATGGACATGCAATGTCTTGGTGCTGGATGGATGTTCATCACAGATCCACTAATTAATAGTTAACCCAGCAAGCATCAGTGCCTCACACAGATTGAGAGATATAAATATAACTTTGATTTTTGATCCAAACAATGACCTAATCCAGGCAGTGCCAATGCTTTAATACAGGATGCCTCCATATTGTTTTCTATTATTCCTTAGTCAAGGATTTGACCTTCTATGGGCTTCTCCTGCTTGTTTACTGTAACATTGGTGGAAGATGCATGGACACTCCAAATAAATAACATTAATTTTTTTTTCAGGTTAATCAGTCAAATTCATGATAATAATGATGATGGTAGTTCTTGGGTGTCTAGACCAGGAATGTAGAAAAGGAAGGTTGAGATGAAGGTAGTGAGGAGGGGTTGTAAACAAGGAGTCTTGAGGTCACGGCATCTGCAGCTGCTTTAGGATGCCAGGTGGCAGAATGAGGGTGAGCTCTGAGTTATAAAGTCCTAGAGATATATAGCAGAAACAGACTTTTCAGTCTAACTTGTCCATGCTGAATTGTACCAATCTCCACCACTTCCTCTGGCAGCCCATTCCATACAAGCACCATCCTCTGTGCGAAACATTTGTCCCTTAGATCCATTTTCAGTCTTTCCCCTCTCACCTTAAACCTATGCCCTCAGATTTTGGAGTCTGGGGAAAAATCACTGTCATTTAATTTACCTTATCCATGCTCCACATACTTTAATTAACCTGTATTAGGTCACCCCTCATCCCACAATGCTCCAGGGAAAATTGCCCCAGTCTATTCAGCCTCTGCCTATAGTTCAAACACTCTAACCCTGAAAACATTGTTGTAAATCTTATCTGAACCTTTCAGGTTTCACAACATCCTTCCTATAGCAGGGAGACCAATATTGCATGAAATTTTCCAGAAATGGCCTAACCAATGTCCTGTACATTTGCAACATGACCACCCAACTCCTGTACTCAATGGACTGACCAATAAAGGTGAACGCAACAATAAAGGTGACTCCACTTTCAAGGAACTTTGAACTTGCACTCCAAGGTCTTTTTGTTCAGTAGTACTTCCCAGGACATTACCATTAAGTGTATAAGTCCTGTCCTGATTGGCCTTTTCAACATGCAGCACCTCACATTTATCTAAGTTAAATTCCATCTGCCACTTCTCAGCCCATTAGCCCATCTGATCAAGATCCCATTGTATGCTGAAATAACCTCCTTCACTGTCCACAACACCTCCAATTTTGGTGTCATATGCAAACTTACTAACTGTACCTCCTATCTTCATATCCAAATCATTTATATACATGACAAAAAGTAGTGGACTCAGCACTGATCCTTGTGGCACTCCACTGGTTACAGACCTCCCGTTTGAAAAGCAACCCTCCACCACCACCAAATGTGTCCAAGTGGCTAGTTCTCCCTGTATTCCATGAGATCTAACCTTGCAAACCAGTCTACCATGAGGAACCTTTTCGAATGCCTTTCTGAAGTATATATAGATCCCACGTAGTTAAAGATGTCCTCCAACGCATCTCATCCACATCCCGCACCTCCGCCCTCAGACCCCACCCCTCCAACCGTAACAAGGACAGAACGCCCCTGGTGCTCACCTTCCACCCTACCAACCTTCGCATAAACCAAATCATCCGCCGACATTTCCGCCACCTCCAAAAAAGACCCCACCACCAGGGATATATTTCCCTTCCCACCACTTTCCGCCTTCCGCCAGACATTTGATCTGCTGTTATCTTCAATGTTCTTAGTGATGCCATTGTTTCCTCAAAGCTTTTAACCTCAGATTTTCAACTTGAGACCACAACCTGACTTTGGGAATCCCTCAGGGAAACAACCTCCCTGGTCATCTGTGACTAATCCCTTTCAAGGGTCTATCTTCAGGATTTTCTGACATGATGGAAAACTATGATATTTCTCTTTAAAATTAGAATTTGGTTTATGTTACATGTGCTCACATGAGTACAGTGAAAAGTTTACAAGTCACCACTCATGGCATCATCTTAGGTACAAAGGTCTAGGCACAGAATCTTAGGTGCAAAGCAAAAAAATGAAGAATCAAGATTAAAAAGTTGAGCATTTCAATCCTTCTTTCTAAAAAGTAGAAAAACAAAGAGACACAGATACCAGTTCAACACCACAGTTCATGCCTGGCCATGCTGGGCTCGCACTCCTCACAAAGGTTTGACCTTCCCTGCTCCGGGCTCAATCTCACCTTCACCGACCGCCTCAGGCTGCTTGCTCTCACTCTCACTGCCAATCGGGAGGACTGCTGGGGACCTCTCTCGCTGCCATATTGGTCTTGCTTTGCCTACACTGACTCAATCTCCTCTACACTGCACAAACTCACACCTCGTGTAAGATAAGTATATTAAACTAAGGAAAAATTAGTGAAAAAAGAAACAAAAGTAAAAGCAGGCATCGCAGATGAGCTTCAAGCAGGAGCCCCCACTGCTGTTGCCCTGCTGCCATCTTGAAGATCTTGAGGAGAAACATTTCCTCTTAGTAGGTACTTTTTAGGTAAGGAGAGAAGCTTCAGAGTGAATTTGTCTTCTGCCTATAGTAATGCCTCTAGCATTGCACCGATCTCTTTGGAATTCTCTTTTTGCCCAGAACTTCAATTTCCCATTTTTAAAATCCCAATAATATCGATTTGTAAAGGACATCTGCCTTTAAGAACAAAGTGTTGGCGGCATCCTGTGCTGTCAGTATATCACTGATCAGCCCCCTGCTGAATATATAGGCAGTAAGCATGCTTCCATCATGATAATGAAATGGGAATACCACAATTATGTGCTTCCAACCTGCAATGGAAATGGTGCAGGCAGGTTGGACTTGTAGCCCACAATCTTAAAACACGGGCAAACCAACTTTATTGCAAGGACTTTACAGTACTCCTGATGAAGCCATCCCGCAGTACTGTCTAAAGAAGCGCTAAATAGATGGGAAAACAATAGGAAAGATTGGAATGGGCTGGTTGGAGAGAGAGGCTGTGAGGACAAATCGTGATTTATAAATAAAACAAACAAATTAATTCACAAATTACTTTTCATTGTTAATAGCCCTCTTATTAATCACTTGAAAAAATTGTGCCAAATGCTCTCACTTTCTCCCAACTAAAATGACTGCACATTGTTGCAAATGAATAATACATCATTATCCAATGTAATTAGGAACTCTCACATCTTTGTATTGAATTTTTTTTCTGACATTCTGCAAATGAATGGCCTGTGAAAAATATTATTCTAATTCCAATTAAACTCAAACTTTGGCTCCAGGCCAATTTTTGAAACAGAATAGCTTTCCATGCAACAAAAGGAGCATCCTTTCAATACGAAGCTCAATTATGGATTCCTGCAACTTTGACATTGTAAATAATTCCTCAATTAGTTTTTTTCGGGGATGTTACTCATGCCCCCCTACACATTAACAACACAGACGTGGAATGATTGGAGAGTATCAAGCTCCTGGGAGTGGTCATCCACAACGTGCTTTCTTGGATTCTTCATGTGGACGCACTGGTTACAAAGGCCCAACAACGTCTCTTCTTCCTCAGGCAGCTGGGGAAATTTGGCATGACGGCGAATACCCTTGCCAATTTTTATAGGTGTACCATCAAGAGCGTTCTGTCTGGATGTATCACTACCTGGTATGGCAACTGTATCGGAGACAATTACAGAGAGTGGTGAACTCGGCCCGGACAATCACAAAGGCCAAACTTCAATCTATAGAATCCATCTACCAGGCCCGCTGTCAACATTCTCGAAGATCCATCCCACCCTTGCAATGCTTTTCTACAGCCTCGACCATCGGGGAGAAGGTACAGAAGCCTGAACACATGCACCAGCCCGTTTTGTAACAGTTTCTACCCTACTGTTGTTAGAATACTGAATGGACTCACAAACTCTTAACATTCGCCTATACCTGTGTTTTTGTTTTTGCTGTTGTTCACTTATTATTTACTATCTATGCTACTTAACTATGTGATCTGCCTGTATTGCTTGCAAAATATTTTCACTGTGCCTCGGTACACGTGGCAATAAATTCAATTCAATTCAATTTAATTCACAAACTAGTGTTTTCACTTTATCTGACAACATCCAAGTTATCACACCCAAGGTGTTAGCTTGAACATGGAAACTGTCTATTGACAATGATACTGAAATCTGCAAATATTATTACTTTTGAAACTTCATATCTCCTGCAATGGTGAGAGAAACTAAGTGAGGTGTATATCTACTCGTCACTCCACTGTTGCTCATTTCGTGCCCCACCAAACCTGAGTTTTTGTGACATTATATTAGCATTATATGTAAATTGTGATTTTTAAGCATGCAGTATTCACATAATTAAAATCTCATCCAAAATACACTCTCAATTTCATTTGGATGCTAAATGTCTTAAAATCGTCGAATTCAGTGTATTTAAGGGAGAACAGTACTTATGTTGAAATACTTTCCCAAGCTAGCTTTTACTCTATCTGGATGAATGTCCATTACAAGAAAATAGAGGAAACACTTGTTTTTACGCAGGATTATTTTTTCAAGTAAGCATTGGCTCTAGTAAGCCTCTCCTGCCAGTGTGCATCAGAGAGACATGGTTATTAATAATGATGATTTGTCATTATGCAGTGGTCTGAAGTTATCATGGTAATTTACTTGAACCATCTGGGATGGCTGGAATAGATTCACTGCTACTAATCCCCCTTACTGGCATGAGTCTAAGTCACTAATGCCATGTGAGGAGGGATACCCACATGACAACTTAGGTTGAAGATGCAATTGGTTTTAACCAAACAGTAAAAGTTATATATTGCATATGTATTACAGAATATATATTGAAGTACATATTACATAATAGCTAGTTATATTACATCTAAGCTATATGATTGTCTCTTGTGAGACATCAGGGTCAGTTCAAGGATAGGTACACAATATTACTTCAACTAAATACTGTTCACACTAAGACGAATCTCTGAAACACTGTTTAGCTCCTCCCAGGAATAGTCATGTTTATCCTTATGGGTGGAACTTATCATGTGATTTTAGTTAAGCCTTTCGGGTACTGTATCATACAAAAGGTGGCAGTGAATAAGATCCTTCTGTGTTACGAGCTAATTTCAAAACTACTTTTAGAATCCTTTTTTCATTTGATAAAGTATGAAATGCTTTGTTTTAGAGAATATATTATCACATCTTTTAAGGAAAGGGTAAATGTATCAGTGCGGATCATTGCAGCAAAGTACTCATGTAGGCACAACTGGCCAAATAGATTCCTTATGTTGTGTGAATTTCATGATTCTATTGTACATTCTAGAATCATATAAAGTGCACATGTATTCAGGATTAGTTTGCATGGCTGTTACTAGTCAAGTGAATATGTTAAACAAATTCCATTTAGCAAGGTCTCAAAAACAGAAATGAAATAGAACATAGAACAGTACAGTACAGGTCCTTCGATCCTCGATGTTTTGCCGACCTTTTATCCTACTCTAAGATCAAACTTACCAACATACACTTTACTTTACTATCATCCATGTGACTATCTAAGTAACTCTTAAATGTCCCTAATATCTCTGACTCTACTACCACTGTTTGCAGTTCATTCCACGCACCCACCACTCTCTGTCTAAAGAATCTACCTCTGACATCTCCGCTAAACCTTCCTCCAATCATCTTAAAATTATGCCAACTTGCGATAGCCATTTCTGCCCTGGGAAAAAGTCTCTGACTATCCACTCTATCTCTGCCTCTCATCATCTTGTATACCTCTATCAAGTCACCTCATCCTTTTTCACTCTGATGAGAAAAGCCCTACTTCCCTCAACCTTTCTTCATAAGACATGCCCTTCAGTTCAGGCAACATCCTGGTAAATCTCCTTTGCACCCTCTCTAAAGCTTCCACATTATTCCTGTAATGAGGTGATCAGAACTGAACACAATATTCCAAGCGTGGTCTAACTAGGACTTTATAGAGCTTCAGCATAACCTCACAGCACTCAAATTCAATTCCCCTGCTAATGAATGCCAACACACCATACACCTTCTTAACAACCCTATCAAATTGGGTGGTAAGTTGGAGGGATGTATGGACGTGGACCTCAAGATCCCTCTGTTCCTCCACACTGCCAAAATTGCTGCCTTTAACCCTGTAATCTGCATTCAAATTTGACCTTCAAAAATGAATCACTTCATACTTTGTCATGTTGAATTCCATATGCCACTTTTCAGCCCAGCTCTGCATCCTGTCAATGTCCCGTTGCAACCTACCACTATCTACAACTGCACCAATCTTCATGTCATTAGCCAACTTACTAACCCACCCTTCCACTTCCTCATCCAAGTCATTTATGAAAGTCACAAAAAGCAATGGTCTCAGAACAGATCCCTATGGAATACCACTGGTCACCAAGCTCCAGGCTGAATACTTTCCATCTACTACCACCCTCCGTCTTCTATGGCGGATAATGAATGACTTCAACTAATATTGTACAGAACAGCTGAAGAATACCCAATTCTTTAAATGGTGTAATATAGTAAAGCCAACAGAACAGCAGAAGTGTCAGCCTATGCTCTTTGCTTAAGATCTGGAGTTACTTAAATCACAGCACTCTGATCTGCGAATTGAATGATACCAGCATTCACAAACAGATCCAACTGCACACTTCCACAATGATATTTAGCAATGAACCTCATCCCTGATATGAAATATTACATCTTCATGATGTAGTGATGGCACAATGGTATAACATATAGACTATTGACTTTGAATTCCATCATGTGATTTAATACCTGGGATTTCCATGATCCGAAGTGGCTTTAAAAAGGGACCAAAAACATTGATTTAAAATGGAGAATCACTGACCGACACAGCTAGGGATGTTTAATGAAAGTAAACTGTATTAAGAGTCAGCCCGAGTTGAAATTGATGTTTTATCCAAAAGCAATGAAACTAGTGAACTCCTTCCCCAGAAGGTGTCCCTTTGTAGTGTATCTGATTTATACCATCATGAGAGACTTCACATTTTGAATATGAGACATTGACTACAGATGGAAGGTAAAAAAAATGTTCTTTCATGTGGCAGAATCTGTCTACGTGCAGGAACAAGAGTGATGGACTTTTGATTGCGGATCTGAACAGGCAAGAGGAGGATCTCTCTTTCTCAAGACAGAAAACCCAGTGATGACATTGACGAGAAAGAAACATCAGGTAATCAAAAAAATAAATATTTTGAAAAATTTGCTTCTGAGATGTGGAGATCACTGGCTAGAGCAGCATTTGTTGTCTCTCCCTATATTACCTTACAGAAGATGGTAATGAACTGCCTACTTGAATCATTTCAGTTCTTAGGGTATAGGGCAACCATGGAGCTATTAGGATGGGAGTTCAAAAATTTAGACCCAGCAATGCTGAAGGAACAATGATATAGTTCCAATTCAGGGTGGTATGTGCTTTGAAGGAGAATTTATAGGTTTTCCCTCACATCTGTACCTCTGGAAGGCATTGGTCAAAGACAGTGTTAAAGAAGCTTGGTATTGCAATGCAGCTTCTAGATATGTACCAATTACCACACTGATACCACTGTGCATCAGTGGTGGAGGGACTGGATGCTAAAGATGACAACTAAGCAAGCTGCTTTGTTCTGGAAGATGGTGTTGAGGTTCTTGGTGTTTTGGAGTTGTGCCTATCTAGATATGTTCTATCACACCCCTGACTTGTGCTTTGCAGATATTGAACAGGCATTGGGAGACTGAGGTTGAGTTATTCACTGCAGGATTCCTAGCCTTTAACCTTCTCTTGTAGCCAAGTATTTATATGGTTAGCCCAGTTCAGTTTAACGTCAAAGGTCACCAATAAGATGTTGATAGTAAAGCTAGTATTATTTAAGGCCAAGGAATGATGATTAGATTTACAGGTATTAGACTTGGTCATTGCCTAGCACTTGTGTGGTGCAAATGATATTTGCCACATATCAGCTCAAGCCTGGCAATACTTTTGGCATGGCTTCTTTATCATTTTTCTTAAGACTATAAGTAATAAAATTGCTCTTTCTTTCACTCAAGTTAATTTCATAAGTGACTCCTTACTATTACAGTAGAAATGAGCTAACCCTATTTTAGTTGGAGAGCAGTATAGCCTTATGCTAAAAAGAAATTAAGCTATTGTTTCAAGAAACCTTGAACATTGAAGAACAGGCAATCGGTTCTCCTATTCTGATCAGAACAATGGGTCAAAGTCCACATTTCTTTGTAAAACTGAAAGATTATCAAAAATGGATACATTTGAAAAAAGAAATAATTTGCTAGATAACTAAACGCATTGCAGTGTTACTCTTTTTGTTGAAATGTTTCAAGGAAAATCAGAGTGACATCACTGTAAGTCTTTCTGAGATGGACTGGAATTCATACCTTACAAATGTGAAAACTATTTTATGCCAACCTACCTATTTAATTATTGTACTTGATGTAGTATTGTCCTCTGTGTTCCACTTAGATTATTGTCGAGTTTGGATCATATTATTTAGTACTGTAGTTGAACACTAGTCTAAATAACCTATACATGAAAAATAACCCTGGCCAAGTACGAGCATCAAGTTCAAGGATACTGGCAATAGAACAAAAACAAGCCTGGAATATAAGTGTTGTGAAATCATACAATGGTTACCATTACAAAAGTAGACTATTCATCTATGTTTAATGAAAGTAAACTGTATTAAGATTTCGTATACTTCTTGCATTGAAGTATACACACTTCAAGCCACTATAAGTGTTGTGAAATCATACAATGGTTACCATTACAAAAGTAGACTATTCATCTATGTTTAATGAAAGTAAACTGTATTAAGAGATAGAATGAGTTGAAATTGACGTTTTATCCAAAAGCAATGAAACTAGTGAACACCTTCCCTAGAAGGAGTGCCAACTCTGAGAGCAGTAAATCTAGTATCAATACTCCATTGTTTTACCGCAACCCTGAAATTATATTCTGCTTGTCAGAAAATTTCCTGATTTTTTTTGGAAGGCCCCAATTGATTTGCCACTACCATATCACAGACAGTAACTTCCAGATTCTAACCACTAGCTGAGCACAAAAGCTTTCCCTCATGTCATTGAGGTCTTCTTTGCCAATTTCTTAAACTGGGACATCTCATCCTCAATCTTTCTGCAACTGAGAATAGTTTTGCCCTATCTATTTTATTCAGACTCCTTATGATTTTTAATGCCTCTATTAAGTCACCTCTTAATCTTCTCTCTTCCAAGAGGCTCAAGCCTCTTCACACTATCCATGTTATTGAGGTTCATCCCGCTAGGAACCATTCTCATGAGCCTTTTCTATATCCTCACTGATGATTTCACATTATTCCTGAACCACATTGCCCTGAACTGGATACAACCCTCCAGGAAAGTGTTTTGTACAAGTTTATAATAACTTCCTGATTTTAATACGCGCTATTTGTAAACCCAGCATGATACATGATTTATTAATTGCCTGCTATCTTAAATGGTTTGTACACAGATGGAACCTAGTCCCTTTGATCCTGCACCCCCTTAGAATTTTGGTCTTTAATTTATGTTGTCACACCTTCTTCTAAGCAAATTGAATTACTTCACATAGCTCTTCATTAATCTTCATCTGCCACCTGTCTACCTATTCTACCAAACTGTTTAAGTTGACTTGGGGTTAATATTATCTGTCATGCAGTTATGACGTGTTCGATAAATGTCAATCAAGATCCAGTAGTTAAACAGTCCAACCATTGTGGCTTGGCAATGAATTAATGTTGATAGATATAGCAGTCTGAGCTCTGAGCTCATGACCTTGTTCAGCTAAAGGTTGTAAAGGATGCATCTGGGATAGTGAAGGTGGAAACTATTCAGCTTTTTCTTCACTGCAGCACATGTTGTCCATGTTTCACCAATGTACATCAGTGCACTGTGGATGCAGGCTTAGTAGATTTGCAATTTGATGTTCCTCAGTCAGGTTACTGATGTTCCACATGCCCATACTCAGCCTAAATATAGCAGTAGCAGCGGTGGAAAGCATATGTTGATTTCAGCATCAACCTCCAGTTTCACATTGTCAATGTTGTTTAGCAGAAAAGAAATTACATCAGGAATTACCCTCTCAATGCTGATGGGTCAAACCGATCATTACAGATGTGACAGTCTGTACATTTGCCAAAGGGAGTGTGACTTGGTATGAAATGTTACTGTGACATAATTACAGTGGAGCAACACTCTGATCAAGATTTGACGCACTTTTCTTTTGTAGCTCAGGTGAACAAGGCTGAATAGTTATATGTCAGTTCAGGTATGGAAGCTATTATCATCTGTAGATGATCTGAAGGTCTATGACAGCCACAAAGTGTAGAATCTACCAAGGAGTGTCACTGCAAGAACACAATCTTTTTTTTATCCAACTGCAGATCTCAAAGGGATGCAATATTTCCCTGTCATTGCTGATTACATCCACCAAATTGATGTGCAAGGAGATCAAGTAGCCATTTTATTCAACAGCTTTAATAGGCCTCCTCACTTCATATGTCAAATGCCAGGTTGAGATTGATAAAAGCAACATACAATAGTCTCCTTTTTTCATTGCTTTCCTTTTTCAGCAGATTGAGAAGATCTTGTCAAGTGGATCATCCCATTCTGAAATCGCAGTGGGATTCTGGACCAATGCATTCAGCCAAGATCCGCAGTCTGACAACAATGGGATAATATATTGCCCACAATATTCCAGAGGGAGATACCTCAAAAGTCATTGCAAACTATTCTTCCTGTATTTGGTCACAATCTTTGAATCCTGCATATCCTGGAGCAGTGTCCCATCACTTCAGCAGAGGAAAATAAGTTTGTGTAGATGCTGCAGGGGTGTTGGTTTCCTGTGCTTGATATGTTCAAGCAGAAAAAGACATCAGCACCCGGAGCTTTGCCAAGCCAATAGTTTTGCTAAGTTCTTTTTCTGAGTGTTTCATATTTAGTTCCTCTATAACATCCACACATGGTATGATACCTAAAGCTTCCATAGCGATAGTGTTCTTGCTCAAGTACATCCCAAGGTAGTGTTCCAGCCATTTCTTCAGATGATTATTGTAATTTGTGATGACCTCCTCTGCTATTGTTTTCACATTTCTTGCGGATGAAGTTGTTCTCTTATTGATACTTACAAATCAATAGTATTGTAGTCCCTGTGTTGAAGAACATCTAAATATTCTGGGAATGTTTTTACCGCTAGTCATTAATGCAAGGCAAGAGTCGAGAGTATGGTGCTGGAAAAACACAGCAGGTCAGGTAACATCGGGGAAGCAGCAGACTCGATGTTTTAATGAAGGGCTTATGACCGAAATGTCAATTCTCCTGCTCCTCCGATGCTGCCTGACTGGCTGTGCTTTTCCAGCGCCACACTCTCAACTGCTGTTCAACATCTGCAGTCCTCAATTTCTCTTAGCTGATGTAAGTCAAGCTGACTGTTTCAAGCAATCTTATAGATTCTTCTCACTTAAATCTTTTTTGTAATTAATGAGAGTAGATCAATTGACCACAATGACCACCTCCGTTACATCAATGTCAGCCTCAATCAATCAGACAACCAATTATCTGTCCTCATTTTTTTTCTGTATGCCAGTTATGTGGTGTTCCAAGTGATATCTTAACTTGGTTCCACTCACTTCCACATTCTTTGTAGAGTTGCGAGAGGGTGCCTGTCTATTTGAGTCAAGGGAATATTGTTTCTTATATAGGTGATGTTATTAAGAAAATGACCTTTCTGCTTTAAAAGAAAATGCTTTAAGGATTGCATCCTAACACTGGTTAATACAAGGGATTGATCCATTTCACAGCTGTATCAAGAATTCCCTACCCTTTAGGAAGTCCATTTATGTTTCCATTTGTTTCCCATGGGGATCATAATACATTCACTGGTTCAGGTAAACTGGAGAGGAAGCATTTACTGTACTGTTTCTCTAGGGTCACACCTTTCATGTATTAATGTGTATCCAACTCAGGCTCATGAATCTTTTGTCAACAAGGCTGGACCAAAAATACCATCTGAGACTTGCATTGCAAATTGGAAGATATGGGATATTCTTCCTTTTGTTTCATGGAAGGGTGCATAGGAGGTTTCTTCGTTAAAGCATTGACACCAAATTCATGAATCCTTACTCTGGAAATAAATTCCACATCTATTTGCAGATTTCTGTTGCTTTTCATGACATTCTTGGCCAATTACCACTCTGGTTTCTTTGGAGATTCTGGCATGATCATTTTGACCTGTATGTGTTAGTAAACGCATAAGGGTGTGCCCTTGTGAACAGCCTAAGAATGATCAACTAGGGTGCCAGCATACATTTCAGCATGCTTTCTCTGTTCCTTTGTCAATACTCGTAAATAAAGAAGGAAATTTAAAATACAGCTGTGGACAGCTAACAAAATCAATTGCCTGGGAAAACTACTAAAGATACAGTTTCCAGAAATTTGCAACACTGTGCTTGGTGGAACTTAGCAGCTATTCCCAAGTACAAAAAGATGCTTCTATTTTGAGAGAATATTTTCAAGACAGTGACAGTGATCCAGCATGGTGTACAGAGCTCAGTCACTCTAGTTGTATTATAGGATGATAGTTGAAACTTTATTGCTGGAACAGCACAGCAGGTCAGGCAGCATCCAGGGAACAGGAGATTCGACGTTTCGGGCACAGGCCCTTCTTCAGGATTCTTTGGCCTGTGCCCGAAACGTCGAATCTCCTGTTTCCTGGATGCTGCCTGACCTGCTGTGCTGTTCCAGCAATAAAGTTTCAACTTTGATCTCCAGCATCTGCAGACTCACTTTCTCCTTATAGGATGATAGCTTCATTAACATCATTCTCTGTTATTCACTGAAAAAGGGATGCAATGTTACACAGCCCCATGGTTTACAGCTTTCTTAGTTCACTTTCAAATGCAATTTACAACTGATCCTGGAGAGACTTAGCACATAATAATACAGGTGCCAGAGCCCAAAATGTAGATTTCCAGCATTTAAAATATTTTGTGACATTCATGATGCTAATGATACACAAGAATGATCCAGGCTTATTGTTCGCACTTTGAATCTGATTTTCATATCGGAATGATGTAATATATTTTCATTCCATTTGGATTTAGCAGATGATGTAAAGAACTGCCAAATTGAAGAGGCCATCAGATTTAATCATAATTCCACTGATACAATGTACTTGATAAGCAGTGTGGAAAATATTCATGTTTATTACAATAATTGAAGAGGATGAAAATCAACTTTTGCTTTTGGAATTGACACTGAAGTTACTTATTTTAGTTGAGGCAGTTTCTGAAATTGATACAATAGATTTACTGTTTACTGTGAATGGCAGAAAGCTTGTTTGGATGGATTAAAATGATAAGTAGTGCAAAAAATTATTTTTTATTTCTTTACATAGAGAGCACAGCATTTATTAACAGCTATCTTGAAGCTGTTGGAATTGAATGAACAGAACAGCTAGTTAAGAAAAGTTTGCAATAACATTTTTAAATTAGTGATTAATGATTGCAAAATAATTTGCTTTTTCCCCAATGATCAGAAATGTTATTTGCTTTAGTTCTTTGAAGAGGTGACAAGTAGGTTAGACCGGGGAAACCTAGTGGATGTGGTCTACCTAGACTTCCAAAAAACCTTTGATAAGGTGTCACACGGGAGGCTGCTGAGCAAGGTGAGGGCCCATGGTGTTCAAGGTGAGCTACTGGTATGGATTGAGGATTGGCTGTCTGACAGAAGGCAGAGAGTTGGGATAAAAGGTTCTTTTTCAGAATGGCAGCCGGTGACAAGCGGTGTCCCGCAGGGTTCAGTGTTGGGGCCGCAGCTGTTCACGTTGTATATTAATGATCTGGATGAAGGGACTGGGGCATTCTAGCGAAGTTTGCCGATGATACAAAGTTAGATG